>NW_028327186.1:5458000-5787000 GCF_987537825.1 Furipterus horrens | reverse complement strand
GTGTTAGCAGGTCCCTTATCTGCTCTGCCCAGGCCTGCACCCCAGCAGGGGCATTTCCGTCAAAGGGCACCCTCCAAAAGTGGCCAGTGATTCGTTGCTTTAAAAACCAACTACAGAAAAGGGAATCTTTAGTGAGAAAAGGCTTGTGTCTCGGAGGGGGTGGGGGACCAGAGGCAGACCGAGGCAGGAGGAGCGGTAGCAGCCAAGTCAGAAACATGGGAACGACACCATTGTCCCCCAGAAACAATTCTTTGGGTAAGCCTTTCATCAGCCTGGGCCAAGAGTGATGAGTAGGGAGACAGTGTCTTTAAATACCCGTCCAAAGCCAGGTAGCCGATTTTATCCTACGATCTTAAATAAATATAACTCCGCCTTCCTGATTCTCCTTCTTATCAATAATCCTAGTGCTATTGTTTTTGGGGGGTTTTTTTTGTCTTTTTTTTTGGAGGGGTTGGTTATTATTATTTTATTTTATGCAAAGGACATTTCAGTCCCAGACTCTCCTAGAAGCAGAAGCAGGAGCCACGCCCAGGGCGGCGACCACCTGCTGCCGCTGCCTCTAGGACTTGTCCCCTTCCTCCTTGTCCCTCCCCCACCACCAGGTGGATGGATATTCTTGGTTATGGGCCCCTTTAAAAATGGCAAATGCCTTGTCGATGCAGACCATCCGTTCCCTCTTTCTTTCCAATCCGTTTTCGGAGCGAGCGACCCTAGCACAGCCCTAGCGGTGCCTGGTACGCGGCCCCCATTGTACCGCGGTGGCCAAAGCCTTGGCCTGATGCGAAGCCAGCAGATTTCGAGCGAGGGAGTCGGGAAGAAATCTGTGGCCTCAGGAGCGAGATTTAAACTTTGCAGGGCTCGGAAATGGAGGCACTGGAAGGAAGATGTGATTCCTTTCCCTTCCCCCCCCCCTCGGTCTTGGGAGACGCAGCCCTTAGCTCTCGGCCGGTGTCGCGCGGTGGCGGCCGGCTGCTCTGGCTCCGGGCCCCTGCGCGCCTGGGGCGCCCTCCCCTGCGCTCAGACCCTGCGCCCTCCGCTGGCTTCTGCGGCCCCCGGGAGGAGGCGCTGGTGCCCGGGTCGGCCTCTGGTCCCTCCCCGCTGTCGCCCCGGAGCACCCAGTCACAAAGCCCTACTTGGAAGAGGCCACACACACACTCACACACACACACACACACACACTCACACACACCCAAGAGGGGAGTTTGATCTTGTCTCATTGGCGTCTGGGCCTGAAAGGAAAATCGTTTGGGTAAACAGCCAAGCTTCCAGGCTTAACGCCCGACTCCCGCCTCCGCCCCCTCCGCCCCCTCCCGCTCCCCGCTCCCCTTCACCCCCACCCGCCGCCCACACTCCCCTCCGCAGCCGGCCCTGCTCGAGCTCCGCGCGTCCGGGCGGGAGCCTAGCGCTCTGGGGTTCAAAGGGCCGCAGCCCCCAGGGAATGCGCTCCTCTCTGTGCCCCCGGGGGGCAGAAGCGGACTGCAGGGCGGTGGGACCGGCCTGGGCCACGGTAGGAACCGCGAAATCTCCCGATTCCCTAAGTAGCGCTCGTCCCGGGGGAGGGCCGGGGAGTTCGGACCTCGCCGGGACCTTTGCGCCCAGATCGAGAGGAGGCCGGCCCGCGCCGCGCGCCCGGCAGGCACCCTGGGCCCCAGCAGGCGGTCACCGGCAAGTGCGCACGTGCGCAGGCCCGCGGCGGGGGCGTGATGGCCGGGTCCCCACCTCCTTCCAGACGGCCTGGGCTCCTGCAAAAGCCTTTAATCTGTATTAAGCGTTTTCTGAAGTTTGATTCTTTCCAAAGGAGAGTTCGTCAGTTAACTGGTTGTAAACATAATTAATAGTTATTAACGTGCAAAAAAGAAAAAGAAAGAAAGAAAGCAAAACAACCTTTTGTGGCGTTTTAAAATAGATTGGTTTCTCTCTAGCTCACACTCAAGCGAGGAAAAAAAAAACCAACCACCTTGAAATCTGGAAATATCCTGATGAGATTATTAGGCCTGATTCTATGGTGGCGATACCCCCGCCTTCTCTAATGAAATTCCTCTCTTCTGCCTTCCTCGCCTCCCCTTCTCCCACTCTCTCCTTCTCCCAGGCTGTATCTCCCTCTAATCCAGGAGTCATTAGCAACACCCTCTGGCCACATGTTTTGCATCAATGGAACATTGTGACATAGTTGTAATACAAACTCCGCCGCCTTGCACTGCATCTTGCGGTAGGAAGTGTAATAGCAATAAAAAATCATTTTTCATCTCCAGGCATTATTTGGTGGTGGGGGTGGACACCCAGAAAATCTGAATGTGAGAACAGGAGGGGGTGGAGGAGATAAAAATAAAATAAAGTCGGGGGGAGAGACAGAGAGAGAGAGGAAACTTTTTCAGTGTCTCAAACCTGGAGACATCTAGATTCAAGCTTATAATTGTGTTCTTCTCTCTTCTCTTTCTGTCTCTGCTCCTCACATGTGTCACTCAGTGGACCCCAGGGCCTTCCAGCTCCCAGGATCTCTCAGTAGCACCCTGCTCCCCAGCATAGCATCCCTGGGGGCAACTAAGCCCCAGCACTCCCAGGGCCCACCCCCTCCTCAGCTGGCTGGGGTGAAGGGTCCTCCTCGTTCAGTCCCTGTGAGGAAATTGGGGCCTCTTTCCTGTATGGTCTCTCGGGGAATCTTCCCCAGCCTGATGGAGAAGAGACAAACCACCCAGAAAGCCAACCTGGCTATTTTCTTGGCTCAGCCCTGTAATTTCTGAGCAGAGGCTCTCCAAGAGCCTCCTAATCTGCAGTGAGTGTTGGTTAGGAGGAGAAGGCACTCCCTCCATCGCCTGCCTGCCCTTTGGGAGTTCAACCTGCCACCTCAGGAAGGGCAGAGTTCCGAGGACGGGTCTCTATGCTGATCTGTCCAGGCAGGGCACTGCAAGGGCATCCACATGGCCACATCCACACCATGCAGTTTCCAGTTCGGCCAGCATTCTATATGGGATCCACTGAGCTCCTTTAAACACAAACAACTGTCATCAAAACTACATTAGAAAAAATTCTGAGCACCCTCCTCCCAACAAACAAACAAACAAAAAAAACAAACAAAATACCATACAAGTCCTTACAGGACCACAAGATAGATACTCTAGTTTTCACACCACGTTTGGCAACTTTGCAGGGAAAAATCTTGTTTTCTGAAATTTGTTTTTATTACAACACCAGTCTCGGGGATGGCATGTTTTGAAATAACTTGAAGCAGAGAATCATCATAAACGTGAATTAAACTTTCTTTATATTTTTGTAGTCATGAAGATAATCAGAGTGGGGCGAGCCTCTTGAGTTATCCCTGAATAAAATAGGGTCAAGGTCCAGTGGCACTTTGCAGAGAAACTCTATGTACTTTGTCGCTCTCCTCATTGCTTTCACTGGCCGATGTATGTGCAGGTTTAGGGGCTGAGTTGTGTGGTCATTTTGTCATCTGAGCCAAAGGCGGCAGGGACGAGGTTGGCCACTGCACGGCAGGGCACCTTGGTTACCTGACAGACCGGAATGAGTGGATTTCGGTGGAAATCGTAATTGGAAAGGGATGACTTCATAGGCACCGCCTTATGGGAGATACGTGCATTGGCCACGCTGGGTGGGCCGAACGGGGCGGCGGCGTAAACCTGCGGCCTCTTAAAGACATCTCTTGTTTATTTTGTGTTTTCTACAAACATAGCATCACCACTTAGACTTGGTAAAATTATCTCTCTAATTTTATCTTTCTCCGGTTATGTTTCTTTCACCCCCATGCAGACGCCGCGCGGTATGTCGGCCACAGATCGTGGGGTGTAGCCGCGGGGAAGGAGGCCTGTGGGTGTCAGCTTCTCTTAGGGTTTGGGGGGGAAGCCCGGAGACGGGCAGGTTAGGCTGCAGAAGCCTGGGAGGCTCGGCTGTGTCATTCCGCTTTCCGCGGCGAGGTGGCGCTCCAGGGCACCGCAGCGCGCCCGGCTGCCGGCCGAGTCCCCGCAGCGAGGCCGCGGCCACGGAGCCAAGTGACCGCCGGCTTCCCCGCGCCTGGGCGCGGAACGCTGGGAGCGCTCGGACCCGCAGGATCGGCCTGTCGGCGGGCGGGTGGGCGAAGGAAGGCTGGCGGAGGCGGGGCACGCGGTGGGGCAGCGTGGCTCCGGGGGCAGTTTGGGTTCGCGGTGGGACCGGGGCGGCGCGGACCCGGGGTGTGCACCCCCCCCCCCCACGAGGCTGCGAGGCTCTGGCGCCAGCGCTCGGGGGTTAGGCGATCAGGCTCAGCCCAAGCGTGGGAGGCCGGGCCCAAACACACCGAGGGAGTCCCCAGCTCTTGCAACCTCTTCTGGGGACACTTCCCTTCCTTTTTATTCTCCTTTTTAACGAAAAATTGTAAAAAGGATAGAACATCTTACGCCCTCCGTATTGCTGTTCCCCCAAACTAGGAATGTTCCCTATGTGATAGGTATTTCTTTTCCTGGCCTTCCCTGTAGTTTTAGTTCTTCTCTTTTCGTTCTCCCCGCCTCCCTTCCCTTTTTTCGTTTCTGCTTTTCTTTTCTTTTCTTTTTGGCCAACTTGGGAGAGCTAGTTCTGTGTGGGTGGATGAGCATTCGCAAGACAGAGAAAGAGAAAGAGAAAGAGAGAAAGAAATTAACACCAGCCCCAGAAGACCCAGCGTTGGGCAAATGGCAGCAAAATTGAAACTATTTCAATTTATTGGACACACTTCCATATGCGATTTCATTTCTGCACTTACGGTTTCCTTGGACCTTCACAAGCTCCAAGTCCAAGAAGGGGGAGGGGAATGCTTTTCCTTGCCTGTCTCCACCTGTGGGGGTGGTGGGGGGCGGGCCCTAAAACCGTTTTTTGAAACAGTGCTAGAAATAATACCACTAATAGTCACAAAGGACAGCATTGCCACCCTGCATGAATTTCCTTGTGTGTTTGTAGCCGGTTCCCTGGGGGCAGAGACGTGGCTGTTAGGCCGGGCCCTCTGTTCCCCTGACCCCTGGGCTGTCCTCCTACCTAGTGGCCTCGGTCACTGGGCCTGGGCCCTGGCTTCTGGGAAGGTTTGCTGAGTCTGCACCTGGCCACAGAATAGTGCCAGCTGCACTTCCTTTCGCCTGCAGTCCCTGCCGCCTCACCTGCCTTGAAGTTTCTAATATAAATGCCAGTATTTTTGGCCCCATTTAGGAGCCTAAGGGAAGTCAGAGGGCTGGGCCATTAGACGTGTTAGCGTGGTGACCAAGAATTACAAACATGATTTAAGTCTCTTCCAATTTATTTCTTCAGTTATTTATTTGAGTTAAGTCATGAAAAGTGACGGTTCTGCGGTAGACAGCTTTTAAAAGCAGTGAAGTCAGATGATGAGGCTTTCACCTGTCGATTGCTGTAAATCCACTTTGAAAAGGAGGAAGAATAGTGTTTGGGTGCCTAAGACCCAGCATTTGCTGAGGGTGACCCAGGCAGCCTGGGACCTGCACTGCCTGTAGGTGACATTTTGATGGGAACAGGTCTTCATGCAGCCTATAGCTTTGGACTGGGGCCACCTCCGTGTGTCTGGGCAGGTGGCCTCAGCCCTCACACAGCTGGAAATTCAGAGGGGCTGACACCCGGGCCACAATATAGATGGGGCTCAGCCCAGGTCCCCAGCGGGCTGAGGGTGTCATGTCCCTTCTGCAGTTGGGTGGGACAAGGCCAGGACCTGCAGGACACCTGAATCTTACTAACCCATGTGGAAATGGTGGCAGCCGAGGCAGAGGGGAGGAAGGTGAGGGAGAAAAGTGAGAAATTAAAATTTCCAGGGGCCCTGGGAGGCCAGTGGGTTTGGGTTGTCAGTGACATCAAAAGGCCCAAGTCTGCTAGGGGACCCAAGGGAGGACTGGGCTGGGGGGACAGCACCCAGAGGTCTTGTGATGCGGGTGAAAGGTTTCTATCTGGCACCTGCCCCGCAGGCGGAGCACAGATATAGCTTCCGAGGAAGGTGAACTGGAGGGTATTTTAAAAATAAACTTTACACATGTTTTTGGAGATCTCAGCTCCCCCTCAACTGCAGGTTAGGTGACAGCCAGTCATGGGGTTGGGGTTGGATAGTCCTCTTCCCCGTGCCTATGACGCCCTGTCCCTGGGAGGCAAGAGACAGCAGGCTCACCTGCAACAGGTCCTACCGCTGTCGCTGCTCATCCTCCTCTGATTCCTCCACCCCTTCCCTTTCCGTCTTCGTTTCTGGGGTCAGCAGGAACGAGGGGAGCACCTCTTCCCTCCCACTCCCCTCCCCCTTTGACCGTAGAGAGAAGCCCACCGAGGCCAAGGTGACCAGGCCGGTTTGGGGGCCAGCGCCTGGCTGGGAAGTTCTACAGACCGTCTGTGGCCGGGAGTTCATGTAGCTGGAAATTCCCAGAGTCTCGCTTGGCTGGACGCTCAGACTCGGAGGACCCCTCTGAAGATGGGCCTCCAGAGAAAGCGGATAGGGTGGGGGGCACTAAGCCCTCCCCTGGGATGGTGGAGCTGGCGGCTCCATTCTGCCCCACCCTGGCCTGAGGGCCGGACTCCGACCTGGTGTAAGGTTCCCTCCCTGCTTTGGAAACCGGGACTTGGGAAAGGAGGCGCCCACCTCTGATGCACCAGGCTCCTACTCTATGGAGCCCCTTTGGCCCTCCTGGTCAGCAGGAGCTGGGACCTGCCCGCCCAGGACGCCAAGGTGGGCCGCTCAGCCACCGCTCCTAGCCCACCCCTCTGGCGCCAGGGTTTCCAACGTCTCAGGCTGGGGCATCGAGGGCACGGGGACAGCCAGGGGAGGTAGGCAGAGAGGACAGCAACTTCCATTTCCCGGCCGGCGCAGGGAATCCCGCCGGAGGGGGTCGGGGGAGACCCCTCCTCCACTCCGCCCCGAGGCTGCCCGGACTCGGCTGGCGACGCGCCTCCGCCCGCCCGAGCGTTTCCATAAATCAGGCCGCTGGCAGGCTGCTAATTAGCTTAGACGGAAAAGAATAGAAAGAAGGGGAGTCCAGTAGTGCGCAGGGGGGGTGGGGGTGGGAACTCGGTAGGTGGGAGAGCAGAATTTCCCGGGTACCAACCAGAGACTCCTGGGGACGCCACAGCAGCGCCCCCCTCCCCAGGCCCCTTTGTCCCCCCCCCCGCCCCTCCACCGGTCTCGGCCTCCAAGCCGGGGCCTCCAGATCGTACTCCCAGCGCGCCAAGCGCACCCCGCCTTGGACCTGGCGCGCCCACCCACGCCGAGGCCCTGCGCCCCCGGCCCCCTGGACCATCGCGGGACTTTCAAACCTCCTCCCTGAGTGTCGCCTCCTAAGCCTGAAGCCCGCGCCTGGAAAAACCGCCAGGAAAATCGGGCACTGGGTCTGGACGCAGGGCCAGACACCTAAGGCTTTGGGGGTGGCGGGCTCCCCCCAGGGAGGCGGCTCGTGTGCGCTTAGAGGCGAGACGGCTCTTCCCAGATTAGGAATAGCCCTGAAGTTGGGTTATCGATCGCCCTGCAAATCCGGAGCCCAGGGCGCTGCGACCACCGTTTATTTTCCTTCTTTTCCTTCCCCACCGGCTCCCAGTCGCGGGCTCGCGCCCCTCCCTGTCCTCCCGCCCTGCGGTGACATCACCGCGGAGACCCGCGGCCTCCCCGCCCCCGGCCCGGGACCCCAGCGCGGAGATTGGCAGGTGTCGCTCTCAGGGACAGTGCCTTCCAGGTGGCACCCTCGCAGCCTCATCCCTCCCCTCGCAACTCTCCTACTGCCCCTTCCGTCCTCTGAGTGCGGAGCGCTCGTCTCCCTCCCTGGGCCGCCGGCATTTGGGCACCGGGGCCGCTCGGGGCGCCCAGAGCTCCGGGAAGGGTCGGGACCAAGGGAACCGGGGCGCGTGTTTTAAAGGAATCAGCGCTGTCTCTGGACTTCCCTGCCTTCTCTCCCCATCCCCCTGCCCCCACCACACACACAGAACGTAACAGACGCGAAGATAATCCTGCCATCTGGCAAATCCCAAATTTGGCGACTGAGCTCCAAAACCAACGGCACCGTGTCATCCCGGGTGTGGGTGGCTGGTCCTGCCCGGCTCTCCACGGCTGGGGCTCAGGGCTCAGGGCCCCTGCCTGCACCTTGGCCGAGGCCCTCCATCCCTGCCTGACCCGCTAGACTTGGAGTGGGGGCCGGTTTCCTCGCACTCTCGGCGGGATGAGGGCACTGGAATGACGGCCACCCATGCGCCTCATTGAGCTCAGCCCCAAATTCGCCCTCGTTCTGTAACACTGAATATAATGTATAGCCCGGCGGCCTGTCGGAGGCGATTTACATCATTGGGTGATAAGGATCACACTTATTAGATTTCTTTAAAGCCGATGGGGGTTTTCTATCTTTTTTTTTCTTTTTTTCAAGGAGGGCATTTGTGCTAAATTGCCCAGTGCTGGTGTGATAACTGTCAAAAGTTTGACATCAAAGGAGCTAATATTATTCAGTTACCAGAGAAGCTGTCTGTCTAAATAAGAATATCTTAATTACTGCGTGACAAAGGTAGGAAAGGGGTCGGATCTCCAAAGGGGAGAGGCATTGAGCGCCCCCTTTGAAGCGCAATCTATATTAGACCATCACGGCCCTTAATCACGCCTAGTCCGATTCCCTTGCCTCTCTGCAACGGTCCTCTGAACTTTATAACTATATGTAAACACGTTGTTATTGGGGACATAATCTCCTTGGGTTCCTATTAGAAGAAATTTCCATCCTCTCCGGTTCTAGATTAGGCCGTGCAGTCTGCTCCATCAATGAAGAGACTAGGGTTTCGTGGACAATAATGTGGCAATTGTTGATGGTTTGTGACCCATAAAATGTGGAGGTGACTGTTCTGGCTTTGGTATGTAATTATGCAAAACACTTTCCATAAAGACTTGCCATTCGATCTAATGGCAGTCCCTGCGGTCTATTTCAAAAAGGGAGGGTCTATGTACAAGAGAGAAAAGTAACATTTGTTTTAACACAGGTTTTATGGGGGTGGGGGGTGGGGAATGGATAAATACAAACACGTCGCAACGCTGCCCAAACTATTTTTTGGAGTCAAATTAAAATAATTACGAGGGGGTTTAATAAGTTAATCATAGCAACACGGCCCATCCAAAAGCACGGGGGGTGGGGTTCAGGCTGCAGCCTACCACCTCCGAACGCGGGACTGGGCTAAGAGAGTGGCAAGTCACCTCCCATGTACGCAGGTCTGGGTCCCCCCCTGTCTCAACCCGGTCCACCTGGGCACCCCACTGGCATCTGATTGCGATTGGGGGAGGGGCGGACAAAGTCTCCACTTCCCCACATCTTGTCTATGAAATTATTTGGCAGAGGGCATTTTAACAAAACAGACCTCTCCTGAGAAGACCCCTCCATCCCCTTTTGCTCCAGTGCTCTCAAATCCCCAGGATTTGGGGGTCCCCAGAAAGGCCATGGGAGGGGGTGCTGGGAAATGCCTAAGGCAGCCTCCCAGCACCCGATGTTTTGTTTAAACAAAATAACATGAGAAAAAATTTAAAGGCCTGCAGGAGCAGAGGTGGAATGCGATGGAGATTCGCCACTGGTCCCCATCCAGCCTGGGCTGATGGCTAAAAGCAAGCGTTTCAGCATCACCCACGGGCTGCTGCCCCTCCTGGAGCTATGCCCGGCTCTGTGGCCTCACCGCCTGCTGCACAGTGACGTGGCAGTGGGAGTCCGCAGACGCTGGCGACCGGGGATTTTTCAAGGGGGAAACGCTGATTAAAAGAGAGAATCATCTAAATATCAAAGTGACACATGGGGAGACCTGGGAAAAAAATATCGAAGCTAATGAAAAGCAAATAGAGAAGCAGGCACTCAGGCTGCGAAATTAAATATTATGTTTAAGATGGTGCTTTTGTGCGTGTGTGCGTGGGCTTGAAGATCTCCGATTCATGTCCACATAACACACACTCGGGTCTGTCATCTGGAGGTGCCAGTCTGAAAGATATTCGAACAAACGAAGTACTGGCAGGGGAGGAATAGAGAGTGGAGTCTGTCAGGGGTCAGGCAGCCTGAGATGGCTGGTAGAGATCTTTTGAAAATTTCACACGATTGAAGGCTTAGGGGCTTCACTGTGTTCGCATTTCAAACTCAGATCAGTGGGATCACAGTCAAAAATAGAGGTCTGGAAAATTTTGATGCAGAGATGGCCACGGCTGCAGGGTTTCTCTCAGTAGCTCAGACTCCCCCCCACCCCTTTCCAAGACAGAAACTCTGACATGGTTGTAATCCTCCTGATGACAGAGTCGTCTGAAAAGAAAGAGAAAATTGCGTCTTGTCTCATAACTTCCTTTCAGTTAAAAGGAACTTAGGGTCTTGTTGCCAATGAAAGAGGTGGGGGTGGGGGTGAATCTTCTCTAACATGCCTGGGACCATAGCTCAAAAGAGTTTCTGATTTCATAATTAATGACCCCGTCCTAGACATTTAGGGTTCCCTGCTCCTCTGTATGTATCCAGAGTATGAAGATGATTTCTCATTTAGTGTGTGGTTTTGCCTGACCCTGAAATTTCTTACCACTGTCAACTGTATGCACGTTCAGGTGTATACATGTGAGTCTACACTCACATATATGTGCACACACACACACACACACACACACACACAATGTTAATCACTAAACCGGGAGATCCGCCTGGCAGCCTCATTTCCTGGGCGTTAACGCTCACGCATATTCCGCCCACCACCGCCGGGATGTCAGCATTTTCTGGTTCAAAAGGGACACAGAAAAATCAATTGTCACTGCGATTGATCCACCGAGGGAGAGAAAATAAAAGGAACTGAAGAGAGGGGGTTCTGTGAAAACAGATCAAACCAAGGACTAGGCTGAGCTGATGAGGAAGGAGGAAAAAAAAAGAACTGGTTGGAACAGCCAGGGCTGGAGAACACTTTTTGAAACAGCCAGAAGTCAAGCCAATTATGCCCCAAACAGGAATCCTCTAACATTAATTTCATCTAGTTTGGAGAACTTTAGGAAAAGCAGGGGGAAAAGAACAAACTTATCGTCACTTGGCCAGTTTTAACTGTTACAAACAACAACGTATGGTCGGGGTGGGATATTCTGAATTATAGCTGGGTCTCATTAACTCTGAGATGAAGGGCACACGTTAGGTTCCTGAGGACATGCCTGAAGTGCCCACATATCAGGAGATCTCTCTTGAGCGGTATCAAGAATATGTCCTGTTTCCTGAATTATCAGCTCAGACGTGAATACATGTGCGCTCTTTAACAGGTGGACAGAAAGGGGAATGTGTGGGGTTGATCCAACTGGTTTTACAAGTTCAAATCCTTGGCTCGCGTAGCGTCTGTCGGTTGGTGCAGTTGCCTGGGACTTGGGGTGCCCCGACTGAACCCCACAGGCCCCAACTGCCCAGGCTTTGGTGCACCGGGCAGAGGGGAACTAACTAGGCCCCTGGCGCCCTGGGTTTGGTGATTCTGGGAGGAGGGTGGGGAAAATGCGTTGGGCGGGCCCTGCAAGCCGAATGTCTAGAGCCTTTGCAGACACCCAAGTTGCCAATCTGGGCCGAAGAAGTTCGGCCACCAGCCCTGGGGGGTTTAAAGAGAGCAGTCCTGTGTCTAGCGGGCAGCCGCTACCCCCAGGTCGATTATTCCAAATATATATACTTTTTCCAAATCCGCAGTTAAGGGGTACAGAGCTGGTCCTAAGTATAACTTGTTAAAAACCTGAGCAGAGATGCGGACCAAGGGGCCCCCCACCAGCTCTCAATCTATCTCGGGCTCCTAAGCAGGAGCAAGGCCCCCAACTGAGCTTTAAAAGCAGGGTTTTGTGCGTTGAATACGAAAGGGCCTGTCCTGGCTTCCCTGAGAAGTGTTCGGAGTGAAACGGGGCTGGTGAGAAAAAGCGGGGACAGGCAGAAGGGGACCCTTGGTCAATGGGGACTGTGTCGCCTCGGAGCCAGAGGCATGCTCGGGCCCCAGCTGGAGGCGGCACAGCGGGGCCGCCGCGGGCGCGCCGAGGGCCGGGGACAGCCCCCGATCCAGGCCGGAGAGCGATCGGAGGCTCCTCGAGTGGGATGTGGGGATCCTTGGGGGAATCCTCCCTGCAGAATGCAGAGCTGGCCCGAGGCTCCGTGAAAACACCAGAAAGAAGCCGTCTAGCGCGCCGCCCGCTTTGCCCACAACAGAGGGTTTCTGGGGCCAGAAGGGGAGGTGAACCCCATGCAGCTCGGACCGGACAGGGACGGGCGCGGAATGCCCACCCTGCAGCCTCTTAGCCAGGGACCCCGGGGGCGGGCGGGGGACCAGAGGGACAATTCCACATCACAGGCTGCCAGTGACTTCCGCTTATATTGAAGGGTCCTCCTTTCCTACCGTCGTCAGCCCCAGGAGCTGAGGACAGGCGAGGAACCTTTCTCTCGCCGACCCAGTCTCGCCTTGTAAATAAATAATAATTAAACAAATAAACAAGCTAACAAAATTGTAAACTGAGCCAGAGGCCTCACAAAGCTTGGCAGAATTTCGAACCTCCAGGTTTTCCAAGCGAAGAAAGCCGGGAACGACCCAAACGCCTCTGGCGGTGCCTGGGCCCGGCCGAGCTCGTGCGTCTAGGGCGGCGCGGAAGCCGAGCGCTCCGCTCCGGGGTAATCCGGAGCCAAACCCTGGACTAGACCCCCACGCGCCCCTCCTGGCCGGCCTCGAGTCAGGAGACCCTGCGTGCACCCCTCTTTGCATCTGCAGGACCCTGTGGAGAGCGCCCACCAGAGCGGGAAGGGCGCGGGGCTCAGAGGGAGAGCTCAGGGGCCGGAGGCTGTGCAGCCACTGCCAGACCCCCACCCCTACCCCAGTACCGCGCGTCCTGCCTCTCCTGAACCCAAACGCTCCGGGCCTCCCGGCTCGGGGCCTGGCCGAGAGCTTCAGAGGGAGAAGCGGGGCGGCCAGAGGCTTTTCCCCGCTGCGTTCCCACCGGCGCGGAAAACGGAGCGTTTGCAGCGTGGGAAACCTCCCGTGGCTGACGGCGGAAGCCCGCTCTGCGGGCGGCGAGAACGCACGGAAACTCCCATGTATACCCATCGTGGCCTTTTCTAAAATGGCTTTTTTTTTTCCTCCACTCATGAAACTAAAAACTCCAGGCGGGGCAACGCCTTTCTTCCCATTTTGATATGACATTAACTAAACACAACCCTCTTTTAAGTCATCTGCACCCTAACTTCAAAGGCGCGCTGTTAATTTTACCTTCATTTAAATGAATGCCCGGGCTGCCTTGTGAGGTCCTCCCCCCTCCTTCAGCCCTCCTTCGGTGGATTTTAACATACGGAGCACAGTAATGATTTAGCACCCCTCTGGAGCGCAAGTGGCCCCCCACCCACCTTGCCTCGTTTTAATTGATACTGTTAATCTTGGGGACGCTGTTGAAAGTCTAACTTGAAATGCACGTGCTAGGACACAAACGGCCAGTGGGTCGGTTATTTCCAGTGAACTCGAAGTGGCGAAACGCCAGGCGGACACCCGACCTTTCCTAGGGTGCCTGCAGGCCAGGCTGTATGGCCATATGGAATTTAGGGGGCTTCCACTCCTGGTTCGAGGCTCCCCAGGCGTGGGCATGTCAGCTTGTTGCCTGCCGCGGTGACCACATTCCCAGGCGGCTTGGCCATGAGGGACCCAAACTCTGTCCCTTGCAGGCAGGGGCTGGAGCCTTGGAAAGAAACGCGAAGGACTTCGGGCAATCTTTTTGAGGCCACGTTCAGCTTTCGGGCTTTCTTGACCATTTCTCAGCGTGTTTCTGTCCAGATAGACGGAGCAGTTTGGAGTTAATTAACCTGCCTTCCAGCCACGATTAATACAGAGAGGGGAAGAAGGGGAATTAGACCGAAGAGGGGGAAGTGGAAGCGTAACCACCTGCGTTCAGCCACATGCCTTCACACCCGGTCGGTCCCAGTTAGTGACCCACTTTCCAGCTGCGAGGACGTTGTGCGCCATTTACTGTAATCGAATTGCTGTTACAACATCTTTCAGGGGACAGCAACGCCTTACAAAAAAAAGTTACCCGCGAGGCCCGCGGCTGCCTGTCCTTCCCCGCAGGCCTCACCACCTGCCTGGCAGGCAGAGCAGCTCCGAGGGCACCGGGACCCAGGATTCCACCCGACGCCGGGCGGAGCAGCAGGAACCTGGCTCGTGGAGAACCCACGGGCAGTGGACGATTCTAATGCTCTGGGGAAGCCGGGGGACCCAGTGGGCTGAAATCTAGGCTGGGACTGCACAGGCGATGAGCATGGGACCTGGAATGCAGGAACTCAAAAAATCAATAAGCTGTCGGGGGTAAACTCCATCAGGGCCTAGGCCCTCCGTTTCTGTAAGATTTGCAGTGTTGCGTGCTGCCCTGTGCCTCGGTGGCGCGATAGCGCCACCTTCCTCTTCCCTCTTATTCTGCCCCCCTCACCCCCCAACTCTCCCCCACCCACGCATTGGCCCTGCCTCTCTGGGCACCGACTCGCCCCGAGGAAATACGAGTTCCCTGCGCCATGGTGGGTAGCCCGACTTTGGGGTCGGGTGCTGAAATGCCTCATTGCGCGCTCCCCGCCACCCCGCTGCTCACGCTCTGACCAACCTCCCAGCTCCGTGTTTCGGCCCTGCAGCCCCGGCAGAGCCTCCAAGCCGGCAGGAGCCATCAGCCACAGCCTCTGGCATCCTGCTTGGGTCCCTGGAAGTTTGCTTCCCGTTTTCGCTCGTGGCCACGTCTCCCTATTCCCCAGCAGACTCCTCGCTTTGGCCCAAGGGCCAGCTCCACTCTCTGCCGCTCCTCCCTCCATACGCGTCTCTGTCCCGGACTCCACACAAGTTTTTCAGCAGAGAGCAAACTTTAGACTCGTGCGCCGCCCCCAAGCCCGCCAGGGTCTCTTCAGCACAGGCTTGGGCGGGGTCGCCAGGAGCGCAGCAGATTGAGAGAAGCGGCGGTGGTGGCGGGGAAAGGCAAAGGGGCCTCCAGGCGCCACTGCCGGAATAAGATCCCCGTGGCGAGTTCAAAGGGGCCCCAGGGAAAAGGCCACTACGGGAGGCTGCTTCACCGGCCCTGGGAGGGTGTAGAGAATGGGGGAACCCCAGAAGGCTGAGATTTTCTCAGGCACAGGGGCTTGTTCTGTCCTGTGTCTAGGGGCACAAATCTGTGAGGCTCCACAGAACTGCCCCGTGGGGTTGAGAGGCTTAAGTCGGAGGGCAAAACAGACTGGACGGCGCCAACCTCCTGGGGACAGGGAACCACCCCGGACTGCGGCTCTCGGCCGCCGCCACCGGGTGGTGAAGCCTTATAGCTGTTGTTTGGGGTGCACCTAGGCTGTGTGTTTCAGGGGTGGGTCAGGGTGGGGGAGGCGCGCCAGGTGGGCTAGGCACCCGCCACGCACATCAGTGTGGCTTCTGTGTGTCCTCTCTTTCCCTGGGAGAGCGTCAGCTTCCTCCTGGGAAGCCTAGACATAACGTTGTCTTCAGAACCAAAAAGGTGGTCGCCCTTGGAGGGATCCAGGCACCTGAGCCAGTGTGTGCTCCGTGTTCCTGAGAGCTGGGCGCGCTCCCCTAACCCCTAGGCCCGCATCTACTTTTCTGCGAAATCAAGCTCCTTTCCTGCATGGCCAGAAAATTTCCTGCTGCCAGGTCCTGGCCTCAGATTGGGCCCGGGTTACATGGTAACACACCACGGGCTGTGTTGGGAGCAATTTACATCAAGGCTCAGCTGAATACAGGAGAAAAGCAGGTCCACCTGCGGGCATCTGGGCCCAGATTTCTCTCTGGGTCTTTGATTGGCACCCCAGCCTTCCTGAGACGGGAGAAAGGGCTTCAGAGTACCTACAGGAGCCAAGGGTAAGACCTTGTTGGTTCTGCTCATGTTCGGTTAGTAGCAAGGCCTGGGTGCACCTGGGTGAGGTGAGTCCCTCTTTGCCTGGGACCGCAGCCGAGGCTGGGCTGTGAGGCAGGCAGGTCTCCAGCTCCCCTGCTCCGTTCTCTCTGCTTCTACAGCTTGTGTGTCCCCTCTGCCCCCGCCCTCAAGTCCCCACGAAATCCGAGTCCTTGCATTTTTGCCCTTCCTGTCTCTAATCTTTGCTCAGCACTCATTTTTTTTTGCCCCGCCCGGTATTAACCTTCACGAAAACAAAGTTGATTGCCAGCAGCTAGAAATATTCTTTTGCAAAAGACACGGAGAAGAAGAGAAATCGGGAGAGCTGAAATGCCCCATGAGTCCCACAGGGCTCCTCACACAACACCCCCAAGACAAAGGACCTACTATGGCCCTCTTTTTGCTGCTGGAGAAAGTGAGGTTGAAGGAAGTTAAGAGCCCTGGTCAAGCATAGCCAGCTAGGAACAAGCGTGACCTGAAAGGAACAGGGTGCGCTGGCCTGGCAGCCAGCTTAGGTCCCAGACTGGACTCAGGTCAGAAACCAGCACTTGGAGCACTAAATGCAGCCTCTGTCTAGGGCAGAGCGTCGGCCTTCCCTAGAGATCTGTCTCAGCCCGCAGGGCGCCAGGAAAGGAATTCCTAGCGGAGCGCAGTGCCTGGCCAGGGCTGGCACTCAGCATAACCCCGATCTTTCTATTTTAGAGACGAACCGGAGGACCAGGGGTGCTTGCTGTGACCACAACAGGAGTGCAAGATGGCCATTCCTTCTGGAGAGCCCAGTAAAAGAACACTTGCATTTTTAAGGGGTAGCATGATGTGAGGGAAGCAGAAAAGAAAGCACCTAGAATATGGGGCCGCACTTGGGCATTTTTTTTCTTAGTTTTTAAAAACAGTATGTGTTATTGATTATGCTATTACAGTTGTCCCATTTTTTTCCCTTTGCTCCCCTCCACCTAGTAACCCACTTCCCTCCAGCAATCCCACCCCCTTAGTTCATGTCCATGGGTCATGCATATAAGTTCTTTGGCTTCACCCTTTCCTGTATTATTCTTAACTTCCCCCCGTCTATTTTGTACCAACCGATTATGCTTCTTAGTCCCTGCACCATTTCCCCATTTTCTTCCCTTTCCCCCTCCTAGCGGATAACCCTCCAAATGTTCCCCATACCTATGACGCTGCTTTGCGTAATTTGTTTTTGTTTTTATTTTTAGATTCTGTTGTAGATAGTTGTGAGTTTGTCGTCATTTTAATGTTCATAGCTTTGATCTTCTTTTTCTTAAATAAGTCCCTTTAACATTTCGTGTAATAATGGCTTGGTGATGATGAGCTTCTTTAGCTTCACCTTGTCTGGGAAACACTTCATCTGCCCTTCCATTCTAAATGATAGCTTCTCTGGATAGTGATCTTGGTTGTAGGTCCTTGCTTTTCATCACTTTGAATATTTCTTGCCAGTCCCTTCTTGCCTGCAGAGTTTCTTCTGAGAAATCAGCTGCTAGTCTTAGAGAAACCCCTTTTAGGTAACTCTCTGCTTTTCTCTTGCTGTTTTTAGGATTCCCTCTTTATCTTTCATCTTTGGCATTTTAATGATGATGTGTCTTGGTGTGGTCCTCTTTGGGTCTAGCTCGTTTGGGACTCTCTCTGCTTCCTGGACTTGTATGTCTATTTCCTTTGTCAAATTTGGGAAGTTTTCCTTCATTATTTTTTCAAATAAGTTTTCAATTTCTTGCTCGTCCTCTTATTCTTCTGGCATGCCTATGATTTGGATGTTGGCACATTTAAAGTTGTCCGAGAGATTCCTAATCCTCTCCTTGTTTTTTTCACTTCTTGTTTCTTCACTCTGTACTGGTTAACTATTTATTATTTATTTATTTATTTATTTATTTATTATTTTTTGGTTAACTATTTCTTCCTTCTCCAAACTGTTGATTTGAACCCTGGCTTCCTTCCCTTCCCCATTGGTTTCATGTGGATTTTTCTTCGTTTCATTTAGCGTAGCCTTCACTTCTTCCCTTATGCGTCTGCCGTACTCAAGCGTGTCTGTCAAGCCTGTGAGCATCTTTATCCCAGTGTTTTGACCTCTGCGTCTGTTAGGTTGGCTGTCTCCTCGTTTCCTAGCTCTCCCGCGAACCTCGATCTGCCCCCTCTTTTGGGCCACACTTCTCTGCCTCCTCAACGTGACAGGCTCCTGTGTGTGCCTGTGTATCTTCCGTACAGCTGCACCTGTTACGTTGTAAGGGGCGGGGCCTTAGGGATTGTCAGTGCGCGGCTACATCAGTGCGCGGCTACGTCAGTGCGCCGCTGCGTCAGTGCGCCGCTACGTCAATGCGCGGCTGCGTCAATGCGCCGCTGCATCAGTGCGGGGCTACGTCAGTACAGGGCGACCCATTTCACCGCGTTGTGGCGCTGTGTGTGGGAGAAGGGGTCTGAGAGGGAACAACGCCACTTGCTCAGCTCTCGCCCCTTTTCCAGGCACTTATCCCACTTCCCATATGGGACTGGCGCCCCTCTAGCTGCTGCCCTGGCCGTTGTTCCCAGAGTGGGAACGTTTGCGAACACTCTAGGGCCATGGGGGCCCCTAAACAAGCGGACTCTGCTGAGAGACCGGAAGTTTCTTCCGCTACCCCAACCGCCACTGGTTTGCACAGTCAGAAGCAATGAGGCTTGATTGTCCCCGGCGCTGGGACCTGGGACCCTGAACTGCGCAGTCCGGTCTGGGGCTGGGAGCGCTCCCCAGGTGCCCCTCCCGACTTTTGTCATGTGTGACTGCGCCTTCCGCCGGCGGGACGCAGCGGCCGTGGCCACCCCGGCAGGCCTTCACGCCGCCTCCTCTCCGCCCAGCTCCCCGGCTCTGCCCCTCCTACCTGCCTGGGTGAGTGTTGCTTCTTTGTATCTTTGCTGGACTTCCATGCAGTTCCATTTTCTGGTAGTTCTCGTTGTTTTTAGTTTTGACGTCGATGTCATCCTTACAGTTGTGGAGGGAGATGAAGCGGGTCCACCTGCGCCGCCATCTTGGCCGGAAGTGAACACCCTTGGGCGGGTTTATCCTGGGAGAGGAGCGCAGGTTGGCACATGGCTTCCAGTGCAGTTCGCAACATCAGAGCCACCAGTTGCATTTCAGACCCGCCTCTCCTGAGATGTCCCAGTTTCCCATGGGATGCCAGGGAACGTGACGTGTTCTCAGGGTGGGGCAGAGATCTGCCCACTTATGTCACTGGAGGCACAAAGGGCGAGGAGGGCATCTCCCCAGGTTTCCCTTTTCCTCGGCGTCCATGTTGTTGTCACAAGTTTCACGAAGAAGCAAAGACTTTAAAACGGATCTTCTCTTTCCAGTAGGAAAGTGGATGATGCCTTTGGGCAGGTGCAACCCATGTAGTAGCAACAGGGGAGACCCATGAACTAGCCTAAGTTGGTGTGCGTGGTGTGTAACTTCCCCCTTCTCTCTCTTTCTTTTATGGTTTTTCTTTAACTTTTTTCAGTTTTCTCAGGAGGGTGATTTCTTAAGTTAAATAAGTCCATGGTCGGTGATTTTAAGAAACTCTTTCCTTTTATATATCTATATCTATATCTACATCTATATAGATATACATATATACACACATATATAGAGAGAGATATATGAATATCTAATATATTCATAGCAAGCAAGAAGAATAGCAAACAAAAGCCGTGGTTGTCCTGACATTAACCATGTTCACTCAAGCAAAGCAAGTCAGAGCAAGTGGCCCCTGTGAGGACGATTCTCTCCGTATCCTGTCACTTCTAATATTAAGACCTGTAGCATCTGTTGTTCACTTGTCTCTACAGAAGCTCTTAGCTGTGTGATCCAGACATGTTTCTCCCTTACTTATTGATGTCATTTACCTTAGTTCTTGCAATGATCACAGGAGACAATTCGCTGTATCGTCCCCCTATAATGGGTATGGACACAGAAGCACAGAGAGGTTATCCAAGGTTGTACATCGCTGGTTGGTGGCAGGGGCAAGGTTTGAATGCAGACCATCTCACCCAGAGTTTTTGCCCATAAAATCGATGACAGGTTTCCATTTTTGCTATATGCAGAAGGATATCTGAACTAAAGAATCTTTATTTGGTGGGGGGGGTGGCTGGATCAAAGGGTGAGGAATGGAAATGTAACTTATTCCTCCTCCCCTGCATTGTCTCAATTTCCCATTTTAGAATTGTTTTCAAAATGATCCCCTCCTCCAGAGAGCCAGATGTTCTCCGCTGTCTCCCACGCAGGGCCACGGGGGTAGGTTTCCACAAACATTCAGAAGGTTGCCTGGACTTTTCCCTCGTTTCTCTGCGTGCCTGGGATCATTTTTCGCTCTGTGAGAAGGATCTTGTTCTTCAGGGGCGGAGGGTGATTGAGCATACAAACCACACCAGGAAAGGGGCTTTGATGAACGGGAGAGACGTGGATGCCGAGGAGCCAAAGCTCCGGCTGGTTCTCCCAGTGCTTTCTGATTCGGAATCACCAGCCTTGGTTCACAGAGGTAGGACAGGCACAGCTTTCCCGCTTGTCCCCTTTGGCTGAGCACTGGGGCACTGGCAGCCAATCAAAAATACACTTTCAGCCCTGGCTGGTGTGGCTCAGTGGATTGAGTGCTGGCCCGTGATCCAAAGCATCACTGGTTTGATTCCCAGTCAGGGCACATGCCTGAGTTGTCGGCTGCTTGGGCCCCAGTTGGGGGCGCGCGAGAGGAAACCGCTCCCTCCTTTCCCCTCTCTCTAAGAATAAATAAATACGCCTAAAAAAAGAAAGAAAAAGAAAAAAGAAAAAAAAGGAATACACATTCAGCCCAATGGAATGGAAAAATCTTAAGCAAAGTGAACTGGTGTGATTCAGATTCAGATTTGGTGGCCAAGTATACGGTGAAGTTCCCTGTCCAAGACGCTAAGGCATCTCCCGGAGGCTATGCATATAATATACTGACTTACTCACTACTTTGTTGGTTGCAAACAGTGACAGAGAGTATTTATATCTTCCGATTGTAGGAAGAACCCCTCGCCATGTTACCCAGTGGGAGGTGGTCAGCTTAGGTCATCGCGCCCTAGGGGGATGTTGTAAGTCAAGATTTGCAGTGCCTGGCTGGTCACATTTAGATCTTTCTGCCTTGGATAATGGGCCCTGGGTATTGGGAAGAAGTGGAAGTGTGTGTGAGCGAGACCCTGTGTTTGAGTTTGTAACACAGAGACTATAGAAATCTGGTAGGAAGGTAAGGGTGATTATTTTCCTACCTTCCATGAAAACATTCTCATTTATGCATGTATTTAACATCCATGGGTTGAGTGGGTAGGATGTTCCTAGCATGGTACAAGGCACCTGTAGAGACAAAGATAAATAAGTCATGGAACTTGGTCGTAGGAGATTTTGAAGTTTGTAGGGGAAAGGCAAGGAAACATGACATAATACACTCTGATCACTGTATAAAGAGCTTTGGAAACTTGAAAGAGAGAGTGTTCCGTCCTGCCTGGGAAAGACTTCACAGTGGGGGTGATTTTGACCTTGGACTCAGAAGATGTGGGCGGTGGGGCAGGGCAAGAATGGGGATCAAAGAGAGAAATGGAAGCTCCAGCTGAAGGGGAGCACAGAGCAAAGACAGAGAAGGTCAGATCAGCTTCTCATTTCTCTTGGGCGTAAAGCGAGGTCATTATTACCCTGGCTGGTGTGGTTCAGTGGATTGAGCACCGGCCTGTGAACCAAAGGTCACCGGTTCGATTCCCTATCAGGGCACGTGCCTGGGTTGTGGGCCAGGTCCCCAGTTGGGGGTGTGCAAGAGGTGACAAACTGATATTTCCTACACACATTCACATTTCTCTCCCTCTTTTTCTCCCTTCCCCTCTCTGTGAAAATAAGTAAATAAAATCTTTAGGAAAAAGAAAAAGGGGGTCATTGTTCCTTGGACTATTGGAGTTTTGTGTAAAGAAGCTATTGGTTGCTTCACAAGTTCTTAATTACAGTGTGTCTTCTGTCTCCCTGTCATTTTTATGGGAAGAGTGGATTTGAAATTGTTTCCAAAAAGTGGAGGGTTTTTTTTTGTTTTGTTTTCAGTCCAGTTGATGAACTGCATATAGGTTTCCTTCTAGAATGAATAAATTCATCATCTTGTGTCCTGGGCATTTACCTGAAGGTTTAAGACAGAGTAGACACGTAAAAAAGACAAGGGTGTGGAGCTATCAGAAGGGATTCATACAAGGAGTATCGTGGAAAAAAAATTCTGCCAGAATGTATTTCTAATTTTGCACATATGCCAAAGTCTGGTACCACTGGCTTCCTGTTCACTGTATGCTTCTATCAGAACAGATGAAACATGCTGTTTTGGTTAGTTCTGTGTGTCTCTCTCCCTTGGGGCTGGAATCTCCTCGGAGGCTGGGAGATTCACTCATGTTCCCAGCCCTGGACCAATGCCAGGCACAGAATGAGACTCTCTGAATGAATGACTGATGCCCGTTTAAGAACATGGGTGTTTCATTTCTGTGAATGAGAGTGGGAGCATCTCACTATCTTTGATGGTAGTCATTTTGTTTTCTTTTTTCATTGTGATTGCATAGAGCAGTGATTGTCAACTTAGTTCTTATTTATGGTGGGATCAGCTGATTGAAGTGCAGGCCGTGAGCTCAATAGTCATTAAACTGTGTCCTTTGCCTTGACCTTGGACAGTCACCTCCAAGAAACTCAAGAGCCCCAAGTTTGAAAACCACTGTTTAGAGGTTTCAGATCAACGTTGTCCAATTGGTTGCTGTAATTACTCCTTAGCATGATGCTAAACCTCACCCATGCTCCCTACCTTGGTCTTTTTATGACTCACAGACATTGTAAAGTATCATTCAACCCACGCTTACCTCTGTGCATATATTCTGTTGTTATCCTTTTATGTAGAGTCTGAAGTCAAGGTAGTTAATCAGCCTAAAGGGTGGTTAAGAAGGCTGTGTCTTCTTTCTATGGCTCCCACATACTTCTGGATGGCTCACATGGGAATACTCTGGATTCTTGAAAGTTAGCATCTTATGGCCACTTGCCTAGGGAGACGGCCACGTCTATGGAGAAAGAGGGATTAATCTAGGATGATTTGATGCCCCATTTTTGCCCCACTGTTCTTCATTAACATTTTCCAACACAGGCACCAGTGAAATCTTGGGAGCAAACATAAACAAAAGCATAAAATAAGATAAAAACATGATCAGCCCTGGCTGCTGTGGGTCAGTGGATTGAGTGCCGGCCTGCAAACTAAAGAGTCACCGGTTCGATTCACAGTCAGGGCACATGCCTGGGTTGTGGGCCAGGTCCCCAGTTGGGGGCGCAAGTGAGAGGCAACCACACAGTGATGTTTCTCTCGCTCTCTTTCTCCCTCCCTTCCCATCTCTCTAAAAATAAATAAATAAAATTAAAATAAAATAAAAATAAATAAAATCTTTTAAAAAAGGAAAAAAAAAATCTTCAACTCCTTTTTTAATTCTATCTTACACTTTAGCCAGACTTCTCCCCCTGGCTTGGTGGCCAGACGTCTTCTTCGTGGCTAAACACATTCTCCCTTCAAGTAAAAATCCTCCTCCTCACTATCTCATCTCTCCCGTGAATTCTCTTTTTAGAATTTAAATTGCTCTAGGGAACAGTAGGCAGTTTCAGTAAAGAAGTTAAGAGATTTTATTTGCCTTGAGTTGAGGAGGCCATGCTAACCTTGATAATCATGTTAGAGATCCTGGTCTTGGTACCCTGACAGCTGAGATACTGCCCAAATACCACCCATCTGCAGCTCGCGACTCAAAGAAAGGAAAAACTTTGACACTGCAGGGCCTGCAGCGACAAGGATAAAGCCACACTCTATTTCTTGATGTTTTAAAAGAATATTTTAATTCCAGTGTGATGGATATATAATGTTATATTATAACATAATGACTTGAGTTATTTATATATTGCCAAACGTTTACCACAATAAGTCTAGTTACTGCCTGTCACCATTCAGTCACAATTTTCCCTTGTGATGAGGACTTTAAAATTTATTCTAATAGCAACGTTCAAAGCTGCAATCTAATTTTATTAACTATAGTTAATTCATTAAGTATAGTCACTGGGCTCTGCATTATGGCTTCATTGTATAACTGAAGTTTTTACCTTTGGCACCTCTATCCATTTCCCTCACCCACCCCCCAACTGCCTCTGGCAACACAAGACAGTCTGTGTTTGCATCTATGAATTTATTAATTTTTTTGATTCCACATATCAGTGAGATTTTAAGTTATTTGTCTTTCTTTGACCTATTTCACTTAGCATAATTCCCTCAAGTTTCATCCAAGTCACAAATGGCAAGATTTTCTTTTTTTTTTATGACTAATATTACATTATCTGTGTCTCTACATCTGTATCACATTTTTCATGTTTAGGCTATTATAAAGCTGCAGCGAAGATGAGAGTTCATGTATCCTTTTGCATTAGTGTTTTTGTGTTTTTCAGATAAATACTCGGAAGTGGAATTGCTAGATTCAAGTTCTCTCATTAGCAATATTTAAATATGATTCCAGAGAGCTTATGACCAGAAATTCAGATGGGATTGGATGACCCAAATGTAAAATAACCATGGAAAGTCCATTTTTAGGTCAATAGTCATGGTGACTCTGTGAAGTCTTAAAACAGTGGAGACTCCACTTTTACATTCTGATAGGAAGCTACTATAGGACCCTTGCTGCCTTGGAGATTTATGTTTAGGTATACGTGCCTACACCTAGGAGTCTAAACATTTATTATAATAAATGAATCAATAACATTCTCCATGCAAACATTCCCAAGAAATTGTAAGCAAGAAAGATCTATCACATCGTTATGGAATAATTACAGATAACATTCTTCAACCCATGAGTGCATTTATTGGATGCAAAGAAGATTGGGAGGAAAATGAAAAATTCATTAATCATTGAATAAATATTAAATATCTAGAGGCTGGGGAATTTTTATAGAAATTATGGAACACGTTTCCTGTTTTGCAACCACAGGTTTGGCTTTGTGGACACAGATTCACTGTTTTGCATCCAAGGACAAATCGAAGAGGGGGGCTGATGTTAAATTCTGTCTCTTGCCAAGAAAGGTAAAGCCGAGAGCAAACAGTTAATAATTACCTGTCAAGAAAGCAGGTCTTTCAGAGCCACAAGCTCTTATCTTGGTATAAATCTGCAACTGGAAAAGAAAATAAGGAAGTAGAGTTATAGAAATAGTTTTCTTTTTTTTCTCTTGAATTTACCTGGTTTGAAGAAGAGAGACTTATAAAGTATGTTCTGGAGTCGAACTATCTAGACAAGGCTTTTTGTGTGTGAAGAAGCGATTGTCTGAAACCTGAAATTATAAATTTATGCATTAAACAGGTAAAAAAAAGAATTTGACTTTACAACGCGGGATATTGGTAACATTTCATGCGATGGCTGTTAATAACCTCCCCTGGTCGCCCATGAAACAAGTCTTCCTACGTTGGCAATTTTGTGAACGTAAATGACTGGGCGTACGTTGTTTTCTTAAGTCTTGTCAGATGTGCAGCCAATGGCAATTTTGAGGCTGGAACGCCAGGCAAAATTTAGCTCCAAGGGGCACAGGGTGGTGTTTGGATCTCTCCAGAGCTGTTTTCTTGCTGCCTTGGTATGCTCCAACCCCTGGCTGGGGTAGCCGCAGGCTCTTTGGCAACCTGCGTGTGGTTTTAGATTGACATCAAACAGCAGGGAGACGTTGCAACGTTCGCGTGGCAGCGGGCCCGAGGGAGGGGGCAGACCGAAGAAGTGTGTTGGAGTCACAGACAGGACAAAGAGGAAAGGTGGCGTGGTCCCCAAACGTGCCCTTTCCTTCTGCGCGTGACTTCCTTAAGAATCCCTACGCCCTTGTAAGTGCAATTCACGGGCACTCAGCCACGCAAGGCAAGTTTAATTGATGGCGGCCTGCACGTGGCTGGGAAGTGGTGCTGAAAGGTGAGGGGGACTTGATTTTGATGCGGAGATGAGATGGGACACTCTCTGAACCGACGACGGGAAGGACAGCGGCCAGCAATGGGAGTCCGCTGAACACTTCAACGGGTCAGAACGCAGCCAGGCCCTTAGAAGTTAAATGAACTGTGGCGTTGGAAAATCATTGGGAAATGCACCCCTGGGGCGGTTTCTGGGGTCCCGGATGATCCTCTCTGACAGCCTTTTCTCAGTGTCCTCTGCAGCTTACCCCGTTCTCTCTGCGCACTGAGGTGCCCAACTAGCATTTGGGGTCTATGCAGTGCCTTAGCATGTGAATGGAAAATGATATCCCTCATCTAACAAAACCAAATATCTCCATGAGGAATCATCACCTTCTGGGTCTCCTGCGGAGTGGGCGAGAAGGTGGGGGAGCTGATCCCTTGGACTCTTGTCCCCCCAAGCCCAGCACATGGCTATATATCCCTATTCATAGACAACAAAGTTACAAAATAGCGCATGATCATTGTGATGGATCAAAAAATAAAAACGATGTTATGACCTTTTTCTACCGATTTTCTTTCTAATCAACCACCTTTACGGTTTCAAAATTATATCCGCAAATGTTCTAATGATCTCTTTGGAAAGGTGGAGAATACTGACGAGAAGTGACAGAGAACTACTTTGGAGACTAGGTAATAAAGGCCACCTGTGCCCTGGCTGCTGTGGCTCAGTGGATTGAGCACTGGCCTGCGAGGCAAAGGGTCGCCGGTTTGATTCCCAGTCTGGGCACGTGCCTGGGTTGCATCTCAGGTCCTCGGTTGGGGGCGCATGAGAGGCAACCATACATTGATGTTTCTCTCCCTCTTTCTCTCTCCTTCCCCTCTCTCTAAAATTAAATAAATCTTAAAAATAAACGGCCAACTATGTCTCCTGCTTGGGGTGTGCTCTCTCTCTCTCTCTCTCTCTTTCTCTCTCTCTCTCTCTCTCTCTCTCTCTCTCTCTGGCTCTCAGATCTCTGGCTTTGGGAAGCCTTACAGAAAGGTCCACCACGTGGCCAGAAACTGAAGTCTCTGCTGAGAGCCAGCGAGGGACTGAGGCCCAGCAACGGCTATGGGGTGAACTTGGAACTGGATTCTTCAGCCTGAAGTCAGTCTTAAGATGACCTCAGCTCCGGCGGATAGCATGACCGCACCCTCACCAGAGACCCTGAAAGTTAAGCTGTCTCAGATTCCTGACACAGAGAAACTGAGGTCATAACTGCTTATTGTCTTATCTTGCCAAGATTGGGGTTAATTTGTCACATAACTATATAGATCACTAGTATGTCCTTAAGAAGTAACCTGCACAGTGTCTGGTATCGACTGGAAAACTGATAAATATTTGCTAAGTAAATTAATGAAAGGAAATACATGAAAAGTTCAATTGATCTTCTTCCACATCTCTCTCTATTTTTATTGCCACTTTTAAAGTAGCTTCATGGAACAGTGTTTCTGAGAAACCATCTCTTTAATTATTAAAAGATCAGTCATTCAACAAATATTTATGGCTGGTACTATTTGTCAATGAACGCCTTTCAAACTAGGAGCCCCCCTGAGTGTCTGCCAAGCTTTTATAAAGAGATATTTATTGACACTCTCATTGCCAGTCTCTTTGCTTTCAGACGTTAAAACCCAGATGTGGGGGTAGGTAGACACAAGTGTCTAAGGAAAGTGAAGGAACCATGCGGGACAGAAGCTATCGCTACACTCAGGCCGTCCATAGGTGAGAACAAGACCATTCCCTGGACGGAGGCGTATGAATAACCCAAGACATCCAACGGTTAATGGGAACAATTTGGGACAGACATGGCTGGAGCTGGCTTTTGGCTCAGATAGCCCAGCTCAGCATCCCCCCTCTTCCAGCTACCAGCAGTAAGAGCAGAAATAACTCACTGCATCCTCCGGAGCCTCAAGAAGTGCTTCTCCTGTTTATCACTCAGTTGCTTCACCTCGACTGACCATGCTTGACATTGAATGAGCTTCCTGCCTATTCTCTCCTCTTTTCTCTTCATCTCGTGAACTCTTCCCACTTTGCCAGTTTCCCCCTCACTTCCCTTCCCTCTTTGCCTTCTATCTACCTCCCCTTCATGGTGAGATTTGGGGGAAGAAAAGCAGGAATAGGACTGCAGTCATTCTGGTTGCTGTCTTCCTTTCTCCTTGTTTATGTTATGTACTTTTATTGCAAAGGCACATTGGAGTTTTCCAAGCAAACAAGTATGTTTTTTGTGCGTGTGGATCCAGTTATATTTCAGATAGAAGTCTAGAGCTTAGGTGAATCAATAAAACACATGTAAGAGTCTGAAAAGATCAGGCCAAAGAGAAAAAAATGAAATAAAAGGAGTAAATCCAGCTCAACAAAGTCTCTTTTTATTTCTCCTCTCTATTCCTGAGCAGCTTCCCAGAGTCCTGACAATTATCTGTAATCCATAGGAACTTTGCACAACTGGAAAACCTCCTTGGGACGGTAAGGCTGCTTTTAGTTGCAAATGATAACACCTCGCTAGAAACTGGCTTAATTAAAAAAAAAAATGTACTAGCTCACATAATGAAAAGCAACTCAGGATCGGTCGATGCACAAATAATCCCCCTAACAAACTTATTTATTTTGGGGTTCTCCTTTCCATTGTGCCGGCTTCATTTTCAAGCAGACTCTTGAACGCAGCAAAAATGGCTACTCGTACCTCAAAAAATTATGTCTTACTCGGTAGGCTTCTTGCTCAATAGTTCTAGCAGACATGCCCAGAGGTCTTGATTGGGCGACATGCCCAGCCTTGGAAAAATAATCACCATCATTTTGATTGGTCGGGCCTGGGTCTCCTGCCAGCCACTGGGAATAGTGGGTGCAGTCAGCCCCATTGAAATCTGAGGACTTGGAAATGAGAGAGGGGCGGTGTTTCAAAGGAAACTTGAGGTGCTGTTACCTAAAGGGGGACTGGATGCTGGACAGAGAAAAATTACAGAGAGCTCTTCTGGTCCTCAGCTCTGTGCTTGAGAACTCAACAGATGCAGGAGAGAAAATAAATTATTATGGTTAAGGGTGTCATTTGATGTGGAAAGCAAAGGGAGTTATGATATTAAAAATGGGTGGAGAGATCTGATAGATGAAATTGAATCTCAAGTCACCTTCCTCTCTTTAACACTGTGTTTTCCCAGAGCTCGGTACATGGAATAGCCAGAGATAACATCTTTTACATTTTCATTTTTTAATAGAAAAATATATGAGGGGGAGGTGAGGTATAGGCTCTAAAATAAATGTCTAGAACCTTGTAAGTGATCTGTCTTTTACAAACAAGTAAATATGAAGATACTGGTGCATTCTTTAGATAAGATCGTAGTTTTTTAATCCCCAGGAAATCCCTGTCATTCAAATAGGTTTACCTTTGCTTCATCTGTAAGCAGTGCTGGTCCGAAGCACGGCTGTGTGCACTAGGGGAACCTTGTCTTTGATAGCCTGCTTGTCTGTAGGTGGCAATTACTGTTCCCAAGCCTGGAGTTCATGGTGATGGAGCAGCCCCTGCCTCCTGCAAATAACACCCACTTATCTGCGTGGGAAGAGTCCATCATTTTTATTTCATCAGCTTCAACTGTTGCACATAAAATGCTCCCCAAATACCAACTGAGTTCCTACAAATCCATCAGCAGACCAGGCTGGTAAACAAACTCTCCCGACTGATATTTGTTTAGCCCATTCCTATGTCCTGAGTTCTTGCGTGCCGTGGGGCTCTGGGAGGCAGGCAGGGCAGATAATAATATTATCGTTCTCCTGTCATAAATGACGAAACGGATGGGGCGGCCTACTCATGCTGATAATAAATGCAAACCTTCAGATTCCAGACCTCAAATTTTTCCCACTCTGTCTCCGTATCTGGGGTTGGGTGAGGGCCACAGTGTTGGCTAGAAGCTAAGAGGAAAATCCCTGGGGCCTGACGTGCAGGGCTTTGAAGCCCCTGCTCTGCTGATTGTTATCTGCGTGACTTTGGGCAAGTTTCTTTTCTTTTTTCTTTTTCTTTTTTTAATTTTGTTTTTATTGTTTTTCTATTACAATTGTCCCACTTTTTCCCCTGGGGCAAGATTCTTGATGACGCAGCCTCAAATTCCTCATTTGTATTGTTAGAATCATGGCACACCTCACAGGTTTCCCGCAATGTTTAAATGACATAAATACTCGGAGAACAGGTAGCAGAGGCTCTGTGTTTAACCTCTGCCTGCCTAGCTAGTGACTGTTAGAGCTGTTGTCACGTGTTTCTAAGTGGAGACGCAGCCTGCACTCGCCAAGAGAAGAAAGACCCGAGTCCTTCACCTGGAATGCCTCTGCGAACTACATCCTCCGGGTGCGGGTCAAATGGAACGGCGACTTGGCCGGTCGGTTCTCTGCCTCACTCTCCTTACCTTCTCATGGCGTGACCGATTGGTTTTTTTTCCCCCAATCTAAACGCCCACCACAAAGCCCAGTGAACATGCTGTATGCGTTCGAAAGATTATAAGGTTAATACTATTTTACATATCCCAGGAGGTAAAGTGTAAACTACAAAATGATTTGACAATAAAGTGGAAACTTATGTAAAAACACCACCAGCCCTCTGAGGCTTTCTTCTTAGACTCAAGTAGCCCCAAAGAATGGATGGCTCCCATTTTACTCTGTTCCAAACTTCTCCTCATTCAGACTGTATTGTAATAGATTTTCCCATTATTAGTTTTATAAAGGATAAAGCAATTATTTCTAGGCAGCCCCAGTATGGCTTCTTCCGTGCTGTGGGTTTGAGTCACACACAATGGTCAGAACGTGCATTTACTGGGAGCAGACCGTCCTCCGCAGGGGGTCCGTGGAGACAAGGCAGGCTTGTTCCTGAGCAGGGGCAGGCCGACCTGTTGGGTCTGGTGGTTTCTTTCATCCATTGGCAACCACTGAACGGCGGCAGAAATGGAACTCAGTGACGGCCGGCCAGCGTGAATGAGCAGGACCAAGCCCCCGCCGCGTAGTCCGCTGTCTAACGGGGAGTACAGAAAAGTAACATAATGAAAGGCAGCCGGGCAAGTACGGGGGCCGTGAGAACGGGTCTGAGGACCCCCTGACTCCGATTTGGGGCATTCTTCTCAGACTTTAAGGACAAACCTGGCAGGAGAGGGGCATTGGAAGTGGAGGGCCCAGAGCCCTGGCTGCTGTGGCTCAGTGGATGGAGCGTCAGCCTGCGAGCCAAGTGTCGCTGGTTCGATTCCCAGTCAGGGCACATGACTCGGTTGCGGGTCAGGTCCCCAGTTGGGGGCACGTGAGTGAGAGGCAACCGCACAGTGATGTTTCTCTCCCTCTCTGCTTTCCGCTCTCTCTAAAAATAAATAAATGAATAAATATTTTTTTAAAAAAGAAGAAATGTAGGGACCAGCTTCCATGAGTGAGGAGAGTCCCTCCACTGTCCCTTTTCCTTCCAACAATTTCCCTTAAAGCCCAGGCTTTTGGGAGATGGAAAAATGACAATGTCTGAACACCTGTGCCCAGCACAGTTTTCGTTATTTTTTATTGACTTCAATTTACCACAATCCTATGAGGTAGAGACTGTTGACCTATTTTGAAAAATGAGGATGTCGAAGCAAGGGAAGTGGGGTGATTTTCCCGGGGTCACCCAGCTGTTGAGGGGAAGAGCCGGGCCTGAGCCCCAGGCACCCTGGCTCCGGAGATGGGCTCCGGCCACAAGGGATGCTCATAGCAGGGGGACCCAGGCTCCGTCTCAGCCGTGCCCCGTAGTCAGGCAACTATGGAGAACTAACTCCATGGACATGAATTTTGAGCTATCTACTCTTATGTTTTTATTTTTTTAAAGATTTCATTTATTTGTTTTCAGAGAGAGAAGGGAAAGAGAGGGAGAGGAACATCAATGGGCAGTTGCCTCTCCCACGCCCCCAACTGGGGATCTGGCCCGCAACCCAGGCCTGTGCCCTGACTGGGAATCGAACTGGCGACCTTTCGGTTCGCAGGCTGGCGCTCAATCCACCGAGTCACACCAGCCACGGCTTATCCTTTTTACTTTGAGGACAGGACGATGTTTTAATAAAATATGCTTATGCAATGGAATGCTCTGCGGCTGTCTAAAGGAAGGAATTGTTACCCTTTGTGACAACATGGATGGACCTGGAGATTATTACGCTGAGTGAAATAAGCCAGTCAGAGAAAGGCAAATACCATGTGCTCTCACTCATATGTGGACTCTAATGAACAAAGTAAACTGATGAACGAAATAGAACCAGAGGCACGGATACATGGGACAGACGGACAGCTGTCAGAGGGGAGGGGGAGGAGGGTGGGTGAAAGAAGGGGAAGGGATTACCTAAAGTACATATATGCGTGACCCATGGACACGGACCACGGTGTGGTGATGGCCAGAGGGAAGGAGGGGCTGGATAGAGGGGAGATAAGGAGGGGACATTTATAATAGTGTCAACAATAAAAAGAAAAGAAAAATGAAAAAGCATATTGAAATATATCCTTAAGCTCCAAATTGTCACGACTATTGCCGATGATGGCAGTTTACTGTGGAAGAACTTCTGGGTACTTTTTATCTTTACTCCAGCATTTTCCTTAATGCAAGTAATGAGACTAGACATGTCATCGTCCTTTAGAGTCAGTAACACGTCCTGGTCCCCAGGAGGGGACAGCGGTGGTCTTCAGCCCTGCTATTCTGCATTGAAATGCAAAGACTAGGTTTCAGGATGACTTATTTCGAATTTTAATTTGCTTTGTAATTTTTAAAAGCAATATTTCTCTCACCCTTTTGTTGGTAGATGGTGTGACATTCTTTTCTTTTGTCCCCAAATGGAAATGTAGGCTCCAACCATACAAAATCCTTTTCCGGTTCCTCTTTCAGAAACTCCTAAATTAGAATGTCCAAGGTACAATATTGCTTTTGACGCTTCTAGTGGCATAAAGTGTAGTCCTAGAGACTACCCCACATTTTCTAGAAAAATATGTTACAGAGGTAGGAGAGGGGGAAGAAATGAAGCTGAATTTAAACTGCGATGACCTTTTATCAAAAGACTTCATTACCGACATCCAACCTGACAACCTCAGAGTTAACATTGCCTTATTAATATTTACTGTATATTCACCACTTTTGACTAAACTCTGCTTCTTCTGAGAAAAAGAAAGTCATGCATGTTAACCGTTTTCAAGTTTGGCGGATGTACCCTTAAGAATGCTTGTTAGAGAATCAGGTAAAATATTTATATGACCAGAAGCGAAAGGCTTCTATTAAAAAAAAAAAAAAAAAAAAAATTCAGGCCCTGGCTGGTGTGGCTCATTGGGTTGAGCACCAGCCTACAGACAGAAAGGTCACCAGTTTGATTCCCAGTCAGGGCACATGCCTGGGTTGTGGGCCAGGTCCCCAGTTGGGAACTTGCAAGAGGCAACCGATCAACGTTTCTCTGTCTCTCTTTCGCCCTCCCTTTCCCCTCTCTAAAAAATAAATAAAAATCTTAAAGATATTTTAGGACTATCTTTAATTCAATTCTGGAATTGGTTTTTGCCTTAATTTTTTTGGTCCCTCTCCAAAATCAGTTGTGATCTTGAATCAGGTCATTTGATATTTTATATCTTACTTCCCGTTTCTAGGACACGTGAGCAGGGGCACACACTTTAATTTTCCTGATCAAGTGTGAGGGGACGTTTTTTTGCTGACCCCACTTGTCATCAACTGTGACCCCCTAAAAGCTGACGAATGGATGGTTCCTGCCCCGCTCAACTGGCCAGAAGAGCAGGCCTTACATTATCCTGCCCCCCTGAAAACTCCAGCTCAGTGACTTGATTTTATGACTGCCCCTGGCTCAAGTGCCTCAGAATGAATTCTACCAGGCGAAGGGTATTTCCTATAACGGGCTTTAAATGTCCTCCACATGAACGTCTCTAACTGGCCCAGTCTCTTACGGGACAATGGAATAAGGATCTATCAGCTTTACAGCCCAACACGTATCTTTAATGCCTAAGGGAATCTCTCTTATTATTTTCCAGCCCAGATCTCGTAGTTCCCACTTTTGTAATCTCTCGTCGTGAGTGAATGAATCTACATTGCACTCAATTTCTTGCCCGGCTCTGGAGTTCTGCTGTCCCCAAACTATATTCCTGAAGGTGAGCAAATGGAAGATGAAGACAATAGATTAGATAGCCATGTATTATTCTCTCCTATATTCTCTCCTATAATGCTGTTGTGCAGTGTCCTTTCTTATTTATTTATTTATTTATTACCTTCTTGATTTTTTTTTTGCACATAGAAAGGGAAATTCATCAAAAGCAATAGAGCACTTTTTTAAAAAAGATTTTTATATAATTCATACTCACATACACCCTCTTATAGCTCTGTATGGCTTGGAATTTTATAACCTCTGGGGAATGGCTTAAAGGGGCTTTGAGCAATCTTTCTTTGTTCCAATTTCTACATCCCCTGGGTGGGATGAAGACTTCTTTTTATTAAATAGAATGGACAGATATTTTATTGAATAAATGGACACCTCAAGCGTTGAGTTACTAATAAAATGAAATTATCAATAGAATGCCTAAGACCACATTTTCTCTAGATTTTTACTAAAATGTGCATCTCCACATGTACCCTCAAATAATCTAATTTCTAGTGCCTTTTTTTAAAAGTATATTTTGTTGATTATGCTGTTATGAAAACTGTCCCAGTTTTTCCCCTTTGCTCCCCTCTGCCCAGTACCCCCCTTCCCTTCAGCAATTACACTCCCCTTAGTTATGTTAATGGGTCGTGCATATAAGTTCTTTGGCTTCACCCTTTCCTGTATACATCACATTGAATACTTCTTGCTAGTCCCTCCTTGCCTGCAAAGTTTCTTTTGAGAAATCAGCTGATAGTCTTATAGGAACCCCTTTGTAAATAACTCTTTTTTTCTCTTACTGCTTTTAAGATTCTCTATCTTTAACCTTTGGCATATTAATTATGATGTGTCTTGATGTGGTCCTCTGTGGGTCTAGCTTGTTTGAGATTCTCTGTGCTTCCTAGACTTGTATGTCGATTTCCTTCACCAAATTAGGGAAGTTTTCCTTCATTATTGTTTCATGTAAGTTTTCAATTTCTCGTTCTCTCTGTTATCTTTCTGGCACCCCTATGATTCAGATGTTGGCACGTTTAAAGTTGTTCCAGAGGTTCCTAAGCCTCCCCTTGTTTTTTTCAATTCTTGGTTCTTAAAGCTGTATGGATTGACTGTTTATTTCTTCCTCATGTTCCAAATTGTTGATTTGAACCCCAGCTTCCTTCCTGTCACCATTGGTTTTGTGTGGATCTCCCTTTATTTCACTTAGCTTAGCCTTCACTTCTTCCCTTATGCGTTTGCCATATTCAAGCATGTCTGTCAGATCTGTGAGCATCTTTATCCGGGTGAGTGTTACTTCCTTATTTCTTTGTTTGTTGGACTTTCACGCAGTTCAATTTTATGGCAGTTCTGGCTGTTTCTAGTTTTGAGTTGGTTGTATTTCTTCTCATTGCTGTGGAGGGCGGCAAAGCGTGTCTGCCTCCAGCTTGGCCGGAAGCTCTAGTGCCTTTCTTGTCTGAGTTTTGCGCGATCACTGTTGAGATGAAATTATCTGATTACTTAGGCACGGTCCCGTCCTAAAAAGTTGTATTTTAATGAAACACATTATGTCCTTCATTTATTGAGATGTATGTGAATACATTGGCTTGGAAATATATTTGAATTGTGACAGTAGCCCCCCATCGCCCCCCCCCCCCCCAAAAAAAAAACAAAGAAACAAAACCCAGACAGATCAAATTGTGGTATGCACTGAGGCAAGGATGATTTTACCTTTGTTTTCTTTTTGGTGTTTCTATGAAAAGGAGAAGCTAGAGGAAAGCAGAAGGAGAGGACCCATGGGCAGTGTGATAAATTAGAAACATCTCTACGTTGATAACTTTGATTGTACTTCCTATCACCATCTTGTGTTCCTCCTTCCCTCCCTCCAGTCCTCTCTCTTGGCCTGACTTCTCTGTCTCTGTCAGTTTTAGGAAAGCTTAGTGAGCACTTGCGTGCCTGAGTATTGTGCCCGGGGCTGAATCTCAGCGGTAAGACTTTTAGTGGCGAGTGCCTGCTTTTGAGCCGCATGCCCGGAAGAAGGTCATCGTTTACCCTTTAGTTTTAAAAATAATACCTTTTGCTCTGACCTCATGCCACCCCTGCCCTGTCGCTGTAGTGAAACCAGGAAGACTAGTTACCTGCTACCGCGAAGGTAAATCAGCTGGTAGACACGTGCGCATGTTTCCACGGCTGTGGGCCTGTGCTCATTGTGGGGACCCACAGATTACTAATAAGGAGTGTACCCAAGAGAATTTCTTTTTGGTGGTTTGTTCGTTTCCAAAATAAAGCCAATACAGTACCAAGAGATACAGTGCATAGTGCTTTCATGGTTAGCACCTGTCACTTGTCATCAGACAAGAATTGCCCAAAGAAATGGAAAACAATTACCTCTTGGATTGCTTAATGGCCCTCCTCGTGCCTGCACCTGTGGAGGTGACTGAGCAAGAAGACAAGGATGAGTCAGGCCCTTGGGGGGGAAGGAGGTGTCTCAGCACCAGGCAGTGGCAGGGGAGCCTGGGCGTCTGCAGAACAGGCTTTGGCAGGCCACCCACCAGAGAGAGGACATTTCCTAATCCCGGATTTGCCCCAGGGGATTTCCAGCCAGCACCCAGGAGAGGGAAGAGAGCGAGGGAGTTTAATCCACGGACCAGAAAACCTCTGCACTAAAACACAGTTTCTTTCTAATTCGGGTTTCCTTTTATTTTAGCTGCTGTGTGTTTTCTTATTGTTGTTGGTTTTTTTTATTTTCTCACCAGATTTCACAATGTATCCAATTTTTCTCTCCTTGGTATTCTTGCGTGCCCTGTTATAGAAATTCATCACCGAAAAATGTGCTGGCCATTTTGGGGGGAAGATGCTGGGTTTTGCAGGACGATATGAAAAGAGATGATATTTATGGAGCGCTTATTTGCACCAAGGGGTGTGCTAAGATGTGCAGAGAATATTTTAGGGGAGTCTCAGAACCCCAGTATCTGGGTATCACTCCTGAGCCTGAGGAAACCAAGCACTGACATGCTAAATAACTTGCCTGAGGTCACAGAGCAAGCAAGTTGCAAAGGCAAGATGTGAAGCCCTGTAGCTGGGTCAAGGTCATGCTCTGTGTTTTAAAATATTGACTTTATTGGGGTGATATCCGTTTGCAAAACCATACAGGTTTCAAGCAGACAACGCAATAAAACATCATCTGCACTGTGCTCTGTGCACCCACCGCCCCAAGCAAAGTCTCTTTCCGTCCCCACCCCACCCCCACCCACCCCCCCCAGCCCCAGGGCCCTTTCCCTCCGGCTGTCACCACACTGTTGTCTGTGTCTTTGTGTTTAAAGGCCATGCTCTGAAGCGCAGCTTTTGCCTTAATTTCCACCAGGGCCTCCGTCTTCGCTAACTGCCTGTTGTGCTGACTAACATATACTCTCCGCCCCCCAAAACGCTTGGGGTTGGTAAACAGGTTGGAAGCTTCTTACAAAACCAGGCCTCCTCTTCCCGTGTGAGCTAGCCCCTCATGCTCTTTGGCGCTGACCCGTTTGAGTGGAAGGTTTATGTCCACACAAAGACCTGTCCACGTGTTTAGAGCAGCTGTATTCATCCTTTGCCAAAATGCAGCACAACCAAGATATCCCTCAGTAGTGAACGGAGAAGCAGCCTGTGATCCACGCGGACAGTAAAATATGAGGCGCAGTGAAAAGAAATGAGTTGTCAGCCGTGAAGACGTGGAGGAAGCTTACCTGCACGTTGCTCAGTGAAAGAAGCTAGTCTGTCACGGCTGCGCACTGCGGGACCCCAACTACATGATATTCTAGGAAAGGCAAAACGATGGACACAGCACAGAGATGAGCTGTTGCCAGAGACTCTGTGCAGAGGGGCGATGAAGAGGAGGCACCGGAGGGTTTTTAGGGCAGTGAACCCTAACGGAACACATACATATCATTACGCTTTTGCCCAAACACATTGCCAAGGCCAAACCCTGTTGTAAACTGTGAACTTTAGCTGGTAATGATGTCCCGCTACTGACTCATCAATTGTAACAAATATACTCTTCCTGGCGCCTTGGGGTGAGACCCAACAATACGTGTTGAGAAAAACAGGTCTTTATTTACAGTATTCCAACCTTGGGGGTGCTGGGAGCACCTCAGCTCAGAGCCCTGTTCTCCCACAGGACCCAGCACTTCCCTTGCTCCCCAAAAGGCTGTAAGCCAAAACATTCCCAGAAGTTCCCCATCCCTTATCTGTCAGCTCTCTCCTTCAGGATCGGGGGTACATTGTCTTCATCCTGCATATAATAGTCCGGGAAAGCATGGATCATGGTGAAGTCTAGGAAAAGTGAGAGAGAGAGAAAGAGAGAGAGAGAGAAGGAGAGAGAAAGGGAGGGAGGGAAGGGAAGGGAAGGGAAGAAGGAAGGAAGGAAGGACGGAAAGGAGGGAGGGAGAATATAATGTAGATGAGCCAACCAGGAGCTTGGTATGGCCTCCCACGAAAGGTCCCGTGCCGGCTAGTAACGCCGAAGCAAGGAAAAGGGTGCCTTTGCTTTGGCCCGCCAAGAATGGGGCTGGCCTTTTTCCTGATCCCTTTCTACGCCACACCTTGGAAGGAGCATGAAACCAGAAAGGGGGCTCGCTCACGTCTGTCGCGGCTTCCTGCACCCCCACCACCAGGGCTGGTAGCCGCCATTAATCACGCCGTGCGTCCATCTGTGCGCTTGTCACCTGAGCCGCTCCCCGTGGTCGGAGAAGCAGGCGACTGGCAGACAGCGAGGGCTTGGCTCTGTGCGTCTTTGGTGACAACTGGGGAGAGAAGTTCCTTCTCCTGGTCTGCGTTTTAATTTCCACAAAATCCAGTTTCCTCTTTCAGAACAAGGCAGTTATGTTTAGAGAGAATGGAGAGTGGCTTTCTGGCCAAAGTGGGGACATCAGAGGTTTGAAATATCGCTGGATACACACACGCACACACCGCATTGGATCCAGTGAACTAGGAACAACGCTTCCAGGAACCAACTGGTTTCCACCTAATCACTCCGGGGATGCTTGGGTGTTATGTGCAGAATCAGCCAGGACACATCCATAGTCTGGAGGGGGCGGGGGTGAGCGTGGGAGAGGGTATAAGGGAGATAAACAGTAATAGAAAAAAAAACAATATAAATAGATAAGTAAATAATAAAATGCAAACTTCTAATTCTTACTCACCCCCTCATCTCCCAGGGAGATTATATGCATGAACTCTGATACAAGGAACTTTCCCAAGGTGTAGAATGAATATTGTTTTCAACGTGAAATGTTATTCATGACATACGGGCCCCCCCATCCAAAGGCCCCAGTCGAATGTAATTATAGGCCCAATGTAAAGGTCCCAGAGGACCAGGGCGCATGGTTTCCTTCCCAGGGAGAGTTAAGTTTTCCAAAGAGTGCCTGGCTATTTCTACTGGTTCCTCTTTTGTTGTTGTGTGTTTATTTGTTATTTTCAGAATGAATCTTTAAATGGCACCAGGCTTTATCCTTGATTGCAAACTGTGGAAGGCTTTGGTCCTCTTCTTAGAAGTGAATTAATAACGTCAGGACGTAAACCATATATTCCAACTTTCTACATTCTCATTTGGTTCGCAAGACCCATTTTTGGATCAGTGGAACACAGTTGTCTGAGTTTATTTCGTCTGTTTTCTGCAGCGGTAGGAATAGAGTTGGGCTGTCCACCTTCACCCTCTCCTGCTGGGGATGCTCACCTCTACCTGATGCAATCGGTTCGTGAAAGAGAAGGTATGAGTTATAGTCAAAGGGTGATTCTGGGCCTCATTCTCAGCCTTGGTTTCATTCATGCCAACTAAGCCTCTACATTCAGAAACAGAGAACCGCCAACTGGAACTCTTGAAGAATGGGTTCCCCACCCTGGCTGGTATGGCTCAGTTGGTTGGGTGTCATTCTGCAAACCGAAAGGTCACTGGTTCGATTCCTGGTCATGGCACATGCCTGGGTTGCAGGTCACATTTGGAAGACAACTGATCGATGTTTCTCTCTCACATCAAAGTTTCTCTTCTTCTCTTTCTCCTTCCCTTACCCTCTCTCTAGAATTAGTAAAAGAAAAAAAACATTTTTTTAAATGGATTTCCTTCTCAAAGTGAATATTTCCCCCATTTCCACTGGTTTTCTGAATAAAACAGCAACTACCCACCTCCCATTTACTGAAGGCCTGCTCCATTCACCCACTGTGCCAAATGCTTTACATGGCCTTATGGGTATGACTATTTCTGCTGCACGCTTACAGAGCTTATATCATCATCATCATCATCATCATGATCATCGGAACTCATGGTGTTTGACTGAGTACTAACTCTTTTTCCAGGAACACAGAAAGCATGTTATTTCATGAATCCTTAAACAAATTTGTCAGTTAGGGACTGTTAATATCCCCATATTACAGATGAAGACACTGAGGTGCAGAAATAACCGATGGGCCTGAAATCATGAAATGCATCACAGAGAAGGGAGGAGTTAGCCTCACTGCAAAGCCTTGATCTTCATTGTTACAATTTCTGACCATTAGTGGAGTAAAAGTGAACTAAAAATTAATGTCAGGGTTATACAAGTATTTTATTAAGAAGAGAAAGGAAAAGCTAGGACAAGGAAGGAAAAGTAAAATATCTTGTGACTGGAAGCTTAACATTTTTAAATTTTGAAAAAGTAAATATTTTTAAGAACCACAGACATCCTGGAAAAGTTAGCCCAAACTAAATGCAAATCTCTTCCACATCAAAACTTTTAAAATAAGTTTGTTGGAGTGACATTGGCTAATAAAATTATAGATGTTTTAAGTGTATTTTTAATTTAATTTTGCTTCAGTTTATAGTCAGAGCTCATTCGTTTTCCTCTTTCTTCCTTCCTTTCTTTCTTTGAAACTTTTCCCAAAGCTTAAGACAATTTTAATACTTGTAAAAGTAGATGTTAGACAATAAATGGAGTTCAGATCCTGGGGTACTAAAATGTTTTTTTTTCTCTTAAGAATGTGACTCATACATTGCTTTATTGTAACACTTGGGAAATAAAAGTCATTTGAATGAATAATAACTTGGGTTTGTGAGGATTATGAGTAAAAGTGAAAGAAATACAGTTATAGATCTGATGGTCACCACTTAGGTACAGTGTAATAAAATGTGACATTTCCCATTGAGGACAAGGGGGTGTTCCCTGCTATGGACCAGGTCTTCCCAGGTATGCTCATGGCAGTTACTGTCTCCTTACATTTAGTCTCAAGCATGGAGAGTTCATCTCACCTACAGAGGAGATGGAAATATGGGCACTTCCTTTGAGAAAGAAGATGAATAAAAAGAGCGCTTGGTTTGTTTTCTTTGACTGGTTGGGACAGACATGATCATCCTAGGGAAGACGAAGTGACTTCCATGGACTTCTGTCGGCGCCCTTGGAGTACAACCCAGTAAAAGCACGGACAGCTGTAGGACAGATGTGGTTGCCTAGGGAGCCGCTCGGAACCAAAGGGCTTCAGCCTGCCTCCACTGCACGGACCGGCGTCAACATCTCTACCCCCGGCATCCCCGTGTCTGCCCTCTCCCCATGCCAGCGTCGCAGACGGGAGGGAAGTTTATTCCCCGTAAACAATGCGCTCTCTGGCCACTCTGACTGTTCCAACCAGGTTGCCAATTCTGATGTAGACACCTGTCCATTTGGAACAGGAATGGAAACAGCCACTCACTTCCTGGAAATCATCAAACACCCTGTCAGCGAACAACAGCTCTCTGTTCTCAGCAATCTGGGCAAGACATGGATGGGTCACATTGATAGCCAATTACCAATCCTCTGAGGCGTTCAGGTCTTTTCAGATGGATAGAAGTTTCTGACTCCTGTGGTTTCAGGAGGGTTATCTTTTCATGGGGATGCTAATAAATTGCTTTACCTCTAATTTTTGTTATGCAAGGCTAATAAAAGCCCAAGGTCAGTCCATATTTTAAGGTGGCTTCCTGAGTGACATCTTCATTGTTCAAACAACAGTGCAAATGACTTTCAACCACATTGCTATTGGGACCTGAAAATGTTGCATGATTTCAAATAGAAGCTTGTATATTCCCGTGTGTGTGTGTGTGTGTGTGTGTGTTAAAGGACTCTGAGCTCTTCACGTTGTTCTCACTGGCTGAGTCTTTCTAAACATCTCGTCCTCATGAATCTTAGGTGAAAAATATTTTCAGTCAGTGCTGCCTATGACTTGCTGCCACAGAAGTGAACTTTCTGAGAAGCCTGGGTCCTGCCTGGCGGACGCTGGAGATTAACGTGGGTTTAACGTTGTTATGAGCTAGGTCGCTGAACGCAGCAACAATACGCGTCTGTTGGACATGTCTTCTGGGTTGTCACGTTCAATTTGCACATGACCTCCTGGCCAAAATATGGGAAAGAAGTGGTCGAATGTGGGACTGAAAGCTTGTATTATTGCTTTGACAGCTTCACTCATCTAGAAGTAATGCCAAATGCAATTTATATTTATACACTCTGACCTCCTGTGCAAAGAGGGAAAGTACCTAATGATGGGCCAGGGCAGAGGAGGAAGAGACAGATCTCAATACAGCTGGAATTTGTCTCCATTTTTGCTTTTCAACCGTTCAATTACCGTCAAAAGATAAATGGAACACGAACCGTGTACCAGGGAGGTAGGGACGCGATTATTTTATAGTGACTGGGTTCTGGCTTTGAGTCTTGGCAAAGGTGGCTGCAACACACGCCTTATTTCACTGGAGACAGATCATCTGCCTGCTCCCGGAGGACAAAGGCCCTCTGCTTGTAGGTGTGTCATTATGCCCATCAGAGATGAAAAAAGACACCAGCAACTCAGTGACACCCTGGATCTGCATTTGGAAATTCTTGAGAGGGGCTGACATGTTAATCCTATTAACCAAGATAAATCAAGCCAGGCCTGGTGGTAACTGGGGCATTATTCACTTTGGAGTGGAAATACAGAATAGGCAGAAAGCACCTTTTTTTTTTTTCTTTTTTTAATATGCATCAGGAAATTCACTGACTTGTTATATGCCCAAATAGCTTCCTTTTGAGTAGAGCCTGGGGAGAATGGGGCAATAATTTTCAGGACCCTCAAATGTGTCCTGATTATTTTGGGACAGTGTTTTAAACGAAAACTGTTGCTGGGATCTACAGCCTCCTAGTTTCTACAAAAGTAGGACACACAGGAAAAAAGGGTTCTGGCTTTGTCCAGAGATTAAAAGGGACTGTAATAACCACCTCTGTCAAGGCAGCAACACCTGCACGACTGAAGGCTAAGCACCACTTTAAGATGTTCACATCGAGGGCCAGACAGAGAGCCTCCCATCAGCCTTGAGAAACAAAGCAAAAAGACAGATGGAAACTTACAGTCAACAATGTAATCAAATATTCCTAAAATAATTACTCAGGCACAAGTGCCTTTTGCTATGTTCTCGCTATTTTTTTTCCCCTTTGGGGGATCGAAACCCTCTCCCACTTAAGTTTTTCTAGACATATTCAGCTTCTTTCTTCCCAGTGGACCTCACCTGGGCCTTCAGATGGCGGAGGACGGAAATGCATTTTTTTCCTCCTTAACTGAACAGAATGGACTTTTATGTGGAGGAATATCAAATAACACCTCCTCTCAAACCAACTCTTTCTACTTCCTCCTCTCTTATTGCGGTTATAACACAAACCATTCCCCCCCCCCCAGAAAAAAAAAGGGGACCACCTGCACAGTTCAGCTGGCCAGGTTCTGCAGGTGTCCTGTAGGGAACGAAATGGGGTTTGGGTTTTGAAAGTGTTGTTTTTAAGGTTTCCCTAGCTTCTCGGTGCAGAAAGAAATCAGCCGCAAGTGTGTGACTTGGAAGAGGAGGGGGTACAGGGAGTCTGGAGACCGTCCCCCAGGCCAGAGTCCGACAGCATCTCTCTTGGGATGCCTCTGAGAAGGCAGGGCGGCAGGGTGGCAGGACTAGGGGCGAGGGAGAGGTGGGCTGCCTCTGCGTCACAGCTGGATGACAATAAGCTCATGGTCCTCCCTCATCTGGGGACCTGGAGGAGGGGTCCCGGGGAATGTGACCCCAGGGATCAAGGGGAGACACTGAGATACCAAACCCACCAGGGGCCTTTCCGCCTCCGTCTTTAAACAAACACACCGATGAGAAAGGAGGGCCCAGGAAGGCAGCTGTGGGGTTCTGGTTTGGTTCCTCTTTCTCAGTTACCATCCCCTCCTACCTGCCTTCCTAATCCCCCTCCCCAGGCGGGTGGCGTCAGAGCCATCCATTCCCCTTTGTCACCAACATTAGAAGACAAGAATGTCAGGGGCCCTTAGGGTGTTCTCAGGTGATGTCTCTAGGGGCAGCCAGGTAGGAAGAAATGGAGGCAGGTTCTTTCTAAACCCATCATGGGGGTGGGAGGGGGGTGTCCCAGAAAACTGGGGTGGGCACCTCTGGGTTAGGAGGAGGCGAAGCCAGAGGTCACATTCTGGAATGCTCCCTGGTGCTGTGGGGATCCCCCCCACCTGACCACACGGCCTACGGGACACCCCAACTCCGGGGACTCTCCCCCACCTCCAGTGAGATTAAATCTCAGACCCTGAGGACCCTTAACGTTCACATGTAGGGAAGAAAAACTCGAATAAATCTTCCCGTTTTGATTATCCTGGGAATAATCATAGGGTGAGTCTGACGAACTAAGCAAATGGTTTGAATCAGTTAAATATCTCGTGGGGGGCAGGGGGGAGGCAGCTCCCAAGATGCTGGCCCAAGTGGCTTCTGCGACGTTTTTCTGTTTGTCCCCATTCCCTTGTTCCTCTTGGTCAAGCGCCCCTCTAATTAAAAAAAAAAAAAAAAAGGTGCAAACAAGCTCTTCTGATTTTGAGGAACACATGTGCGCGCGCGGCCCCGGGGCCCAGGACTTTGTCGGCAGAGGTCCCCGCGGGGCCCAGGCAGGAACTGGGGAGGTGACTGCACTTGCTTTGGGGCCGCGGGTCCCCCAAGCGGACCTCGGAGCCGCGTCTCCCCGCCCGCCGGCAGGAGTTACCCCCAGAGGCAGACAAAGGGGAGACCGCGCGCCCTGGACCCGGCTGTCACTTTGACTCCCGCCGGAGAGGGCACTTGTTTACGCGTCGTGACCAGTTGCCAGAGAGGCGGGGAACTCAGTAAGGGGCAGCGGCGAGGGCCATCGGCGGCGCTCGGGAGGTTTGGGGACAGTGCGCGGGAAGGCATGCAGATGACAGGAGGTAGCGCTGCGGCCGGGATCTCCGGGCGGGAGCCGCGCGCAGGCGGGGGCGCAGGCGGGGACCCCCGGGCCGAGGCGCCCGCGCGGCTCCCCGCCCCCGCCGCCGCCTCGGAGGGAGGGTCAGCCCGCCAGCAACCCCATCGATCGTCCCATAAATTTCATGCCATCCCCTTCCCCCCAAATTCGGCGCTTCGTATTCCAGGTTCTGTGCAGGAGAATGCCGCTTCCCTCCTTCCCGGCCTGTTTCTTTCTGGATCTTTGGGAATGGGGTGTGGGGGTCCCCCCATAATCTCAGTTGTGTACCCCCCGCTCCGCACAAACTTCCTTGATACTTTCTTAGAGTTGTTGGGGTTTTTCCTCTGCGTTTTCTTCCTCTCACGTGGTTAGAAGGAAGTGAAATCAAGCCGGAGGTTTTCTGTTTTGTGCCAGTTGGGGGTGCGTCTTGGAGGCTTTTGCTAAGTCAGGGCTGCAGTCTTACTTAGCAGCTGCTGGGGGCCCCGGGACACACTGAGTTTGCGGGTGAGGGGACCCTCCTCCTCCGCCTCCCCCCTGCAGCTTTTCAAGTGCTTTTCATCACCCTTTGCCAGTGGAAAATAGTTCTGTCTCTGGGAGCTCTCAGACCTGCAGAGCCTTGTCCTGCCTTAAACCCCGAGTGGGGTGGGGGACCCCCAAAAGGGCTACCAAAAGGCCCCCAACTGGAAGCAGAGCCTGCAAGATTTGGGCTGGTCTGAGGATGCCAGCTGAGCTAGAGGGGCCGTCGTTTGGAGAGGGGCTGGAGGAAAGGAGTGGGGGGCAGCGTTGCGTTCCAGAAAGGGTGCTTTGTTGACCCAAATTCCATTCCATCTGGGAAATTGAGAGAGGAGGTACCTAGCAGTTCCCAAAGCAAGTCTTTCTACGATGTGCATTTCTTGGAAGGGACCAGAAACTTTCTACCAGCAACACTTAGCACACTCTGGCAAACTGCTACAGACACACACACACACACACACACACTCTCTCTCTCTCTCTCTCTCTCTCTCTCTCTCTCTCTCTCTCTCTCTCTTTTCTCCCTCCCTCTCTCCTGTGTGTGCTTTCCTTTAAATCTATGCAAATATGAGCATCCTTGAGGAGGGACAGACAGTAGATAAATCACGAATATGCAGCTAGGATACACCAGGGTTTCTCATTCTCTGAAAGAAGGTTGGCTTGCACGTGGCTCTGAAGTGCTTGCTCGCCAGTTGAATGGGCGCAGTTACAAGAACCCCCAAAGTTTTAGTTGTTTCCAATAGGCACTTTCTGGGGGCGATGATCTTGGACACACTCCTCCGCCCCCAGCAGTCCTTCAAACACCCAACGTTGTTTTCCCAAACTGCTCCCAATCCTTCACTCTTTTCTTTCAGAACTATTTATTCTCCTCATGTCAAAAGTGTGCCTGGTTTTTATAAACCTAAATTATTCGCTGTCTTTCTGGAACGCTCAGTTAACTTTCCCCCTGTCTCCCACACTTATGTCAGACATAGAAACAGACCCCCCCCCCAAATTTGTGGTGGAAGTTGGGGAAGTTCCTGTGAAAGGAATTGAGCCTGAAAACAGCTCTGAATGGCCACCGAGCGCAGAGTAACTGGGCAAGAGCTTCTGTGAAATGTGAAGAACCACAGAACTCAGCGAATGAAAAAGGATCTGGAGAATAGATCACTTTTATAACATTGAAGTCACACAATAAATGGAGTGAGACAGACTATTCTTCTGCCACGGTGCACCATTATTAATAACTATGCCTTAAAGGTACAACAGTGCTTCCTCCAAGAGCAACCCATTTGTCTGTTATTTTTGTTTGAAAACTCATCAGAACAAAAAAAAATGCAAATGGTTGTTTTTTGGATGAGGGTCCATTGGCAACTTATGAGCTCAAAGGTTTGCAGGGCTGTAGAATTCTTTTGATTACATGAATGACCCCCCAAAATGAAGACGTTTTTAGCCCCATTGATGGAAAACCTCCCCATAACGTTTTGCTTTTTGAAAAGATTGGGAGACAAAAATTGTAAACGAAACCAGTCCCCTGGCTTGGTCTGTGGAAATTGAAATGCTTTTAAATCTGCTGGGCCAACAAGCAACAATAGGAAAATAAAAAGTATACTGAGCACGAGGCTCATTTTCTGCATTGAGGCAAAGTGTGGGCGGGTAGGTCTCCATCTCTGTTTCTCTTCTCCTTCTCTCTTCCTTTCTGGAATCTGGTTATATCTCCATTCATCCTCCAGACTCAGACTCCAATATGCTTAGAACATTATTGACCTCCCATGTTCTTGTCCTTTCTACATGCTGTGTACCCTGCCCGCTTTCTGGACACAGCACATTACTGAGAGCAAAGAAAAGCAAACACCCCTAACTTTTCCCTCCACCCTGCCCTAAAGAAATAACAGAGAGATTTGAGTGGAACGTATATGAAGCTCATCACCATCAACGCCACAGAAAAATCAGCTGCAGAAATAAGAAAGGTCAGTCATCTCTAAGAGAGTTAAAACAAGAGCTATCATCTGTAAGGGAAATTGCCCCAGCACAGAGGTCCTATATTGTGGCTAATAATAATAATAATAATAATAAAATAATAATAAATAATTAACAAAACCACCACTCGGAAATGCATAATAATGAAGGTACTGGTGAAGAGAAAAGGGGACAACATTGTCAAGAGAGGGGAGAGAAAACAAGCAGACCCCCTAGGGCTACTTTTTATACCCCTAGCTTTATAAATCTTCCGGGCAGCTGGAGAGGAAGGCAAGGAAGAGGAGCCCAGGAGCTCTGCAGAAGGTCGGGCTGCTGCAGCCCCTCTGTAAGAAGAGCAGGGCATCTCTCTGCACGTTTTCCCCCCTTCTGAGGCTTGGGATAATAAACTCAAGTGGCCGCCCGTCAGCCCCTGTCCATCTTCTTTAGCAAACTTGACACAGTGCAAGAAAAATGACACGTGCATTATTAAAGAGCAGCTAGCTGACTTCTAACCCCGGCCGCTTTGCTCAGACCCCATTACCTGCACACGTATCTGGCCGTAGACTGCCTGCCAGAATTGCAGGGCGTGCGAGCTAGGGAGGAGAGGGGGGATAGCCAAGCCAGGGTTCTGTGAAAATACCAGGGGAGAGCCGGCGGTTTAGCACCCCATTTGCTCCACTCCGGGGGAGGAAGGCTTTGTTTCAGAAAGCAAGTCCTCCCGGAAGGGGGGTGGGTCAGTTTCTCAGTCCAAGGAAGCGGAGGCAGGATTGAAAGAATCTTCCATGTCACCCTTTACATCTCTAATTACTGCTCCCTCCGGGCAGAGCTTGGGAGGGTTTTAAGTTTTGTCTGGAACCTGATGTTCAGTGAATCCTTAGCTTTCTCAACCAGCCCCCTTTCCTTTCGGATGCAGCTCCTGTTGTCACCGCGTGGCGAACGATTCCCCAAAGGGGAGAAACATTGGGTACTTTGAAAGGTCACCCACCAACTCTTTGCAAGTGGGGTTCTTCCAAAACTTCAGAAACCATCCAGAGAGACTGTTGAATTTGGGCCACTGATAAGAGTGTAAAAATCAGCAATAGTCATCCAGGCATCTAAACCAAAGTTTCTTTGTATTAATTTAGCAGCCGTTGAGTGACTTGGCAGCTAGCAAACAAGGAATATTTCAACACTCAGGTGTGTGTGTGTGTGTGTGTCTTCTGTCTTCTTTTAAAATGAACAAGAGGAGATATATAATAATAATTATTATTACTATTATTATTATTGCTATTATTATTTTGTCCTTTGGGCATAGATTTGACTGTCTTGTTGCCAAGGTGCCGATCATTGACTCTATTCCACATCTGAGTGAAGCTCTCATCAGAGATGACTCCATAGGACAGAAGTGCCAGGAAGCAAGTGATGGATACTATTGTCGAAACATGACCCTCCATTAACACCACCTATCGGCATCTGGAACCTGTCACCATGCCCCATCCCAGAGCCAAGAGGGCTGCCTGGCGTGTTCCAAGAGCTTTCAGAGCTTCCGGGCAGAGCTAAGCCCCCCGCACCTACTAAATGCATGGGGAGGCCGACCCAAACCACGCTCTGGGTCCCCACTCACGTTATTCCCCCTCTCCAGGCCCATTGTCAGCAGGTGCTAGCAATTTGCTCTGCATCATGCTTGTGTGGACGAGGGCTTTTCTGAGCAACAAAGGGAGAAATGGTGTTAATATTAATTAACATAATAAAATGAAACAGTTTGGGGGGATCCACCAAGTGAATCACCTCCTCATCTAATTGGAACTGGAGAGAAAGAGGAGGGGGAGGGGAGAGGGAGGAGAGGAGGAGGGGGGAGAGGAGGAGATCCAGATGACCTACTGGGTGACAGGCACAGGTTGGAAGGGTGACATTTTATTGTAAGCCTCCCAATGAAAGGAAGAAAAGGAAGGGACCAGTCAATTTAATGCAGGGACCAAGAGTGCAGGAGTGTTGCTAAGAGACAAGGATGCTGCTAAAGTTCTATCAGAAGCACCCCTCTGACCTTATGCAAATCAAGGCGACCAACTCTTTGTGGTGCGGCTGAAAATTCCACCCCCTGTGTCCCAATACCTGGCATCAAGCCTTTTATTCAAATGTCCTCTAAAAACACACACAGAGGATCTGACCAAGCATGACATATTTAGGGGCTGTGAAGAAAAAACACACACATGTAAAATGGGGTGGGGGTGGGGGTGGGGGTGGATAATAGTAATAGCCATAAGTTTTAAAATCCAGGAAAAAACAACAACAGCAGATCTTTCTGTGGAAATGTTACCTGCCTTTGCCTTCTGGCATCATTTCCCCCTAGCAGGAAAGTCACAGAAAGATCCAGAAATTGCCTTCTCCTAAAAGCTTATTAAGATACCACAGTGGCACTGGAAGTACTGTCATTAATTTACACCCCAGGAGTGTGAGAGGGGATGGTGGGTGGGTGGGTGGGGGTGTGAAAGCCTGGTGCCGACTAGAGAAATGACATTGCGTGTCCCGCCCCTGGCAGATTCCCGGAAGGCTGACTTTCCTTCTATTTTAACTGTCTGCGCTAGGACCAGGTTAAGTGAGGAAGGAGAGAGGCTTGGGGGCCAGCTCCATCTCCCAGGAAGCTGGCTGTCCTTAGAGCTGTGTAAAGAGGGAAAGGCTGCCCCTGCCACATCCCGGCACCTTGGCTGAGGGCAGGTTGTGGACAGGAGGTGGGTGCGGCCCTGGCTGGGACCCCTCTGTGTCCGAGGCACGTCTCCAGCTGCTGTCACAAGCCTGAGCCCGCTTTCTTCTCCCCTGCTTGGTCCTTGAGAGGCAGGTGGGACAAACCCCACCCCCCTACCCAGTGTGGCCGCGCCTGGAGTCTGGATTTGCCACCTTCCAGGACACTCTAGAGGCAATGTGACTTCAGGGCGTGTTTGTACGCCACCACTTCCAAGTGTCCGAGCCAAATCCTCCCCTTCTCTCTTTCTCCCCTTCCCCCTCCCCCTTTCCACTCCAATTGAGCGCTTGTCCCTCTGGGACATGAAAAAGGAACCTCATTTCCCAGGAAAAGCACCATAGAGTGCGCATCCTGAAAAGTGGCAAAGCAGGTGATTCTCATGGTTCCTGGAGGAGTTTCTTTTGCCGTCGAGGGGGGCGCCCCAAGGAGGGCAGCTTTGGGGACTTCTGGGGCTTGGGGCTGGGGATGAGGGGAATCCGGAAGGAGAGGGGCCCTTCACACACCTGCCAGTCTCCAAGCCCTGGGAGGCCGGCTGCAGCCAGCACCACTTTGCAAACTCCATTTAACCAGTGAGCTTACTCACCGCATTCCCTCCCCCACTTCTGATTTCAATATCGATAAAATGCCCACCCGTTCACATCCTTATGGTAATTGTTGCAAATGAATACACTTAACAGCTTGGGGGGTGTGGGGGGGCAGTGAGGGGGGCGGGGTATGCGTTTTAAGCTGTCGGTGGCGGATAACTTCCAGGGCAACTTTCCCCATGTCCCCACTTAACGGTGGGACTTTTCATAATGCGCACGGATACTATTAAAATTTCATATTAGCCGTGTGTATGGTGAACTTTGTAATGGGAAATTCAATCGCTGCTGTAAATATTAATGGAATATGAAATGAAGCTCCAGCTTCCACCGGCCCTGACAGGGAAACCCAGGGAGCGTGGGGCGGCCCCGGGGCAGGAAGAGGCCTTTCTTCTTGTCGTCCTCGCTTTATTACATTAGCTCGGGCCGCCCCGCGCCGGCGTGGGCTCAGAAGCCGAGGCGTCGGGTCACCCGTGACAAATGTCTCCGTGTCTCAGCAACAGGCCCCGCCTGGCCCTGCCACTCCATCTGCCCAAGAGGCCCCCGGAGAGTGCTTGCGTGCGTCAGTTTCAGGTACAGAGTTCTTGGAACAGCGCAGTCCCCCTCAAGCTTCCAAGGGTCCCAGAGCCTCAGGTTCCTGCAGCCAGGGTCGCAGCCACGCCACGCCACGCAGGAGGCGTCCTCACCTGGAGAAGGAAGGAGCCCCAAGAGAGTTTCTGGGATGCAAACTCTTGAGACATTAGGCCAGCCCGATCCCCGCGTCGCATACATTCACCCCCACCCTTCTGCCTCCCTGTCCAGAGGACCCGCCTCACAATGGGACCTGGGCGCTGGGTAGGGCTCCTGGGAGGGGACGAGGAAGGGCAGGTCAGGCCGTTTTGTCCCAGTCCCAGCGCAGTCCAGTCTCGATTTGTCCCCACGTGCGTCAACGTGGCACGGGCCACAAGGCGAGCCTCCTACGGGAAGTGGGACTTGCTAGGGAGTGGACGTGGCAGCTCTCTGGGACCTCAGGCCTGTGCGTTGTGGGCGCAGCCTCTGCCCTGGTGTGGATTTTCGAAACCGCAGGGGAGGGAGCGCGGGGAGCCTGGCAGGAGAAGCTGACCGTGGCCCCGCGCGCACGGCCACCCAGATTGGCTCAGTCCCGAGCCCCCGTCGCCGCCCGGGAAGGTCCCGGGAGGCACTCCGCGCTGACAAACGTGGCCCTCAACACCTCGAGCTGCCGCGCGTTATTTCAACAGGCTGCAAAGATCAGTATTTTGAGTGGCAGGCGACGCCCTTTCTCGTTCCCAGTTTGTGTGCTGTACCCACGGCCTTTCGGAGAGCTCAGTTTCAGACGGGACGTTCACCTTCCTGCTGGGCCGCCCGTGGGCTGTGCTCCCCGCGCTCCGGCACTCCCCACCGGGTCCTGACGCGGGGCGCAGTGTCGCAAGTCTAGGCGCCCAGGAGGAGGGAGGGACTGGGCATTAAACCGGGGGCGAGGTGAGCGCGTCGGAGACGCCACCAGCGTGCCGGAGGTTAAAGCCCAAATGGGCTCCAATGGCAGCCCAGCCTGGGCCTGCCGCTCACCCCGTCATTTCTGCCTGATTGCAAGTGGGGCGACGGGGGTACAAATCACAGCGAGAGCCTTTTTCTTGGTGGTGGTTTAAGCTGCCAAGCACAGAGACGCTAATACCCTCGCTGCGAATTGAAGACGATTGCCTTCGTCCCTGTTACTGACTCCCAGGCTTCCCCGGTGTGAAGTCACCCCATCTCTCCTTGATCACCCCATGGGGTCCCTTTTCTCTTAAGTGCACCGTGGGACCCCCCTTTTAAACGATTTTCCTGTCCAGTTATTCTTTCCCCCCAATTAATTGAGAATAGTTCCGTCCTCTGGCCCAGGCGCAGGCACGACCCTGGGCTGAGCGAAGCGGGGTGAGCTAAGGTGCATATGCTTTTATGGCCGGGGTGACAGCGGGAGCAGGTCCCACAGGGTGTCGGCTCCAAGCTTCAGGGGTCCTTTGAATCTTCCCCGCCCCCAAGGCTGCACCCAGGCACCCCTAGCTGAAACCCCCCCAACCCCGCCCCCTCCGCCCCTGCCCCTTTGAAGAGGGACACTTTCCAAGACATCTTCAAAAAAAAAAAATAAAATAAAATAAAACAAGCAAGAGGACAAGGAATGGATATAGGGTTTCTAAGTGTTAAATAACTTTCTCAGCATGTCTGGAAGGAAGATTGCATTTCATCACGAGCGCATTGGCGAGGCGGCGCGATCCGCTCGGTGGGTCTGTAGTATCATGTTTATTGGACCCGCTGGGGGACGGGGTGGAGGGCGCGCGCTCACGCTGGCAGGAGCAGACGCATTACCCGCTGCCCCAGGTATCCCCATTGATTGTGCCCACCCCTTGCCTGGGGTTCGTAATTTAACACAGCAGGTTTTACAGCACACGCTAGGTTTTGCAGGAGAGAGAGAAAAAAAATCCTCTAAGACGTTTCAATGAACGACGACCTCCTTTCTCCACCTGCCGCCCCCCAACTATTTTTAATAGCCGCCCCCCCCCAGATGGTTCAGTTCGTATCATGACAGGGCACAGCACCTTTATTGGCCCTCCCCCCATTCCCCAGAGTGTGGTCAGATTATTCATTTTAATTTGTGGTTGGACGAACGTTGCCTGAACTAAAACGTCACCCGGGGTGGGCTTCCGCTTCTCCCCTCTTTTGCTCTCTCCTTCACAGCCTCCAGAGGCTGCACTGGGGATTGGTTTACCAGGTGCTCTGACAGCCCCCTGGGTCTTACCATCCACCCCATGGGCGAGGAAACAATTTTTTACGAGTGACAAACTGTCTGATGTGGGGAACAAACTTTGTACTATTTGCTTCTTTTAAAATAAATTATCCCAGTCATCTAGGCTCATCCCATAGAGGTTCTGAAATCTGTGGTTTGTAATTAGCATTAGCTGCTGAGGGAATACGGAATAATACTTCCTAGGAGATTTCTGCGAGGAAGAAACTTCCTCCTTGGCACTTGTTATTATTCGTCGTCGTCGGCAGCCATCCGTCTCGAGAGACGATGGTGTAGCTTCTTAAGAGTCTCTGCACCGCCGAGAATGGCTGTGCAGTCCGACTCGGGAGTGACATGGTATCTGTCTCCTCCCGTGTTGAATCGACATCTTGTGATGACGCTGAAGCTACAGAGCCTGGGCAGGGTGATATGGAGGGTCTGCTGTTGCCCATGCAGCAGACCCCCCCTCTCTTCGCAGCTGAAGGGTCCAAGGGAAAGACGGAGTCAATACAGCTTGGCTTCAGGTGCGCCGCAGGAGTTGCCGGTGTTGACTACAACGTCAAACCGCCTTAGGGACTCCGGCTCCGGATTTTCTGTCGGGGTTTACTCCCTTAGCCTTTCCCCTGAAGAGGTATGCCGCAAGGCAGCGGAGGTTTTTTGGAGTCAGAGTTTTCCTTCTCTGATGTGCCCTGACTGGAAGATCGAACCAGCGACACTTAGCTCGCAGGCCGACGCTCAATCCACTGAGCTAAACCAGCCAGGGCTTGTTATTATTATTATTATTATTATTATTATTATTATTATTATTATTATTTTACATGTATGTGTACTAACTAACAAATACCTGGTACTTTTTTTTTTTTTTTTTTTTTTTTGCTATAATGAAAATGGGACTTTTTGGTGTATCTTTCTGCATTATTCTGATTCTGATTGTGTGTATGTATGTAAAAGGGAAATTTTAAAGGTGGCTCTTTTCCAGTAATAGAAATGCTATTTGTTGTGCTGGTTATTTCTACATTTGTCCTCCAAAAACTCTTGGGATGGCTCTTGCACCCTGGAAAGGCAATCTTAGCATTGTTATGGGTCTCTTTGTCCAGTCGAGTTTCATGGGGCCGTTTTAGGTCAGATGGGAAGGTCATTATCAAGGTGGTTTATTAGATATGTATATAATGCTGCACTGGAAGGTGACGATGTAAAAAGGATATTAAATGCATAATGATCCCCCAAATGAGTCAACACACCTAAAGCAGCTTTTCTCCCCTTCAGCTCTTCGGTTGTTAAAATCTGGGGGGAAGTTCTTACATGGCCAGTGCCGGCAATAACGGCAACATTTATAATTAAACTTTTCTTCTCCATTTCTTCATTCATCCCCTTTAATATTAGTGTGCACAAAGTACATCTCTTATCTTGGCTGGGCACTTTATAACGGTGGTAATAAAACTGGCCAAGTGTAGTTCACACCTCCACGTCAGTTAATATTGCCTTTGATTTGGGGCAGGTTGGGAAAACCCTCGTGGTCTGCCTTCTTGGCTGACAGTACCATAGTCAGCGACTTTAATTTTATCCCTCGATGTTGCTATTTACCCTTAGAGGGTGTTCAATGACAGAAACCAAAATATTTGCAAAACTCCAGGAGATACATCTTTCTGCTGAGAAAGCAGCTGCTATCAGAATTAAGTGCATACACAAATGCAGAGAGAGAGAGAGAGAAACAGAGAGAGAGAGAGGGAGAGAGGAGGAAGGGAGAGAGGGAGATGCAGGCTGACAAAGGAAATATTTACCTCTGACTCAGTGGTGGGCAGGGGCCAGGAGGCAGACCAAGCCAGGTGAAAGAAAGGTCAACTTGCTTGTGAGCAAAATCACACAGTTTACTCACCGAGCTAAGGAATTTCAAGATATCATGTGAATTTGATTTGCAGCCACTTTCCAAAATGTTTTAGAAATCATTCATTTGCATGAAAAATAAATTTTCAAAAGCTAATGGCCACTATTTAAAAAAAATGAATACAGTTTACACTATACTTAATCATGAAGAAAATACTTTTATAGATTGTCTCCTGGAGAGAAAAATAAATTGGGTCGGGTCTTATTTCTTTTTGAGGGGGCCCTTTTACCATACTTAATAAATGCTCACACACAGACATATATACACATGAACATCTTTGAAATTTGGCTCTTCCTGGCTGTGTGGCCCTGGGTTAGTTACTTGAGTTCTCTGTGCCCCAGCTTCCTCATCATGTGAAGTTATAAGGGCACCTAAATCACACGAAGCTCTGTTCCCATCTGCTATGATCATCGCCCATAGTGTGAATTAGGGGCTCGTTAACGCTGTTATTGTTGACAACAATCTTTTTAGTTACGTTCACCCTGAACGTTGTGACCAGATTCCAAAACTTGAGCTAAATTTGAAGCAGTTCGATCAAGGCATGTGCTTCCTTCTGCACTACTGTGTTTCTTGCTGTCTCCCTAGGCCCACAGGCATGAAGCAGGCTTCTGTGTCCATGGTAAACTCACATGCTGCCCCGGGCATGGTGGGGACAGCACTGAAATGCAGGTGCACTGACCAGCAGCCAGCCTCCACCAAGAGCCTTTAAAGAGGCCCACGGCTCTGTGGCTCGCTGTCCACGCTGTTTCATAAGGAAGTGAGTGGGCTCCTTCCTCGTTTTGTCTCCTGTACCCGAAGTCTTCATGTCATTATTTTCACCTTCTTTGGGGTTTATGATACACTGATCATAGAGAGTCCCTGTTTCCTAACAGGCTACTCAAGTTTACATTTAGTTTTAAAAGAAAGAGATGTTCCTTGATGTTATGTTAGCATACTGATTAAAAAATGAGAATCTGCCCTGGCTGGTGTGGCTCAGTGGATTGAGCACCAGCTTGTGAACCAAAGGGTCGCTGGTTCGATTCCCAGTCAGGGCACATGCCTGGGTTGCAGGCCTGGTCCCCAGCTCGGGGGCAACAAAGGGCAACTACACAGTGATCTTTCTCTCCGTCTCCTTCTCCCTCCTTTCCCATCTCTCTAAAAAATAAGTAAATTAAATTAATTTAAAAAATGAGAATCTTATTGTGCAGATGGATGGAATTAAATAATAGCATTTTTCGCAGTTGATTCTCCACAGGTTGACTTTTCCACTGAAGGCAAAACCAATTTCTATTGGTAATAGTATCGGCGCGATCTCATCTAGGGGACACCTTTCTTTTGGTTTTGAGATGACTTATTGCCACTTCAGAGAGCAACTTGAGATGAGAGCTAAAGCAAAACCAGAGTGCTTGAAAGGCAGCTGACAGCGGCCGCCCCCTCTTTCCGGGCCCCTCCCCGCGACACAGGTAGAGTATATGACTTGCATTGGTTCCAGCTGATCACAGAACTAAATCATGCAAACCAGCTCGGACAGGAGCTGATGTTTTCTTACCCGTGTTAACACTGACCTTTGCCACTTGGACCCACGTCCCGCCCCCCCCCCCCCCAATCTCTTCAAGTCAGCCTTCCACGTCCTTACGTCTTTCCTCTGCATTCTGCTCCCCGGGCTAAGACAGTCTGTTTCCACTCATGAGCCAAAAATCCGTGAGGTTCTGAGAAGCTGGACTTTGTGTGAGGTTCAGATGTCAAAAAAACAGGCATGTATTAGCTCATCTGCTAAGAAATTTCCATCTACATAGCATCTGTCACTGCGCTGTTTGGAAAGAAAAGTGAACCTCAGATGCTTCAACGGAGCTTTCCTGTTAGGGTGTTATGTCTGACTTGATGCATATATTCCTTCAGATCCGGGGAAGATAACTTCAGTAAAATATCCATAACTTCCCATATGTCTTTTCGTCCTTGATCCACAGGCCCGGAATGGACCTTTTGCTTTCACACAATTGTACTCATAATAGCTTCAAAGTTGCCTTAAAATCCTGAACAAAGGCATTAGAATATCCTCACGGAGACCTGTCGTGCCCTGTGTGTGAAAGCGGAGATCTATCGCGGTTCGCCTCTCACTCACCTGTAAATTCTTTTGTAAAACATGGCTCCGTTTGAGATTTGCACATAGTTCACCTCGTTTACACCCTTCTTTTCTTTTTCCCTACCTTTTAAGTACAACCCTTAAGCAAGCAGACGCTTTCCCTCGCCGTCCTATTCGACAGCATTTTCTCGATTACCATGTCATAGCCCGGCTATCAAAAATAAGATAATGTCCGAGATCTGGAACCTAATCAGCTTTCTCGCTGAGTTTAAAGAGTCCAGAAGCCGTTTAAAGGTACCTCCGGTTATGTGTGCGGGCCCACAGTGCTGTTTGCTCTGCCACATTTTGATGGAGAGCGTAATGTGTTTGCTAGATAAGGCGAAAGGGGCCAGCCGAAAAAGTCAGGCTCTGTGTGATAAACCCTGACACATGTACCCATTTTTCACACACATGAAAGGAAGCTTTAAAACGCTAAGGGAAAGACAAGTGTCCACTCAAGCCCAGTAATGTTTATCAAGACCAAAAAATAGAAAAGGTAAATAAAGCCAACGGGCATCTTTTAGTCTATTCGATTAATTAGTTCTGGCGTTTATCATCCAGCTGAAAAGCTGGAGAAAATAGAAGCCTATTTCTGGTTGTTATTTGATGGGAAAGGTAAGGTCTTGAGGGGTTTAGAAAAGACAGTTGTTTGGTTTGGCTTGCCTTGATGCAGATCGGAGTTGTGTGTGGAGTAAAACTTTTATAAGGCTGATCTGCTTGGACGTGAGATGAGAACTCAGTTGGAAATTAGTGTTAGCATACGTGAGGACATTCTTTGTTGAGTGATCTATGGCTGAAAAACAGACTGATAAGGCCAGACTAAACATATGCTGTTTGGTGTCTACTTATAATTAGAGGTTAGTTCTAAAAGCCAGTTAAAATAATTTTTGACGTAAAGATGTTTTGAAATAAAATAGCTTTATCAGCTAGAGTGATTTTAAAATGCTGAAAGTGAACTATTGATTGCTTTATAAGAATTTCTCATTTCTAGAAAAAGTAATGGAAAAAATATCAGAAAATTTCACAAAGTAAGAATTTAAATGACATATATATATATAAAATTTTATATATATAAAATTTGGGGCTCATTGTTTATACCGTGATCACTTTAAGTTAATTTAAAGGGAAATATCAACTCAAAATTAATATCCTAGGAAATTTTTCTATTTTTTTTCTCCTTAGAAAAACATATTTTCCTGATTCCTTATTCTTCTAAATCAAAAGTTTTTGAGAAAATGAAGAAATGGCCGCAAAAGATTAGTTTATATATAGAACATTTAAAAATATATAATCACTGGAATCTCTAAGAATGTGTTTCTTCTCTATATTAATCATTTTAAATATTTTTATGCCTTGGTGTTAATAATCTATGAGTGAAGACTTTTAGATGAATTTAATGTCAACTAGGGATTAATGTGAATTAATTAAATTGACTGTATCTTCTTTAATGAGAAAAAAGGATTTAGTTTTAATACTGATGATCTTAATAAAGCTTCTCTCTACTTATCTGTATTTTCTCAACATTAGGAATTATTTTTATTAGAAGGTGAATTAACTTAATGGCAGAGTGGCAAAACATGAGCTAAATCAAGGGACTGCACACTGACTTTGTTATTATTATTGAGGTTGCCTAATCAAACCAAGTAATTTTCAATTAAAAAGAAATCAATTTGTGTAATCTATTTAAAGATAAAAACATAAATTGGAGTTCACAGTTAATTTTCTTTTGAAACAACCATTCCACAGAATTTGAGACAATGTCTACAGTGACAGGTAAATGTTTAACCTGTTTGGTTCCCTTCTCTAAATAGCAAAAAGTCACATCTTACAAATGCATTTCCAACAAAATTATTGTCTTACAAGGTGTACCATAGACAGACAGGTTTTTAGTTAAAACAATACTATCAGGCCGATGATAATGCTCTAGATGAATTGCTTCAAATTAAATGGACTATCCTGTTCTTTATCTACTTAAACACTGAAAGTCCTCTGTTGGTCTTTCATTTCATTCCTTTGAAAGTTCAATAAATCTGGGAGGGCTTTCGGTTAGGTGATTTCAGCAGCAGAAGAAAGAAAAAGAGCATGAGAAACACAGCACAAGAAGATTTCTTATTCAAGAGCTAGGAAGTTTTCTCACATGTGAGTGCTTCTTTGCAAGTTTCCTCATCTGAAAAGGAGGGTGTTGGCCTTCTCCCAGTCTCAAAGTTTCTTTCTGGCTCTGACACTTGGGAAGACATTATTTGGGCTATGATTTGATGGAATCAGAGACGGGCAAAGGAGAAAGAAGAGGGAGTAGTCCTCAGGGCCCTATTGTTGAGCATCCATTGGTGACATAGCCACCAAGCTTCCAAAGCAGCCTGGCACCTCACAGCATGGAGACAGCTCTCGTTCCCTCCTCGACAGCTGGTCACCTGGAAGATCAGCCAGCACGCTCAGAGTTCAACCCAGGCTGGAAGGCATTTCCAAGGAATTGAGATCTTCTGCCAACTGGATCCATTGAGTCTTCTCTTAGCATTGCATTGAGTACTCCTACGGGCTGGGCAGGCGTTAACGGGGATGCTGGCCTGGCTTTTGCTTTGGGCTTTGTACGTCTGCTCCATCCCTTTCATCAAGGTGTTCGCAAAGGACTGGGCAGAGGCCACCCCCTCAGCACCTGCATTTTTTTTGGTCCCCATTTTTTTATTAATTAATTTTATTTCTTTTTCAATTTCTGTTGACATTCAATATTTTTCTGTATTCGTTTCAGGTGTACAACATGGTGATTGGACACTCATATGCTCTACAGAGTGTTCTGCCTGGTATTCCCAGCATCCACCTGGCCTTGTACATAGTTATTACAATATTATTAACTATATTCCCTGTGCTGTATTTACATCCCCGTTATATTTTATAACTACCAATTGTATTTCTTAACCCCTCCCCCTTTCCCACCCTCCCATCTGGCAACCATCAGTCTGCTCTCAGTGTCTATGAGTCTCTTTCTGTTTCTGTTTTGCTTATAGTGCTCTTTAGATTCCACACATAAGTGCAATCACATGGTATTTGTTTTCTCTGACTGACTTATTTCACTTAGCACAATACCTTCTAGGTCCATCCATGCTGTTGCAAATGGTAAGATTTTGTGTGTGTGTTTTTCTTTTAATGGCTGAGTCATATTTTATTGTATATATGTCTCGCAGCCTTTTTATCCACTCATCTACTGATGAGCACTTGGACCATTTCCATAGGTTGGCTACTGGTTTTTAAATGATGTGTTCAGTAGTGACTTCCCAATCTGAAAACATGTCCCTTCTTTTTTGTCGGTGTAAACTTGTTCATTTAGTGGAAATCAAATAAAAAGAAGCAAGGAAACAAACAAGCAAAGCCCCTCCCAGGGCATCTTCATTTGGTAGGTGCAATGCTGTACCCCACGGATTAGTTTCTGGCTTCTCTGGTGGCTGGGCTGGCGTGTCCGGTTCTTCCGCAGATTGTCTGCCAGGATCTCCTGTGTCCCTTTCTCATGCTTCTTCTAGGTGCTATTGTCTGTGCTTCAGAGTGTGTCAGCAGCACCTAGAAACACTCACTGTAAACCCAATGAGCTTTAAGAAAGAAAAAGAAGATAGTGTCAAACACAAACACAAAACAAATCCTGGCACTTGAATCCTCCAGCCTATTCAAGCTTGGGCGGTCGGTGGATGGTGCACAGGACTGTATTATCTGACCCCCCTCCTTCCTCCCTTCCTGCTCCTTCTAGTTCTTAAGCACCGCCCCCCGCCACCCCTGATTTTCCCGAGGCGTTATCTTGGTTCCATCCTACTTCCTGGCCATGGCAATTGGTCCAGAGCTTGGCGTAGGCTCTATCAGAACAAATCAAAACTTGTATCAGTTGGTATTGTTTGGTTTTCAGCAAAAGACACCCAAAATGAGAGTGGCTTAAACAAGGTCCATTTTATTTTATTCTCGTGAAAAAACAAAAAAACCCAGAGGTAACTGTTTAGGGCTGATCTGCTAGCTTTGTTCAACACCTTAAAATAAATAAATAAATTGACATGCTGTTTCAAAACTTTACATAAAAATGCGAAGAGCCTGGAATAACCAAGAACATTTTGTAGACAGAGAATAAAGTTGGAGGACTTCCGTACTTGTGTTTCAGACTTACCAGAACATTACAATAATGAAGCAGTGTTGTGAGCTCTAAGGGAAGACAAATGGAGCAATGGAAGAAAATAAAGTCTGGAAAGAGTTCGGTGCATATAGTTAGTTAATTTTCAATAACAGTTTGGCAAAAACAAGGGAAATGTTTGCTAGAGGTGGTTCTGGAACAATGGGATATTCAAGTAAAAAATATGGTAGCTGTTTGTTATACTATATAACTCCCAGTGGATTATGGACCCAAGGCAAAAGCAAAAATTAAAAGCTTCCAGAAAAAAACAAAAAGAACTGTCTTTAAGGATATGGGGTAGGCAAATATTTCTCATAATATAAAGGCATTTATTGGAAAGATAAAAAATTAAATGTAAAACAGGTAAATGACTTCATCAAAATGTAAGTCCTATATAACAAAAGACATTATTCAGAAAACGTATTGGATTTGTTTTTGTCTCTAATCTTAAAAAGTTTGGTATCATTTGGAGTCTTTACTATTTAGCAAGATGTATGAGTTCTTTAACGATTGCTTCAAAAAGGTACGGTTTAACTTCCTTTCTCTCCCTAAAACTTTCTTTCTTTCTTTGTCTCTGTGGGTTTTGCCTCCAAGTCCCAGATTTGCTAACATCAGTATTATTTGCCTTTCTGCGCGTACGAAGAGTTACAGCTGATTCATTCCATCTATGCAATTACCTCTCTGTCTATGAAGACCTCCACTGGGATTTCCTTGGAAATATTTCAGTGATAGCTTCATTTTGCAGACAAAGGAAACCGAGAGAATAAAACATTTCCCGGAAACTTGACAGTCTCGACATTGAAAAGTTAAGCAACTGCAAATGTAAACCAGTCCTCCTAATATAACGTCAGCACATCCGCTGAATTCCGATTTCATTGCTCCTTCTGAGACGGGCCTCACTGGAAGGTGTTGGCCATTTTTCGTTTTTCTCTTTGTAACACCAAGGAAAAGCTTTATGAAACGGGGCCAGTGTGTGTGTGTATGTGTGTGTGTGTTTACCACGCTCTGAAGATATGTATTCTTTCTGAATACAATTTCTTAATGTTATTTTAACAGATTCTTAAACTTTCTTAAAATTCTACTTCTGCTGTACTAGCAATCATATTTCTCTGTTCACTTTGAAACTTGGGCTCAAGCATTGTTAAATATATGCTTAGTTAATTTAATACTAAATTAGTATAGGTTAATAAGATTATATACATATACTCACAAGACACAGCTCAAAGCTCTTCAAACCATTTACTTACAATATATGCAAAATATATTAGATCCGCAGAAAAACCTGCATCTCTGATATTAAGAAAAATCTCTTTTCTAAAAGTGATCCTCAATTTTGAAAATAGTGTGGAAATGTTGTTTTTAAAAGGGAAGAGACTGGTCCCTAGGGGAACAATGGGCAGGGAAGGAGAGCATCTTGTCACTCACTGATTGCATAGAAATACAGAATCTTGTCTTTTTCTAACATGTGTATCTATGGAGACTATCATTTTGCAGTCACATCCTGGCTGTGTTTTATGAAGGACTTTCACAGACATGGTATCACTCAATCTTAAAAATCCTAATCCTAACAACCGTGTTGTGATAATCGCTCAAGTTCCCCAAGAGGGAGCTTATACTGTAACATTAACGCAATCCTACTGAAACGTCATCAAGTCCTGTAGATTCTTCTTCCATTTGACTGTGACCACCCACGTGCTGAGCTTGTCCAGAATTCATTCCCGCTTGTCAGAGCGCCCACCCTGTGTTGCGTTCCAGGCCTGGTATCCTGCCAGGAAAGTCCAAAGGGATAGGCCAGATCTTTCTTTTCTCTGTCCCAAGCCCGGTCCCCAGAGGCTGCCTCTGGCCAGGTGATTCCTGCCGGCCTGACAATGTCCCTGTGTCTCTAATCTCCTCCCAACACATTTTCTTTCTTCACTTGACATTAGCCAGAGTGATTTTTTTGTCATCTGCCCTCCAGGGACCCATATCTGTATTTTCTCTTTTGGAAACATGCACCTACACTCATCAGGCCTAGTTTCCTGAAGTTGTTTGCAAGTTGGCCCGAGGGAAACTTGGGGTAACCATACCCCAATTGCTTTGAGCAGAAAGGGGATAATTTACTGGATAAGAGAACCCTTTAGGACTTCCCCCAAATAATACTACTTCTGCTTCCATTTGTATGGTTTCCTGACTAATCAAAGAGATGAACTTGGTTGTGTGTATAAAGGCTATCGCATTATTCTGATTTCATATCAAATTATGCACAAAGCTGACCATTTCCCAGAGCGGTTGCATAATAGTCACGCCTCCGCTCTTGCAGGTGTCAAAGGTCATGGTAAGCAGTATCCATGCATCATCTCATTTAATTCTGAAAACAACAGGGTGATGTAGGCACTATTATTATCCTCATTTTACTGATGAAGAAATAAACTTTGAGGTTAAGTTGCTGGTACCTGGCAGAGCTAACACGCAACCTAAGGTACCTAGCCACATTCTGGGCCAAGCGCTCTATGCTAATACAATAATTATACACCACATTGTAAGACCTGTTTTCTGGTTACACAGATTGTGGAAATAGATAATTTTTATTATTAATGTTTATTAGTTCCAACCACACATTTAATTAATAGATTTTATATTTATTTCATTTGTTTATAAAAATACTCTTCGCTTCTATGATTAAATGACTAGTGGCAGGGCCTATAACTTAATTACATATTGCTTAATTGGTGTATTAGTTAATTATAGGGAGTTAATTTTAAAAATTAAGTAATTGTATAACATGTGTCTGTTCTAATGTCAATCATATTTCTCCATTAATGTTGAAACTTTGACTCAAGCATTGTTATGTGTAATTAGTTAATTTAATACTAAATTTAGTATAAGTTATTAGTAAGATTATATACTTATACATAAAACACACACAGCTCAAGTCTCTCAAGCCAGTTATTTATAATATATGCAAAATATATTAGACATTAAGAAAAATCTGCAAGTAACTTCTAAAAGTGAGACTCCATTTTGAGACCAGTGTGGAAATGTTGTTATTTAAATTTTGCATGGCCTGGTCTTAGTATTCTCTCCTATGAGTTAAGTAGGAACGATTCTAGATGGAAAACCCACTGTGAGAAAATGACTTAACTATATTGTCAGCTACTTTTGGAAAGGGTCACTGTCTGATAGACTTCCAGTGGAATAGCTCTGGGCACAATAAATGTTTGTTGAATTTGAATTTTGAGTTTAAGTGAAATGGTGCTGAAAATTTTACATTAGCTATAGCCATCCATCTGAACTTAAGCCGGCAGTTGCTACCCTGCACAGGGGAGTCGTCGTTACTAGTGAGGTTTCTACCACCGTTATTTTGGCAACTGTGCGAAATAAAACCTCCTCCTTTGAGCTTTTTGCTTTTGATTGTGCATGGCTCAGTCGTTGGTATCTTTAACTCAAAGGAAAATTATAACATTTATTATCATTACAAGAAATTAAGACATTTATCTCTGTCCCTTACTTTGTAAGGACAAAGAAATAGAAGCTCAGAGAGGCTGAGTGATTTATTACAGTCAGAAACAGCCACAAGCACAGTGACTCTGGGTCTCCGTGTAGCATCCCTTCTCCTACACCTGTTACAGAATGTTCCATTCAATGATTAGCAATGAATTACTACTCATTACTGAGCTTGACACTTCCCTACCAGGTTCTCACTTTTGATCCTTACTCTATGTCTATGATGCATAACGGAAACGAAATTGTCTAGCGGATCATTTTCCTGTGATGTAGGTAAGACATTTCCAATACCCAGGGCGAGAGAGCTTCATTCCCCAAGACACTGCTGGGGAATTCTAAGTTGGTACAACCTTCCTGGAGGGAGTTCCGTTAAGTGATACCAACAGCCTTAAAAGGGGGTGTTTCTTTTTAATCCTGCTGTTGCATTTGTTGGATCCCATCTAAAGTGGGGGGAAAGCCCTCCCAAATGCACAAGACCCCACACCCGCGCGCACGCACAGAGCCATGTAGCATTGTTTCTCATTGGAAGCATACTGGACGTCCAATGTTCGGGCTGGTTCCCGTACGTACTAACTATGCTGAGTGGGTCACGCTTTCCTAATGTGTACACATGCCAGACGGATTACTGGTGGAACTAGCCTACATTTCGGCAAAAACCACTGTAGGAAATATGGAGTCACTGACGAAGAGTCGCCTTTCTGCGGATAAGGCAGGCTTGGAAATAGTGACGTTGCAGTCAGGGTTTAGGTTCGATCAAGGAGACGCTCCTGGAGGATTTTCAAGAAAAGGCGGACTGCTGTCTTTCCAAGATCGGGGCTAACACCAGCTTTACTTGCCCAGCAGACTTCTATGGGACTGGCGACATGGGGACAGATCTCCAAATGTCTTCGTTTCTCTCGTTTTCTTAAAATTAAACGGCGCTCCCTATTGAGATAGTAGAGTCTAACCTCTTATCGACCATGCGCGTGCATCAACCTTCTGAGATGCATGTGCATCAACCTTCTGAGATGTAGCGGCTCGGAACTATCAGGCTGGACACAGAAAAAATAAACCAGGATGTAAACAGGGACCACGAACACTGCATCTCAGCTGACTTCCGCGCGTGGGGGCTTCCTGGTCCTGAGGGCCCTCTTGTTGTCGCCGCTGTTTTTCGCCCCAGTAACTGCCTGCCTCGAATCTTTACAGAGGGTCCTTAGTACATCTGAGCGCAGAAGAGCGCAAGATAAGGTCAAATAAAAGTCAGAACCAGGTGGGCTGTATTCTTCTCATGCATTCCCCTTTAAGAGGCAACGTAAGGGTTAACTAAGAAGCATGCCACCATGAACCCCCACGCTCTCTTTATCTAGCACACCATAATAAAAGATCAAGAGTTCCTGCTTATTATCTTATTTTTCCTGCTTGCTCCGCCAGGCTGAGGCCCAGTCTGGTTATGGATTAACACGCTGATCAATAGCAAAGCCTGCTGTCTCTCTCTCGGCAGGAGAAAATGAACTCCAAATGCAGTCAAACTCTTATTGATCAAGGATATAGGTCTCACTTTCATTACCTCTGTCTCCTGATAACCCACAAATAATGTGATGAGTTCCTAATCTCTCTGATTTTCCAGGGGCCTTTCACCCCTCCTGTCGGCACATGGCCGCTTTTATTTTCATCTTGATAGCACTCTGGGTAATTCGTGGAGCGCCGACTTTCTCTCCCTTCCCGTCAGACCTGGTCAATCAGAGCTAATAATATCACTCTTCACTGGGGACGGTGGCTCCCGCGAGTTCAGAAATAGAGTGTCCTCCACACACGGCGAAGAAATGCAACGTGCGGCTGGCTTCTTCTGGGGACAGAGCGATGTGACTTCTTGGCGCTGCAATGCTCAGCCTGGTAGCCACCTTTCCCGGACCTGCTTCTACCAAAGTGGCTCCTGCTTTTACACATTTGACTCTTCCTGTCTGCTGCCTGGCTACTCCCGTCTTAGCTGCTGCTTCTTGGAGGACTGGAACTGAGGCAGAGCCCAAGCTTGCTTTAGTTTATGTTTTTATTTTTATTTATTTATTTTCACCACTGTGACTGTTGGCTCTCAGTGTAGGAATGGCCTGGGGTCCTAGGCGAGGGTCCCCTTACCCTCAGTGTCTTAATGACCCTAGAAAGTTTTTGTGAAATACCATAAGATAAACCTAGATAAATGGAGGTATTCCAAACATGCTACTGTGTGGACTTCATCATTAAATGTAGCATGGTCGGACAGAAAGGGTGTGCCTCTTGGGTCGAAAAGCCCTTCTTTCAGAGTTCTGGAACTTCTGCTTGCTCCAATGAAGATGCTGTGATTGATCAAAACAGAAGACTTCACTTCTGCTTAGAAAATACTCATCAGCTTTCATTTCTGAGATGAGAATGGGACCTAATCATAGTTTCAGGAAAAGAATTCCATCCAGAAGCGTAGTTACTGTTTGATGTGTTAATAACTTATTGTGACTTTATTACCTGTTTTTTTTTTCTTTGTCTGCCACTTAATACTTTTTTTGTAAAGCAAAGTGAAAAAACAGAACTCCACTTCTATAACATGTCATGTCAAATCATGTTAGTTAGGCTTACAAGAGACCCTCAAGTATAAAATGCCCACAAGCAGCATCGAAGAAAGACGGTACTGAAACTCATGATGTTCTTCCTCTGATTTATTGAAGTTAATGAAAGCTAGCGACAATTGCATTCTTTACCTGTCTGATCAAAACTCAAGAACGGTCCCCTTTTGAATCACTTTGGTGAGGAAAGCTGTAATATTTTTTTTCGCTGCCCAACCGATGACAGATCTCAATGACACCAAAGTCCTCTTTCTCGGAGACCGTACCAGGGGATCATGTACAATGCAGCTAATGCCAGGATCTTTGAATTTGGCCCCTAGGGTCTGAACGGTGTTTCCCAGCTCCAGTCCAAACAATTTGTACACCTGTTGAAGAAAAAATAAAATATGACAGTAATACAAAGTCTGGGGGATTAAAGTGATTTGCACTGAGCTCCTAAAGCCGAGGTAATTGACAGTGTCATTTCCTCCTTTTGTTCGGCAAAGCTGCATTTGAAATTTGACAAGAAAGTCCCCTTCTGGCCTTTTTTTTTTTTAATTAAAAAAAATTTTTTTTATGCAAGGGACTAGGTGGAATTTCAGCGGGATCCCCCCTTTTCTTCTTTGCTGTGTCTTTTTCGAGTTCCTCTGGCTTCACGAAAGGAGATGATGGTAGACGCATCAGAAGAGACTTTATTTACTTGGTGGCTTTTGGAACTTCCTTTAGTGGAAGCTCTTTGACCTTCCCCCCCCCCCCCCAAATTCATGAGAGCAGAAAGCTGGCAATATGAGAAGAAAGGAAAGACAGCTCACTCTGCTTTTTGTAAAGATGGAACGAGAAGCGAGTCCAGGAGTCCCTGTCCCCTCCGTGGGCCCGTGGTGTGGAGTTCCTACATTCAGACCCTGATTTGCTCTACTTCTCAGGCTGATCATATGCTGCCGAGTCCCTTTGATGTTGCCATAATTGTGCGTGTGATCTTCAATCATGGGTGTCATCAAATTTTATTAAACTTAATATAGATAAGACCAAGACATTATTGATTAGTTCTGCCATGCAAACCTCCCAGGCTTCCTCCCAGAGTGGTTTTCTTCTGGGGAAGCTGTCTTTATCCTTTCGATAATACTCATGCCCTCGGAGCCGCTGCGGCTTCTGAGTTTTCTTTTGAAGCCCACATCAATCATATAATTAAGACGTCTTAATACAACTACAGCGATCTTGCCATTTTGCGAGGCCTGCTCTCTGGTCTGCTGCCGCGATGTTAATTCCTGGCCTCTTCTTTCATGTGGGCATAATTACCGCTGCGCTTTGTTTAGGTCTGTTTGTGGCACGTCTCCCGTTGATCCAGATTTAACCAGAGAGACCCCTGTTTGGATTTCAACTTTTCTACCTTATTAATAAGATTCATTGGACATTCACAGAGGAAGCCATGCTCTTGTCCCCTTTCCTAGACATCTCAGCCATGTCCTCCATAAATGTAAGCCCCCGTGGTTGGTGGCCAAGTGCCACCGAGCATTCAGATGGAAAATGAAGAATTTTGACAAAGTTCTAGATGTCCCCGGGGGGCCAGATGTTGGTCCCACGTGGGTAAAGCATCCAGATCAACACCTTTAAAAAAAAAAAAAAAAGATTCTTACCTGGGTGTTGTGGCAAACACACACCATTTCCAACTCCCACTCCTTGTTTGTGTGTTGGTTTGCTTCAGTTTTTCCTCCACGCTGTTATCAGATCTCATAGTCTCTTGGTTTTTCTTGCCTTTTGCTTTCCCAATCATGTTGTCTTCCCAGTCCTAGCATCTGATATGAAAACAGGGGGTGTCAGGCGGGAGGGGCGCTGTGGGAGCTACATTTTGGGAGTAAGGTCTGAGCCGAGCGGTCGTTCTGACTGCATTGCTAGGCGGCTGTTTTTCTATGCCGTAAAAACATGCACCTTTGGGTTTCCACCAGGTATCTGCATTTCCGGAAAAGAGCTAGACCCACATCCAGGTGAAAATATTGGGCCTCCCGGAAGAGAAAGGTTTTTGTTTGAGTAGCACTGGCCTCCTGCAGAGCTTAAGAAAAAAATCTCACTCTTCAAACACAAGCCACCAATTAATAACCTCTTCTGTCTTGGTGTCTGGTGTTGAAAGCATACGGTTATCAGCTTAAATCAGATCGTAAAATATCTTCACTCGAGGTTCTTGTTAGAGAATTATTTCATGAGATGTTCGCAATTCAGCATCTGCTAGAGGTTTGTTCAAACACCTCATATTCCTGTAGAACGTTAGTGCTTTTGTGTGTGTGTGTGACCATTCTGCCCAGCTCCCTGGAGCGAGGGGCTTCCCTGAATGGCTTACGAGGCTGTGAGCCCTGTCCCTCCCCTGGGACAAAGTGGGTGTCCTGATTTTCTAAAACCATAGTAGACATCAGAAACTTCTTTTCACAAGAAACTTATAAAAAGACCAGGAACTACTTTCTGATCGGAGTTACGTTTCTAGGAGAAGTTTTGTTGCTGTAAATGGACAGTTTTCCTTTCTTGGAGCAGAAAAGGAAAACCCACTCTGACCGGTGTGGCTTAGTAGGTTGGGTGTCATCCTGCAAAGCACAAGGTCACCAGTTTGATTTCAGGTCATGGCACATGCCTGGGTTTCAGGTTCAGTACCCAGTTGGGGCACATCAGTGTTTCTCTCCCTCTCTTTCTCCCTCCTCTCATCCCTCTTAATCAATAAGTCAATAAAAATAAGGAAAAGCGTCTGCCCAGTGCCTGTCCTGTTGGACCTCAGCTACCTAGAAAGTGTCCCTGATCTGTCATCAAGACCCAGCACCTCGGGGACACCAGAGCATCTGTTCCCTTTGCTGCCTTTGGAAAAGTGGTTATCCATCTTAGCTGCACATTAGCCTTTTCTGAGAGGTTTTAAAAATATATATTGAAGCCTGAGATCCAGCCCCAGAAACTCTGATGTAATTAGTTTTGGCTCATAGCTCATTGGGAAGACCTTTTAGATATTGGTGAAGTAGACAGACACAATAAGCAAACTATATTAGATCTTATGTTAAGAATAAGACAGGGTATGCGTAAGTCTATACAGAATGCAGATAAGCAAGCAGAGGAACCAGCAAGGGGTCTCTTGGACAAGGCACTTAACCTGCCCGGGCTTTGCTTCATCATTGGAATTGCCAAGGTCTCCCCTCATGGTGGTCTGGGGGTCCCCCTAGCCTCCCTCAGTCCCTCCCGCTTCTCGCCCCATTGGCTGATGATCATATCATCTTTTCTGCCTGCTGTTTCCATTCTCTCTTTCTCAAGACCCTCCAATGACTTCCCATTAGCTTCTGGGTCATATGCAAATTATTACCTATGGGTTTCCAGACCTTTCATCAGGCAATCACTTCTCCTGTCACTTTCAATCTCTCCCTTTCCTGCTCCTTGGTGGCTGTCAGGATCATCTTCACGAAGCAGTCCCGCTTGTGCTCTCTCTCTCTCTCCCTCTCTCTTTCTCTCTGTCTCTCTCTCTCTTTTTCTTTGTCTTCTTCTGCGCACTGCTTGCTTCAGCCTACGGGGAACACTTTCTAAATAATGCACACCCGACTTAAGCCATCCTTCCCATCGTCTTAGAGTTTAACCCTTCCCACAAACCTCAGCCACCTACTGGGGTGTTGTAACTCCAATTCCCCATTTCAGGGGCCTGTCTGACTCACACACGCAGAGATGACCGCACAGAGGAAGGTAGTGGGAAAACAAAACCAAAAAACACAGATGGTATCATTGGTATTCTCTGCACACCACCCAGGTCACTTTGTGGTTCCCCCAAATCATTAATCAATAAGTCAATTGTCCTCTCTCTCCTCTCCAGTATGTTTCCTTACTACTACTCAGTACGTCCTTAAAATGGAAGTGAAATCCAATACCTCAGATTTGGGGGCTAATGTGATTAATTTCTTGTTGTGAAGCATGTCCAGAAGGAATACAAAAACCCAAGTGTTATCGTACCATGAATTCCAATTTTCTGAGCTGGATTTTCTAGCTTCCCAATGCAGTTGGCCATGAGTCACCACGTCTTCTGTTTTGAGTTTACTTTTCCACTCTTCTTTAGATAAAAGGGGAAGAAAAAAAACTCATCACTATGTCTTGCAGGCTCTGGAAATCTTCCCTTACACATAGTAAGCATTCAGTACAGATTTTTTTTGGGGGGGTGGTGGTGAGGCGAAACCATCCTCAAAGCTATTTTATTTCTTGGTGTACTAGTAACAGAATCACTGGTTAGGGGGTTTCATTTGTTTGTTTTTTCTTGTCTTGGTGGTGTGTGTATGTGTGTGTGTGTGTGTGTGTACAGTGCTTGTTAAAGCTCATATTCTGGGGTTTCACAGCACATTTACTGAATTTCAACAAGAACTAAGGACATTTTTATGCACACTTGCCTGCGAAAACCACTGCCTTATTGTGATATTTAGATGTGCTCTGCTATAAATGTTATTCAGAATATATCAGCTCAGATAAAAGAAACAGCCAATGAAGGCATTTTCCTTTATCCTATACCCTCACCCACAGCCTGCAGTATGTAGTTACTGACTCTGAGAAGCCAATCTTGAACCGAAATCTTGTGTGTGCACCATTCATTACACTATATAAATAAAATCAGAGCCGGTGGGACCCAACCTGCTGATGAGCTAGCCTGTATCCTTAGCTCTCTTTTAGTGTTAATATTTTATCCTTGACCACCCAATGGAAGAAATAAACCAGTGTACTATACCAAGGATTTTAAGCTTTTTTAATTCACAGAAACTTAAAAAATTTTTTAAAATATATTTTAAAATTACTTTATTTTATTTATTTGTTTTTAGAGCGAGGGGAAAGGAGAAAGAGAGGGAGAGAAACATCAATGTGTGGTTGCCTCTCACATGCCCCCAACTGGGGACCTGACATGCAACCTAGTCATGTGCCCTGACTGGGAATCGAACCAGCGACACTTGGCTCGCAGGCTGATGGAAACTTAAAATTTTAAAGACAATACATGAAAAGGGCAATAGACTCAACTTTACACTGATCTGAAGCTCACCACCACCACCAACTATAACACAATAAGAATTCATGCTAAAAAGAATGAGAATAGAGATTCCGATTGTCCTACTAAAGTATCGCTTTTTACATCGGTCCTCCAGTGCATCATGGTAATGTACCAGCTTATTCCCATAGGGGGCAGTGTTCCTGCTGTTGGCCTTCCAGCGAGTGTTGCACCCCGGTGGGACCACTAAAGCAACGGGGAAAGGAAAAGAACCAGGGACACCACATTCACAGGCATTTATTTTTAATATCAGTGATTTCACTGAAATGTTTACACCCCTTCGAGAGTTCGATAGCCTGCAGCTACCCGATGGCTCTCTTCCCCTGAATTTCTGGTGGGCTGATGCTCTTGCTGGGAGTTTACATTGTACGCTGACCAACCATCTCGGAAATTCCCAGTTCACTGGTGGAGTCTAACTCTGTAGGTAAGAGTTTGTCAAAGACCTTTAAGACCCTGGAGAAAGGAAAAAGGCAGAACCGAAGAGTGATGCTTACAATAAGTGGTTTTAAGAGTATTTGATAAATTCTGAACTTTTTGAGTGAGGTGCCAAATACTTGATATCTATCTATCTGTCTGTCTGTCTATCATCTCTGGAATGATATGCATGTTATGGGATTATTATGAATATCAGTAGGGATGGTCCGTTGCCAAGGGTTCCTTAGTAAGTGCCAACAGATACCTATTCTTATTATTGCTAGCTTTATCACCATTTCTTCTAATAACTACCTTCTGGAAATAATAATGTGTAACATAAATTGTCCAGTGTGATTTAAAATCATGCTAGATTTCAAAGAAGAATACTTGCAAACCTCACCAATTGGCACCCAAGTCAAGCCTCGATTTGAGTCTCATTCTGCAATAAATACGGCACATTCTACAAGGCCTGGCTGCATCCACATAACTCATAACATCCGGTGTCTGGTAGAACTGGAGGAGCAGAGATTTTACAAGATGGAGGGAAGGAAAAGGCATCTTTGTGTTCTGCTTCTACCTGACTAAAGGTGGGACTCAGTCCCTTGGGGTGGCTATGAGGCCACCAGAGAGACAAAACCTCCTCTCTCTCCCATCCCCGGCCCCTGGGTAGAATGACTTCCAAATCCAATGACTCCTTGATAGTCCCGATTCCTTTTATTCTTTTCAATACATTGCTTTTATTTTTGTCAACAAACTGTGTCATTTACCATAGTCAGAAAACTCCTGTTCTTATAGGTCTTTATCAGAGTTCCCACAAATCAGGTTAATTGGTGATCAAGAGAGCTTTTTCTGCCTTTAATGAGGCCTAGTAGCCCAAGGCAAGGTCTACCTCTTGATAAGGGACTTCTTTTTTCTTATTCTGAACTCTTTGATCATTTAAGGAAAAAAAATATACCAGTAGGAACAACCACTGGGAATGTCATTGTTTTTTAATTGCCTGATTACCAAATGTTGGAGATAAAAGATAGATGTTCTCAATTAATAACATTTACATAGATTAGCATCACTAACAAGCCTCATTAGTAGCTGCTGATTTTTGTTTAGACGGTGTCCCCTGTCATCTGCTCTCTCTGGTTGTGCAATCCAGTGTACCTTTCGTATGACAAAAACATTGCCTTCTAATCTAGTTCCATTAATCAAACAGTAAGGCATTTTAATATGCAGCCAGGTTTTTAATTAATTAAAAGTTAATATTACCTAGAGTAGATTTCACGAAAGGTTTCCTATGTTAATGAAGTCCAGAAACTGTTTTGAAACTTGGGCTCTATTTTATAGAGAGCTTCACAGAGTTAGTCACAACACAAACACGTCTGTGTTCACATAGATGAGCGTCATAGGAGCGCATTCATTACTGGGTGCCTGTCACGTGGAACGCACTTCAGACACCTCGTGCCATTAACCTGCCAGCAGCCCCGTGAAGGCAGGAATGTAAGCATCACCACTGTATGCTCAAAGGCTCGGCGTTCAGGTGAAGGGCCCGAGATCACTCAGACTTCACACTGATTGTGAAGTTCATGTTCACTGCATGACCTACTGCTACCTGTGTGCCTTTGGAAAAAGAATGCATTCCGAGCAGAAGCCTGTGTTCAGGATAACCTACAAGTAACTAATCAGGAGTCGTATTGTAAGCCTCATTAATTCATCTTTCATTTTATTAAAATAAATGGAAAAGAACTAACACTAGTCAATAAATAGGTTCCGGAAAGAGAAAGATTTGGGATATCTAAATTTATAATGATCTATGAACATCAAAAATGGAAAAACCTGAAGCTTACAGAGTGCCAACTATACATTAATTTTATGTCATTTTAAATGGATAGGTAAACTTGGTTTGTCTAGACGGGTTTGTTTTTTCTTCCCCCCCCCCCCAAAAAATATTTTGATAAAAATGTAAAATTATTATTACAGCTTAGAAAAATAGAGTCAATAACTATGTATGATGCCAAGTGGGTACCTGAAACATTGGGGCAGGGGGGGCATTCTATAAAGTTCAAGATTGTCTAACCACTATGCCATGCACCTGCCACTAATACAGAATAATATTGTATGTCAAATGCGATGGAAAGTGAATTAAATAAACAGACAAATAAATAATTAAACACAAGAACAAGGTTTATACTAGAAAATGTAAAATTATGGTTTGATTTGGTCTTTAACATCTGATGGAAGAAAGCACATGATCATATCATGATACGCATTTCAGGGAGAAACCAAGTGTTTCCAGACTCTCTCTGTCCGGGCGAACCTTTCAGCTGTCCTTGCTCACCCTGTCCCACCGTTCGTATGTCTGCTCACTTCCCTGGAGAGTCCCCAGGCCCTTTCCTCCTTTTTACCCAACTTGATTGAAATACAGTTGACGTCTGACATTGTGTAAGTTTCAGGTGGACAACCTGTCGCTTTGATAGATTTATATACTGCAAATTGGTTATAATCACAGAGTTAGCTAAGACCTCCAATGTCATCACATAATTGCCAATTCTTTTTGTGGTGAGAACATTCGATTCAGATCTACTGTCTTTGCAACTTTCAAATATATAAAACATTATTAATAGTTACAATCACCACGGAGTATGATTCCCATTTCATCTGACAGTTGGGAGTTTGAACTCTTTGTCCAACCTCCCCCCATTCCCCTCCCCCCGCCCTCCCCCGGCCCCTCGGTGACCACCGCTCTGTTTCTCTGAGTTCGACTTCTTTGGATTGCACCTATAAGTCACATCACACAGTATTTGTCTTTCTCGGTCTCACTTATTTCACTTCATATGAGCTCAATTCACGTTGTCACAACGGCATGATTTCCTTCTTTCTCATGGCCAAATAATATTCCATTTTCTGTACATGTGTGTATATCACATCTTTACCCATTCATCTGCTGACGGACACCTAGGGGAGCTTCCATAGCTCGGCTGTTGTGAATAATGCTGCATTGACCACGAGAGGGTAGGTACTCTTTGGGATCTTGTTTTCATTTCCTCCAGATAAATACCCGGCAGTGGAATGACTGGATCATAGAGTAGTTCTTTTTTTAATATTTCGAGGAACCTCCCTACTGTCTTCTGTAGCAGCCACACCAATTTACACTCCCACCAGCAATGCAGGCCAGACCATTTAGCACATTTCCTTTTCCTGATATTTATCACTACATTTCATTTTGTTTACTTTTATAACTCAAGCACCTAGAATAGTGTCTGGCACATCGTATGTGTTACATAAATATAGGTTAAATGAATAACTGGATGACCGCCAAGGAGCAAGGAAGAAATTAACAGACACCAAGGCTGAGACTTTCCCTGACGTGTTGGCACTGTGGGGAAACTTAGTGCAGACCTACCTGGTGTGTCCTGAAGCCCTTGGCACGGCAGCTGTGGCTCCGCATACCTTGGGGACCACTCAGGCTCGGCCTTGTGCCCCGTCCACTTCAAACCCTCTTGCATACGTGACGCTCTGCACCTGCTTCTCCGTTCTGCCTGGTCCAATGGGCAGACCCGCTCTGGAAACTGAACAGGTCAGGTTGCCTCACTCCAGCCCAGGAGAGCAATTCAGCCTTGTTAGGGTTAGTTACGGTGGGCGTCTTCCTGCCTGGCTCTCACATTTCCTTGTGGTTGGACTTGTATTGCGTGGATGGAGCCCACTGCCATCGAGTTGGAGAAACATGAGAAGACTCTCCCATCTTTCCTGCCCTCGTAGGGTCCCAGGGTTGGCCTTAATGCATGTCTCTGTGGTCATGCTGAGGAGTCCGTTTATAAGGCTGAGGACTCCATTTTTCCTTATTAGCGCATACTGGGGCACATTCTTGCTCGAAACCTATCAGAGACTGTATTATTTATTTGTTTATACTCTAAAACTCTGTCCATAAGCATTAAAATATGTTTTGATTATAAATATCAATATTTTGATTAAAAAATCAAGACAATGCATTCAATTAGATTGACTTGGTGTCTTTTTTGACTTGTATTTAAAAAATAAAATTCAAATATTGTAATTTAGAGGTTTAAAGTGTGGGTTCTGTATTTTGACTACCTGAGTTTTGATCTTGACTCAGTAGCCTTTGAACTTGGCAAAATTACTGAAGCTCTGTGCACGTCAATTTTTCTTCTATAAACTTGGTGTCATAATAATACACAGTTCATAAGAACAATGCCTAGTACACAGTAGATGCCTAATAAATACTAGTTATTTTATGAGAAAATAATAAAATTTATGTTTTAGTATAAAATCAATATGTGCTCATTTTAGAAAATAAGAAAAAAGCAGGGAAAAGAATAAGAAAAAAGCAGGAGATAGAAGAATCAGTTCCATTTAGTCTCGTTATATATAATAATCACTAGTAATAAGTATGTATAGTTCCACTTCTTAGTTTGGCTAAGTATTTGAAACATAATTATCATTTGATAAGAATAAAAGGGTGGAAGTATTTTCTTCAGTTATATGGAGACTTAGGGAAGAAGTTGTTATCGAGATTAAAGCGGAAAACCAGGTTTACAGGGGCCACAGGAAGTGTGTTTTCAGTCTTTCATTCTCTAAACGTGTCGATAAAAGTGCACTTTTGGAAATAGTCACAATTATTTCCTTAAACATCTGTAATTTCTGGTTCAGAGACCCTGGCTCTGTTCCATCCTCAGTGGGGTGTGTTCATTGCGAGGGTGGCTGTGAAATTCTTAATTTCAAGTTACCTTTAATTAATTGCATAAGTAATGTGTAGCTGTCCATCTGGACTCAGTGATATTCTAGAAATTTGTTTAAAGCCACCCGAGGCTACGAAACTGTGGCTGCATTTTAAAGGTTGGGTCCCAGGTAATCTGAATAGACAGAGATTGTGGAAATGGGGCTAGAACCAGGATTGCAGGAGGTAATTACAGGTTTCCCTTGTCCTGTGGCTGCAGAAGTGTAATTGTGGAAATAAAAATACTATGTGTGGAAACCGCTCCTTCAACATATATGCATGTATCGGTATGAAGAAAAGGTATATCTTTATTTCGTCGTCGTCGGCAGCCGTCCGTCTCGAGAGACGATGGTGTAGCTTCTTAAGAGTCTATCTGCACCGCCGAGAATGGCTGTGCAGTCCGACTCGGGAGAGACACGGTATCTGTCTCCTCCCGTGTTGAATAGACATCTTGCGATGACGCTGGAGTGTCCTCTCCAGTGAAGCTGAAGCTACAGAGCCTGGGCAGGGTGATATGCAGGGTCTGCTGTTGCCCATGCAGCAGACCCCCCCTCTCTTCGCAGCTGAAGGGTCCAAGGGAAAGACGGAGTCAATACAGCTTGGCTTCAGGTGCGCCGCAGGAGTTGCCGGTGTTGACTACAATGTCAAACCGCCTTAGGGACTCCGGCTCCGGATTTTCTGTCGGGGTTTACTCCCTTAGCCTTTCCCCTGAAGAGGTAATCCGCAAGGCAGCGGAGGTTTTTTGGAGTCAGAGTTTTCCTTCTCTGATGTGCCCTGACTGGAAGATCGAACCAGCGACACTTAGCTCGCAGGCCGACGCTCAATCCACTGAGCCAAACCAGCCTATAAAATCTCACTCATTCCATTGGCCTAATACCGTGCTTAGAAGATGATGTTTTATCATAGCAGTTTTTCCCAAAGAGTGCCGAGGACTGGGCTGTTCCCAAGATTCAGAGTCACAGGCACTGCGCGTCTTAGAAATCTTGACTCAGTAGATCAAACGAGACCAGGTAGTAGGTATTTTTTAGAAAGCTCTAACAACGTTGTTTTTGATGTGCAAGTTAGGTTCAACATTTCTAGGCCTTTTCACTTGCCATTAAATATTTAAAACAAAAAAAGAATCCAAGACACGTAGGTCAATAAGAAAAATAATAGTTATGTTTGTTTAACAAAGGACTTCAGTAGCTTAGAAAATCTGCTTGAGAAGATTCTCAAAACAGCAGAGTAGTACTTTCTAGTGACCAGTGAAAGTACTCTTTTTATAATATCTTGGTGGGAATGGCTTGAGTTATGTTGTGTTATTATTTTTGTCTATATTATAGATATATTTACATATTACATATAATGTAAAATACTTATACATATTTTATATATTATATTTTGTATATATTTATATGTTATATGTAATATAAAATATATTCTATATTTTATTGTATATATTTTAGTTTATTATTTAAGTGGTTGAGTGTGCCATTCTTTTTTTGAGCCCCAGCTTCCTCATCAGTCGGGAAGAAGTTGATCTTCTGACGCCAACCAGCAATGATGCTAGGAATCTACAATCAACATAATTTTAAGTGACGGGGAAATGCAAATAAGTGACTGCCTTTACTCAGGCAACTGTTGGGATGGAGACAGACGTTCCTATTTCGAAGATAAGATGCCTCAAGAAGAGTGCCGGGTACAGTACTAATTCTGTTTTTAAGTCTATTTTATTGATTATGTTGTTACAGTAGTCCCAGTTCTTCTCCCTTTGCTCCCCTCCACCCAGGACCCCCCTTCCCTCCAGCAGTCCCACCCCCTTAGTTCATGGGTGGTGCACATAAGTTCTTTGGCTTCACCCTTCCCTATATTATTCTTAACGTCCCCCCGTCTATTTTGTACCAACCGATTATGCTTCTTAGTCCCTGCACCGTTTCCCCATTTCTCCCCCGCCCCCCTCCCAGCTGATCACCCTCCAAATGATCCCCGTACCTGTGATTCTATTCCTGTTCTGATTGTATTCTATATGTCGGGGAGGGAACAATTCCACTTGCTCAGCGCTCACCCCTTTACCAGGCACGTTTCTCACTCCCTGTGTGGGCATCTCTCTAGCGGTTGCCCTGGTTGTGGTTCCCAGAGTGGGTGGGTTTGTGGATGTTCTAGGGCTGTGGGGGCCCCTAAACAAGCGGACTCGGCTGAGAGACCGACAGTCTCTGCCTCCGCCCCCACCCCCACGGGTCTGCACCGTCAGAAGCAATGAGGCTTGATTGTCCCTGGTGCTGGGATGGTGAGCTGCGAGGTCTGATCTGGGGGTGGGAGCGCGCCCCAGGTGTCCCTCCTGACTTTTTAAATGTGTGACCACTCTTTCTGCCAGCCTGCCGCCGCTGCTGCTGCCACCACAGCTCGTCCTCTGGGCCCCGGCCCCGGCTCCACCTCTCCTGCCTGTCTGGGTGAGTGTTGCTTCTTTATAGCTTTGTTTGCTGGACTTCCACGCAGTTTGATTTTGGTGATTCTGGTTGCTTTTAGTTTTGAGATACATATAATGTTTCTGGTTGTGGAAGGAGGGGGAGCCTGTGTACCTACGCCTCCATCTGGGCGGAAGTCTATAGTACTAATTCTTATCCTCGCACAAATCTGAAGAGGTTGGGTCTCTTCTATAAAACCAGAAAACCTAAAGCCAGGTTAGCTCCGTTCCTAGGATACATCCTAATGAGTATCAAAGTGGGAATTCAAACCAAGAGGGCCGGCTTGTGTCTTCAATAGCATTATTTTTCAGCATCAGAAATACATACATTTGGCAATGTAAACTGGATTCAGTAAATTACTGCAGACACTGCCCACTGCTCCTTTCAGATGATAATACTGCTTATTTTGGAGGAAATATATAATTATTTTGTCTGTAATTTCTTCTCTCCCCGCCTCCTCTCTGATACCCCAGTGCTGTGGGAATCGGTTTGAAGTTTACCAACATGAGTTGTTGCTAAATGGCTTCAAAATAAAAAGTTTTCCCCCCATCTGTGACATATTACGTATCATGGTCAGATCATGAGCTTGTTAAAAGTTTGACAATTTTCCTTTTGAGAATTATGTTGAAATTATGATCCAAATGATTGAAGAAGTCGAGGCATTAAATAACAAGGACACCATGAAAGAGGAAAAAAATTATTATTTCATTAGATGACTGTCCTTTCTATTGTTCATTTATTTTCAAGTTCTCTACAAGTGGGATCCCTGCTGTGTGCAGTTTCTGGCTATATTCGCTCCCCTCATTAGTAATTCCTTTGACCCTTCTTGGTCTCATCAGTGCCACCCCCCATGACATTCCAAATGGAAGCTGTGTTTATTGCATATTTTATTTCGGATGCCAGGGTGACCGGTAGACCTTGGTGAAGACTCAGCCGGTGGCCAAGGTCAAGGGCATACCTTGTGAGCACCAGAGCCTCATCTCACGTAGAGTTTATACACATCAGTGTCAGAGTGCGTTGAGAATTTCCATAAATCGGATGGGTAATGTGCCAGATGAGATTAGAGAGAGTTTCATGGGATCACGGTCCAAGGAAAATATCTTCTGTTAATGTCCTACCACAAGCTTGAGGCAGGTAGTTAATGCATTTCGTGATGAACTAGAGACACACACAGGGAGAAAACACAAGTTGTTGTCTAAATACGGAGAGCCACATGGAGCTTCGACAACAGAAAAATATAAACGTGAAATTGGTAGAATTTTGCTTTGCATTTTGAGTCTTCTCCCTTATGTTTTTATCTGTTGACTCTTACCATAATTGTTAGGCAAAAACACACCTTTCAATTAATTCAATTTTATAGGTGGCATTTATATATTTAGAGGTCAACGCATTCTTCAAGTTATTTTGTTGCAAAAGAGAAAACCAAGGCAGACAAAGAGCATTAGCAAATCTTGGAGGACTGGTGACAGATTTAGTCTCTCACTCCTTATCCATCCCTGCATTTTTCTTCTGAGCCTTCACCCGAATCAACCCAATTCAGGGAAGGGCATTTGAAACCGTCCTCTTGGAATCGATGCAAAAACATTGGCTCACTTATATCTGCAAATAAAACATCAGTTATACTTTAAGGCAATTGGAAGAAGAGGACTTAAGAAAACAGACCTGTCAGCTTGCCCCAGCCTTCTGGTCACCCAACCCTGTGGGGAACAAAAAGTCTTAAATTAACCTTCGTCTTCTGTTCATTGAATTTGCTGAGAAATGCCTACATGTAAATGCCATTCAAAAAAATAAGGGCAGGAAGTTGGAGGATCTGCTATTGTTGATCAGGGGCTGTTTGTTAGTATTACGGACACTTAACTGAATTTAACATGTATTTAGTGAGCACCCACCTCGGCCCTCACAGGGCCTCTGAAGTTTTTACTCATGTTGGAGGGAACCTCCAAAAGAATCAGATCATGTCTGCAGAAAGTCTGAAAAATCTCACTAGGGAGACAGGGCCTCATGTTCTCTCAACCAGGGAACAGAACTAGAGGGAACGTGATGAAGAATGAGCGGGACCATTAGAGACCAAATCCAGGAAGACCTGGTGGAACTCAATGGGTTTGGGACGTGAAAGTCTAGATGGCTTTGGAGGGAGGGCTGGGATCTGGGTAAGAAAAGATGAAAATGCAGGCAAGTTAGGTGGTGCAGACAGGTGGGGCGATCCATGGGCCTGGTTTGTGCAAGAACTGTGAGCTGAGTAAGCAATGAAAGATGGCAGGAGGCAGGAGACCCCGTCTCTGCGCTTGTCCTGCAAGGCCAGGAAGTATTCAATTAAGCTATTTCCTCCTCGATTAAATGATAGCATTAGAGCAGTCTCTCCAGGCTTCTTCCCAGCTCTAGACCTCATTGGGCCTCTGAGCTCAGTTATCCAGAAAATTCCCTCTTGCAGGGGAAGGGCACATTTTTTCACCCAACCAAGAAAAAAAGAAAAAGGGTTCCCCGAGGCATGGGTTCCTTCAGAGAGGAGTGGTTTGGGGAGCCTTGCCCTGAAGCCCGGGACTGCTCAGTTAGAGGGTGAGGATTTCCAAACATTGGCCGAGACCGGATGTGCGGGCATGGGGAGGTGGCACGTCATCCTGCGCCGCCGCTCTCAGGCAGCCCTCCAGGCATGCGTCATGTTCCTGAAACCTCTCATGGTGATCCTAACCGATTACACAAGATGCCATGTTCTCTAATCATATCACTTACACGTGTGTGAAAGGCGGTGACAAGGGTTTGAAGGGAGAAGAGCACAGCTGTCTAATTAAAAAATAAAAATCAGATGAAGCAGGCAGTGTTGCAACTGGGAGATGCCACACTGGCCTGCCAAGGGGCCTTGATGGGATGGGGTTTCGCCCTCTTTCTAACCCAGCCTAACTCCATTCTCTCACCTCCGGAATGACCCTGCTCGCAGTAGCGATGGGAGTCAGACTGGTGTGACTCCCACACTGGGTTTATTTATTTATTACACTAGCTCCCGCGCCCTGTTCTGTGACGTGAACATTGTCACTTGGGTAAATTTGGAGCTTGGTCTGCCAGAAGTGAAACAGCTCTCGTGAATCAAAGGAAAGCGTCATGGACACACCCGCTCCCTGCTCTCCGCTGAAGCGTCAGACCCGGGCCTCTCTGTTCCGCCACTCCATTTTTAATCTGCCTTCAAAGAGAAAGCCAACTGTGTCGAATTAAACACAAGGCGGTTCTTGAAGCCGTGTGTGATGAAAGTGATTAAATAATTAATTCAAACAAAGGTGGCTTCTGAGTCAGGTTGGGGGTCAGGGGAAAAAGTCTTGATTTGAAGCAGCATTTCCTCAGCCTGCTAGGGGAAAAAAAAAATATTGAACATGGATATGAAATGACCGTGCTAGACGGTATTAACCTGTCTCCTTAGCTTCCTTAGCTCCAGGCGCGTTGGCCTTCTGCTGCCTCTTGAACAGACAAGGCCTATTTTTCTCTGCCTCCGGGACATTTGCATCTTCCATTCCTTCTGCTGGAAGATTCTTCCCCTGACATTTTTCTGGGCTGCCCTCCTCAGGCACGTACGTCTCTGTTCACTTGTCAGCTCCTCAGACAGGCCCTTCCTGGCTATAAAATCATCCCCCACCTTTTGGTCTGTAGCCTGTACTCTCTTTTTATTGCTTTATAATACCTGTTATTGCTTGGCATTCTGTCATATATTAATTCCTTGTTTTATGGCTAGTTTCTGTCCTCCTGGAAGACAGCATTTTATTTGTTCTTTTTTTTTTTTTTTTTTTTTTTAATTGTACCTCCTGCAGTATCTCCAACACCCAGGACAGTGTCTGGCACAGACTCTGCAGCAGTAAATAGGTGTTCACTAAACAGGCAAGTGACTAAATGAAAGCACTTCCACGCTTCAATGCTTCAGTCTTTTCTCTGGTGAAACTAAATTCTCAGGAATGCTTCAGACAATGAAAGCCTCTACCCCTATTCCTAAATCCTAAAACCCACGCTCTGGAATAATGCATTGAGGTTCAGGCACGAAGGGAATTCTTCAAAAACCGAAGAAAACGAAGGCTTTCAGCCGGTGGCTTCCCCTGCTCTGAAAGGAACCATTGGCCTTTTGAGATTCCTTCTTGGGAGAGTCAAGATTGTTTATCAGGAGGCACCCATGGTTTCCGTTGGGTGACACAACACCTCCCTCTGGGAGCCCGCCGGCCGTGCGCTACGCCGGTTGCACGTGTCTGGTTTGTAGCCAGTCGGCTGAAAGGGGACAGATCTTGAGCTGGTGTTGAGCCCAAATGGCAGTCGGTCTAACGGAGGCTAAATGGGGCTTGGGAGCCTGGCGCGGTTCAGCTCTCCGGGAGCACTGGACACAGTCGTTGGGTCAGCCCTTGACCCTTCTCCTGTCCGGAGTGCTAAGTGTGTAAGTGCGTTTGTAACGGTCATTATTCTGAAGGCCTTGATGCTTTTTCCTCGTCTCCACTATCTCCAGATAACCCGTTGGCATTTTCCAAGAGCCCAATGCCGATGATAAGACTCCCAGTCCCAAACGTCTCTGAAACCGGATATTGTGACCGGTTAGATGACGCTGACTCAGAGCTAGGCAGCATCCCTTCTGTCCTTAATGAAGACATCCAGTGATATTTGTATTCGTGATACTAAGCAGCAGAACGAGCCCAGGAAAACCTAGATGAAATAGTAATTATTTATATGTAGAGATTCCCTGTACATGGAAAAATGGAAATACAGGGCAGCAGGACATTTCAAAGCCACTGTCATCATTTGGGTGGGCTTGAGCGTGAGGGACTCTGAGAAAGGCAGGAGGTTTGGACCACATCGTGAGGGACTGAGCATCCATGCCAAATGTCTATAGGCCACTGCACACGCAGATGCGGGTAGGCAGGTTTCCACATAGAGGAGGCTGGGAGGGAGCAGAAGAAAAGGCGCAGCATTGTTGTCATGCTGGTGACAGGGAATGAGTGGCAGTCCATGTTTAGAGCCCTGGCCTTTGGGGCAGAGGTCAGGCCAAGCCAGGCTTGGAGTCGGGGCCCCAGCTTCTAGGAGGACACTGGGGGACTGATGGGCTGGCATTCCAGGGACAGCTAAGGGCAAGTCAAAGAAACCAAGGCCAGAGGTTAGTCACATATCGCTGCGACCCGAGTGGGGTAAGGTTGGAAAGAGAGGCGGCCAGCTGAGAAGTGACCCCCATCTGGCTCATGGGAACCCTTGGCTCTGGGTACCACGATAATTTTCATGTGCATATTTGTCAAAGCAAAGGTGCTTTGTGGATGGGTAAACTCCAGGAATCAAAATAGCTGTTCAAATTGGATCTATAGGTAATTAATTCCCAGGATGATTTAAACTGTTCAGTGAATGTTTGTGAATTTTTAAGTGCATTTTTTTTGTATTATATCATGGTGACAATGATCAACACAATCCAGAGAATCATTACAAATTTCAAGACCAGCAAGTGAACTTTGTTCCAAAGTCTTCTGTCTTCAGGAGACGTCAAGTGGAAATAGCAGGGTTGGAAGGGACCAGACATCGTATGAATGTTATATTATATGGAGACAGAATTGCTGTCAACATAAATAATGTGGCTTTATTGAGTAAAATCAGATGATTGCTTAGGGTTTCCCAAAACCCCCTAAAATTGCTTCAATACCACATGCAACCACATGTGGTATAAATAAAACGTAAGTCCAAGGCATGAGGAAAGATAAACATATAATTAAAACCAGCTCAGCAGATACTTGGGCCGATTCATTTCAATGATGGCATCGTAGTTTATGGCACGGTTATAGACCCGCAATATATCGGCACTGACCCCACGCCATAAAACACATCAGTGCAGCCTGGGCCCAAATTATTATACAAAAGCAATAAATCCGTCCCATTAACAGGATAAATATGATAACTGTTGATAATGTTCGGGAGCAGCAGCGTGAGATCCCTAAGTGAAGAGCTATGCGTTCTTAAGACACCAAGATTACTTTAGCTTTTAGTGCGTCCCATGACTTCCGTTCTGCTATCTGACGTTTGAATTAAAAGGGAGATTGTGACCTTGAAGACATCTGTGCTGATTACTGTTTGTGAGTCTAATAAAAGACATCAGCCCAACCTTTTATTTGTGAAAATGAAATCTTCGTATGTTGAAGGCCAGTCCCAGCTGAAGTAATAAGCAGAAGTCAAGCTTCCTGTGCTGTTAAAATTGCCCATGGAGCGAATCTTTGGTCTTCTACCCTTGACCTTGGCTCTTGCCCTGAATGTTCTGAGAAAATGAGGAAATAGTTGTCAAGTATGATGATGGAGTCAACCTGGCTTGGAGTTTTTCTCTGGGAAACTCTTATCCAAACAGATGAGAAACCTCTTTACAAACGTTGTTAAGTGAAATTGTCAGATAAAAATATATCTAAATATGGATTGAAAATTACTTTTTCTTCAACCACAGTCTCATGTTGTCCTCTAAGAAATGTGAAGTTTGTTTGTTTGTTTGTTTTTTTCAGTGTGGTTTACGTCAGAGGCTAGAGTTAAGTGTTTTGGGGTAAATTGTCAAGGAAACTGACCATACTATTTTTGATATACTATGGGTGTCCAGCAAATATGTAGGGACTGCATATTGCTGAATGCAAAGGAAGCAAAGTATATAACAATTTTCAAAGACTTGGCGTTTTATGGCTGTTACCTTATGTGGAAGTTCATTTTCTTCCTACAACATGAGGGCAAAAGAGGGGGGTCCCAGGGCCCGGCGGCCCCACGTGAGACAGTCTTGCTTCAGACTCTCTTCATCCTCACCACTGTGCTTTCCGTGGCCAGGCCTCTGAGGACAGAGCTGAAGTTTGAAGGAGGGGGAAGGGACTCCTTTTAGGTCTCTTTTCCTCTAGCAGCAGCTTGGATCTATTCACTCTCCACCATCCTGCATGTTCTCTGTGCCCCAAAGGGCGACCCTCCTGGACCCAGGTAGCTTGACCTTGGCCTGGGGCTTCCCATTGTATTGCCCCTCCCCCCGCAGGCCCCTCCCCACTCCAGGGAGCTACACTCGGTGGAAGGCCACAGCCCTGTGGGCTGGGCTCTCTGGGCTCTTGTGCCTCGTGCCCTGTCGCTCCCAGCATGGTGATGGCTCCTCGCTGAGCCTACCCCACTGTGGATCCCCTTAACCATCCCTGTAGCCTCCCCTTAACCCTGCTCAGACCTTTGTAAATAGTCACTTTATTAAATTCTCCTTCATTACGCTGTCTGAGCGAGCCATCTGTTTCCTGCTGGGACCCTGACTGGTCAAGGGGAAAAAAAAAAAAACCTTTCTCAGAAGCTTTTCAACACTCCCATCCCTCCTCCTGCCTGCCCCTCCCCCACCCTCAAACACAACACTTCCCTTTCAAACCCCGCTCCCTGTGATGGGACCCCACCATGGGGCCTGGGAAAGCAAGCACCTGACTTTTCCAAATAACCGCCACGTTAGCTGGCAATGCACAGTGTCTGCCTTGGGGGCACCCCAGCTCTCTCCTAGGAGAAAAAATAATGTCTACCGGTAGGAAAGGAGAGAATGGTCAGACAGGGGGCCCCCACTTTTGGCTTCCTGGCAGCCAGCGGGGACCCCTGTGGCTCTGCTGGTGGCGGGGAGCAGCGCCTCCCTGCTTCAGAGGACGTCCAAGGGTGATGGTCAGCCACCTGCAGTAGTGAGGAGCCATGGGAGGGGCCTTTGGCTGGGAGGTAAGACAGACTTGCAGCTGCTCCTGCGCCAGCCTTTCAAACCGGGACCCCAAAGGGAAGTGGGTATTGCCATTCTGTCCTGTGTTCTTTCCTTGGGTCCCCACACAGACAGAGCATACAATTTGGGGGCCGGGGGTGGAAAGCATGTTCCCAAGGGGGTCACAGTGGGAATGGAGAGTCATGGGCAGACTTAGCTGGGTTGTTACTGGTGAAAAAAGGGGGGGGCAGGAATCAATGAAGAAAACAGGTATTTAGCTTCAGCAAAACCCCTTGGATTGAATGCTTCACCCAGATTCAGCCTGTGGGTATAGCTGAAAACTGATAGTCACCTCTGCATCCAGGCCACATCTCTGCTGAGGCTCTTCCCAACCTGAACAGGAATTGAGTAAGGAGCCTAGAACTTTTGATCTCCAAAAGATCACAGAGGTTTTCTAAGCCAGCTCTCTCCCTTTACAGGGAGGAGAGGGAGGAATAGAGAGATTTAAGAATTGTACAAAATATGAATCAGAATTGGACTGGACGTCAGAGCTGCTTTTGCCTGCCTAGAATAGTCTATGGGGATTTTTTTTTTTTTTGAATGATAAAGATGTATTTCCCAAACTATTCTTTGTTCCCAAGCTGGAAACAATATTTAGGTTTTGAAAACATGGCAAAAGCAAACAAACAAAAACAAACAAACACCCACTCCCACAAAAAGCACGTTCTGAATCTCGTGATATTTCACCTCGTTGACACTTTGCCAGCTACGTCAAAAATCGTGACACTCAGGATGGACTCCTTTGCTCAGTAACACAGCTTGTAACCGTTTTGCCAGCTGACCAACAGAAGGCAGCTGCCTCTTCCTATCTGTCCAGATAAGTAAGTGTAAGAAATTGAAAATAAGTTGCTTCCACTTGGAACCGAGCTATGCCAATTCCAGACACATCCCTCAGGGCATGTCTTGGCCAGACCCAGAGCATCGATCTGTGTGACTTCAAATAGGCAACGCGGCTTCTTTGGCAAAGAATCACCCACTTTATCGCTGAGAAACAAGTAATGAAGATCCCACTGTCTCAAGGCCCGTGACAGGGTTGAGAAATATATATTTTGATTGCTTATTATACGTTCGGTGCTTTATATAACTCAGCTCATTTGAAGATCCTTATAATAGTTACGTGGAGTAGGGTAGAATAAACCATTTGATCATAATGTTCTTCTGTTACAACTTTGTTGTGTTCATTGCGGGGGGACTAGACTTCCTTACCCCCTTCGGCTTGGCGAAGAAACTTGCTTTAGTTAATGGAATGTGAGTAGAAGTGTTAATGTCCCCCCTTAGGAAATAAGCTTGTAAGAGGTGTCATGTGTTTCTCTTCATGCCACATGAGTTTCTGACCTTTTCCATGAGAAGAGTGTGACCAGGTGCCATAATGACAACACAAAGAGCAAATCTCCACCTTACCTGTGACCTGCGGTCCAGCTGAGACCAGCTGAGCCTCAGCTAACATAGAGACCCATGAGTGTGAAATAAATGACCATGCTGGGAGTCATGGAGATGCAGGAGCTATTTGTTACAGACCACTATTGCAGCAGTGGCTGACTAATACAGTGAGTGTTTGTTGTTACTACCATTCATGATGAAGTCGAGTCTCAGAGAGGCTAATGACCTGCCTCAGCTCTCAGCCCTGAAAGGTGGCTCAGGTTGTTTCAGCCCCTTCAAGTTTTGTGCCCCATTCCCTCAAGAAGAGAGGCAGAAATGGTATCATTTGGTCTTTTTTTGTTCTTTGTTGCTGTTGTTTTTATTTCTTATAAGGTATATATCGTCTCATGAGATCCACACAAAGCGAAGGGAATGTTAAGTGCATAGATTGGTACAAAAGGTCACCTACCAATTTTATGTGTCATTTCTGCATTCAATTATATTGTTAGCCAGGAGAGAAAAACGGTCATTCCGTTTGGTGGAAAGAGCAAATTTTGTCTTTAAAAATTAGCACAGTATCTATTCATCATGTAAAATATCATCTAGCGAGGTGAATATTATTCTCTTCAATTTGTGGAATAAATTAAGACAGATGGGTGATTCACTTACTTTTACTTCATAGCAAGGTAATATATTGATTTTTCCTCTCTCCTTCCTTTTAAATCGAAAGAAAAACTTCAACTAAGACCTAATTACATCACCTGGATGCTGAACTCTTCTGGAAAGTACAGAGCTATCAATATTAAGTACACTTTGCACCAATTTGGAAATCTATTTTGCCCAGGCATATGCCCAATGCCCCCTGATTTCATGTAATTGAGTTCTAAAAGGTGGTGTAATGTGGATTTTCTAATTGTCTGATGCTGAGTTAGCTGAGGTTTTATAATAGGAGATGGGAGTTGGGCTGATACTTAAAGGTGAAGATATTCACATAAGAGAATGGAAAGGAAGTTGAAAGGAAGACAGCTCCGCCCAATTACACCAAGTCAGAAGGTGCAGATTTTCGGGGGGCGGGGGGGAAGCGGGTCCCTGGACAGTGGGAATTCCTACTTAGTTCCAATGGGCCATTTGCACAGAAGTGAGCCTAAGCCCCTTGATTCCTTCACATTCAAATTCCAAGGGCCTCCCAGTGAAATCGCTCTATAGCGCTCAATTCAAAAGTGAACCGAGAGAATACTAATATTATGGCAGTGACGAGTTCATGTTCATTGTTGGGGGAATCACTGACCCTCACTGAGATCTAGGACTGTACTGTGCACAGAGACCTAAGGTCCCACTTCCCCCCTCGGTCCCCTGTTGCAACGTCCCAGGAGAGGCACATAAAGGGGAGAGAGAAGGTGGCCAATTTCTGTAAAGACACCTTGTGCTTGGTGGTTCTGGTAGAGAATGCTCATCTCCGTGGGGCGGAGGTGTGGCGGGGACCAGGTAGGAACATGGTCAGCACTGGAAAGGAAAAGCTAAGGATTAGGACTTGTTCTAGAGGCCAGGCCCAGGAGCATGGCTTGATGGGAAGTGAAGAGGGTCTCACTGTGTGGGAAAAGAGGACACAAAAGGGGAGGGAGCCACGAAGCGTCTTCCTTCCTCGGTCGGGGCTTCACACGTTCAAGAATACAACAAAGGCAGGGAGGGGAAGGACTCCTTTTCATGATGCACTGCAGGATCCCCGCACACCCTAGCAGGCTAGCCCAAAGAAGCATCCAGAGAAGCAGGAAACTGAACAACACAACCTTCCCAGATCCTCTCCAGTGCGGAACCTCCATGAACGGATGATTGCGTACCTCGTTTGCTTCTCCGTAATAAGGAAGGACCTCTTGTCTAGTCCGTAAAACCAAGGTAGCTCTCACACTTCCACACCTCCAACCAATGTCCCCCGCCATGTGACCATCCCTCTGCAAGTAGCCTTACCTTGTCACATTGAACTTGTGTCCATGGTCAACATTGGCCTCAGAGCTAAACTTTCATGAGGTCTTGACTTTCCTATAATCCCTTTTAAGTTTTTGTGAAAGACTTAAAACTTCAACTAGCTTCTTACACCCCTACTGGTCTGGGTACAGGGAATCTCTTTTTTGGCCTAAACAACAGATGGCCAGACATAAGTCCAAGGACCCCTGGTTAGACACTGAACTCTGTCTTCAAGGTCTCTACCTTGAGGACAGACACTTCAGATGGGCGAACTCCAGTTTGCCTTTCTAGAAACTGACTACAGCAAAAGCCACTATCTCTCTAATTCCTGTTGGCGGTCCTTGACCTTTGGAATTCTCTGCCTCAGGAACAAATCAAGATTTCTCCAGTAAGGTTTAACCTCAACATTAGTGGCAAGAGAGTTCAAAGTGCTCAAATTAGCAATAGCAGTGGACGTGGGAGGGCAAGCAAACCTTCTCCTCATGCAGCATTAGCCTGTAAATGTAACTCTCCGTCAAGCTGACATCTGACATTTGATTGTCCAGCCCTAAATATAACACACCCGGAGGTTCACTCCCTTCTCCATGGTCAGCTTGTTCCGCCAGCAAAATACTCAAGCATGCCATGCTCACGGAGGCCTTACCGGAACTTGCTGCAGGAGCCCACTGAATCAAAATATTGAAGGTGAAAAAAGTCCTCCTTTCCCACCGGCTGAGGTTTAATGGCAATGCCATCAAAGCCAGAACAAGATCATGCATTCTGAATTCTTTGGCCGATGAATGTTGTCCATTTTCCGCCAATCCGCTTCTTAACTAGGAAATGTCAGGGAAAAGGTCCTAAGTGCCACCAGCACCTAGAATTACACACAATAGATTTTTTTTAAACCGCCAAAGCCTCTTATCTGGCAGAGAATAAACATCATACTATGTAGATTTTTTTTCATCTGCCTGAGTCACATTGATGACAGATCTGCAGGTCCAGAGATGGACAATCCTCTTTGCATTGTGCTTTATAATTTCCCAAAGGTGGTTATTAATAGGTGACAGAACGGGGGTCACTTTTTAAGCTCGCCGCCCTCCCCCAACATCGCCTCCTGGCCCTTGACTGGTGAGGTCTGCTAATGTGACCACGCCGAGAAAAGGTTTTAAATGCACCGACGCTTCCAAAGGCCATTTTCCCATCAAAATATTTTCCCTTATTTGGTCCACCGAGCTAATGCATTTACGAGACCCTGCCGTCGCTTTGTGCCTTGACCCTCTCCTCCTCTCAACGCCCACCCCTGCTGCAGAGTAAAGGCCCCCGGAAAAGCGGGAGGCAATTACGTAAATTAGGCAAAAAGTAATACCTGCGTGTGATGGTTTTTGCTGATTCAGTAACCACTGAAGTGACTCTCCGAATTGTGTCATATTTTTAGGCAACAAGTAAGAACATAAATTGCTGGGATCCGTTTCTGTATCCGTAGCTAATGGTCCTCCGTGTTAATCATTTCAGTCCTGTGGGTAGGACAAATCCTGGGGACCCACTGTTTAGCATCCTAATCTCATATGAACTCATGGGCCCCGGGCCCGGTGTGCCATAATCTTCACCTTGTAATTCCAGTAACCTAATTGAGCCAGAAAAACAACAATGGAAAACATGTGTGGAATGGAAATACGGTCGGGGAGCAGATGCGATGGGAAATACAGGCTCTCCTCGTTTTCCTTTACTCTGTGTCCAGTTTGTATGCGAATCTGTGGACATGTAGGGCACCGGGATGCCTTGCGTTTGTTTGCCGCAGGCCAAATACCGACATTGCCGGGAGGGAGGAAGATGGGGAAAGGGACAAGGGAGCTGACAAAGTGGTCACCCTCCAGTCCTCCCTGGATTAATATCTACTGGGCCCGAGGGTGCTGAAAATACAAAGAAAATTAAGACCGAGGTGCAGGGATCCAAGTCTGGAGCATGAGAAAATAACTCAAGTAGGGCAGAGAAGATTAGGGGTGAGACCGTGACATTGGGGAGAATAAAGCTGGTGGAACAGACACCAGATTTTTGGTAGTGGACTGGCCCATCGACCTCATATGACTGAACTGATGCATCCTGATGATGTAACGTAGTGAAGGGACAGGAAATCCTAGCCTAGGCCTGGGGACAAGCTGTCAAGAGGTCAAGGGAGGAGTGTTTCGTTGAGGAGCTGGTGTGGGAGCCTAGAAGCAGTGGCTGAACTGGAGGCTGAGGAGCAACCCTGGACACAGAGAAGATGCAGAATTCAGAAAGCGCTGGCCATGGGCGGAGACAGCAAATCTCTTTTTTAATTCAGTCTCAACATCATGAACTAAATTAGCAAGTGAAATGGTGTGTCCTGTGAGAAGGAGACCAAGGCAAACTTTAAAAAAAAAAAAAACAAAAACTTAGGCTTTGGGTTAGCATCATTCTTTCTTTCTTTATTTTTTTAAGTGTGATTTTTTAAAAGTGCAAGTTATTTTTTAAAAGACTTTATTCATTTATTTTTAGGGAAAGGGGAAAGGAGGGAGAAGGGGAGGGAGAGAAACATTGACGTGCTAGATAAACATCAATCGGTTGCCAGCTGGGGACCTGGCCCGCAACCCAGGCCTGTGCCCTGACTGGGAATCGAACTGCTGACCTTTTGGTTTGTGGGATGACACCCAACCCATTGAGCCACACTAATCAGGGCAAAAAAAAAAAAAAAAGTGAGTTATTTTTTTATATGATCACCTGTGCTAACTGGATAGGAGGAAGTAGCATCTTATTAGGAAAGTGAAAAGTTTTCCTAGCCATCTCTGCAGATAAAGTTTTTTTTCTTAAACAAAATCAATAATGACATATGAAGAGTTGTACCGAGACGAGAGATAGTCCTTCCCGAGAAGAAGCCAGCGAGAGAAAGAAAATGTAGAGATGGGGGTTGCTTAACCCTAAACCCCGGGCAGACAGAAGCGTGCGCCATGCTCAGTTTTTGAGACAGAAAGTAGATTTTCTGGAAATTGAAGAGACAAGCAGGCCAGGAAAAGAACACTAAGTTTTTGTCACAGACAACTTGTCCTGAGACAAAAAAATGTGAGAAAATAAGAACTTTAATAGAAAATTCAACAAAAAATGGCAATATACCAAATTATATCATTATCTATAATTTTTTTTTGATAGGCACTCCTTTCACTTACATTGTCTCCTCTGCACTCTGTGAAGCTCCTGAGAGATCACATGGTCTTTATTTTACAAATGAGAAAAATGAAGTTCATAGAGGTCCACAGACTTGCCCAGAGCCACACAGTTTGAAGGGAGTGGAACTGAAACTAAAGTCTTTCTTTCTGAATCCTCACCCAAGGACTTTTTTTTTTCATTGCTTTTACTGGGGGCAGGGCAGGTGGGGGATGGAGAGAAAGAGAGACATTGATATGAGAGAGAAACATTGGTCAGTTGCCTCTTGTATGCGCCCCGACTGGGGATCGAACCTGCAACCTTTCGGTTTATGGGATGACACCGAACCAAGTGAGCCACACCGGTCAGGGCGCCAGTACCCTCTTTTTGCTTTAAACATTTTTAGAAGGGCTTGGAGGGGATGGTGATGAACCCGTTTCTACTGTCAACTGAATTCCAATTTCTTTCCCTTCCCATGAACGACTCCTGGCTCTGTTGGAAGAAGTAGTTAACGCGTTGCATATTTTCAATAACAAAGATTTACTTCTATTACATAGGAATGTGTAGACGGATTCCACGACCTTGCAGTATCTTCAGCAGCGTGGAAGCAAGCCCTTTGTATTATCTATTTAAGTCTTTAAATTTGGTATTTAGGTTAAACACAGAATGTGGTTCTCAGCATTATTCCAAGGTCACTATTCATGATGGAAAAAAAAATGTGGAAAGAGTAGACGTAATGCATGAAAAATCCATTATTAAAAGCGGCACCCCTTATCTCCAATAGCAGTTACTCGAACGCGATTCCCTTGCATTGTGGTGACATGCCATCATCGCTAAAGCTCCGGTAATGTTTCCATTATTCGTCTCTATTCAGCATTTCCACCAGTTTAGAATGCGGGGTATCGCTGAGCCCCTCTTCGCTTTATGCAAATAGCGCCTTTAAAAGTTCCCTGAAGAAATGAAAAGCGTAGGAATGAAAATGGGCAGTCCATCCCATATCTTGGGCACAGGAGGGGCAAAATAACCCACCTTCTTGTTTGGGGGATTGGAAGGGGAAATTGATTTTTGTCTTTGAATCGGTTGTGACCGGGATTATAGAGCTGTTAATGCAAAAGCATGCTGAGCTCATGAAGAAGGAGAGAAGTGGGGAGGGCTCCGATAGGCCAGTTTATAGCAAAACCTCCTGGAGAGATGGGGTTCAGCGTCCAAAAGGCCCTGGGAAACCCCGTTCCACGATTGTTGGTGGCTAACGTGTTCCATTGTTCAGCCACCCCTAGCGTTAGGGATTTTCTCCTGAGGTCTAACTCGAATCTTTGCGGTCGAAGCCAATTTCCCGCTGCTTTTACAGGAAATAGCAAACAGCTGTTAAACATCGTGGGCGTAATAACTTCCTTCACTTGATACAGATCATGGTGAAAGCCTCACCAGCTCAGCCCTCCCTGTAGGACCTTTGCTTCCCCGTTCTGGAACGGTTTTAAAGTTCTGACTCATCATCCCTGTCTTCAGAAGTGTTGAAATCCCTTACTGGGCCGCGATCTAATCTTTTCCTGGCATTCATCGACCCTGCCCATTAATGCAGGAAAGTCTCAAAATTTTCATATGGTCAATTAAACTTTTCCAGTTCCTTACATGTTTGGAAAAGTAAAATGCATCTTGTTATTTCATTTGAAGTTGTACCGGAGCTCAGATCATTCTCTGCCTCACTTGCAGGGAACTGTTGGGCTCCAAAAGGTGCAGAGCTGAATGCAGAGGCATGATTTTTTGAACTTGGGTCTCTCTGATTTCAAAAACACTTCCCACCGATGAGTGGTGGTTGCCCAATTTCTATACAAGGAGGATTTGGAGGGCAGAATCTGGCTGGAAAAAGGGCATGGGGACCTGCTATAAAGATGCATTTGCTTAGCATGTATCTGGATTTTACATAGATGGAGCATTTACTTAGATGGAATTTTAAAAATAATAATTTAAATCCCAAGGCACAGGATGAAGGTAAAGATCCTCGAAATGCATTGCCCTTGTAACAAAATATTCAATAAAATATACTTAAAAGAAAAAAAATAAAAGAAATGCATTGCTTTACAACCTAAAAAAGACCCGTTGCTTCTAAAATGCCCAGGGGTGATGGGGATGGGTTGGAAGATGATCCTAAGTGGTGGCTGGCCACCTGCCTCTGTCTTTGATGAAAATGTCCATTTTAGAATGGCAGGCAAGGACCTACAACCCAGCAAAGCTATCATTTAGAATCAAAGGACTGATAAAGAGTTTCCCCGACAGGAAATACCAGAAGGAGTTCATCATCACTCAACCAGTATTACCAGAAAAGTTCAAAGGTTTTCTTCGAGAAGAAGGAGAGGAAAAAAATCGAAAACATGAATACTAAAATGGCAGTAGGTAAATATCTGTCAACAATGATGTTACATGCAAATGGATTAAATGTTTCAATCAAAAGACATATGGAGGCTGAATGGATAACAAAACAAGACCCTTATATTCAATATATGCTGTCTACAGGAGACTCATTTCAGGTTCAAAGACACACAGATTAAAAGTAAAGGGATGGTAAAAGATATTTCATGGAAATGGAAACAGACAAAATAAAGCTGGGGTAGTGATATAGACACCAAACAAAACAGATGAAAAAAAACCCACAATCAACCATCAAGAGGAACAGAAACAATCTCATAGAGACCATTTTGGCAGTTGTCAGATGGGGGGGGGGGAGGTTGAAACATACAACTTGGTTGTTGCAGAATATTCACGGAGATGTAAAGATCAACATAGAAAATATAGTCAATAATATGTAATAACTATGCATAGTGTCAGATGGGTGCTAGATGTATCGGGGTGATCATTTTGTAAGTCATATAATGTCTATTCACTGGGTTGTACACCTGAAACTAATATAATATTGTATGTCAGCTATAACTGAAAAACAAAACATTACTTAAGGTCACAGAAAGAAAGAAACTATTCATTTTCTCACTGAGGCTATCTGTGGACCTTATCAAATGTGAGTAGGCTCCAAAGCCCAGCAAGTCAAGATAAAAATTAATCCCCATAGGCCAGGATGATGGGCTGAATCTTCTAAGACCATATTCTGTAAGGAAAATGTCTGACTGTGAGCTCACACCCAAAATAGAAATGTCAACCGATGTATCAAAGCAGGAGGGAGAGGTCAGTCATCAGCGAAACGATTAGAAAGGACTTGGAATCTTTAGTTTATTCTAAGTGTTGGTGGGACCATTAGTGGTATGGGAATGTTAGCCAAAAAAAAAAAAAAATGCAAATAATAGATAAAATGTAAATGCAGTTCTTAAGGTCTACTTCCAGGGAATCGCACTGTGCGTATGTCTTGCACCACAGATCCAGAGCACCGTTAAGGCCTGCACCAGGGCAGAGGAAGGGGCATTGGGGTCACGTGGCCTGTGTACCCACGGTGGAAGGGAGGCGTCCCACCTGGACAGCTCCCCAGGATAATGTCTTGCAGCCAACTCACTGACTTGCCTCCATGCCCTGCAAGATCATCGTCCTAAAGCAAACCCTTTGGGAAAGAAACGCATACCCTTCTAAGGAAGAACCAGTCTGGGCCCGGGGGGCTGGCAACGCACAAAGGAAGCAACAGCGCAGCCATATGTCTCCTGCAAAGCCCCCAGGAACTCACGCTGCTCGCCTCGGCACTCTGGACGCGCCACGATTTGCTGCTCAGTGGGAGGACGTCGCCAGTTCCTGAAGGAAAGCACTTGGCATCAATAATCTCAAGTGTGTGCTTCCCGGTGGGACAGAGGACAAAGAGCTGTTTTACTCGGGGCTCCTGCTCTGTGTGGCCACGCAGCTGTGGTCCTGCATTTTCCCCAGTCCTGCGGAACAGGAGACGCGAGGTCATGATGGGAAGAAAGAGGGAAAGCAGTGCGCGCCGTATACCCAACGCACACGCGTGGCTCTCAGATGTCTTCACAGCTTGTCCCATGATGGGCCGGCCACGTGAAGCCGTCACCAGTACTCACCCGTTTCACGGGAGCAACAATTACAGGGGGCTTCTGCGCTTGGGTCCCTTCCCATGTTGAAGGAAGGGTTGTATCTGCACGTCACATGCGTGTTCTTCTACGATCTGCATCACTAAGGAATTCCTAGTGCCCATGTGGGACAATTAAAGATCTTTCTGCAAGATATCTGTTGGGGGAAGGAGGGGAAACCAGGAACGACACATGGTAACAACACAGCCCTTACCCTCTGCCTACTCAGGCTCCTGCCAGACACGCCAGTGTCATTTCCAGTTATTTCTCTGTCTCCCCACCAGGCTACCAGGCCTTGGAGAGCTGGAATGACAACAGGTTCACTTTTGAATCTATCGAGAGCGTCTGGGTCTGAGGGAACTAAATGAACGGCTTACAGCAATCCCAGAATGGCAATGCAGTCTTTCCTTGTGTTGTAAAAAGAACCTCAACCACGTGGGGTCAGATCTCATCTTCACCAGTCACGAGCTGCCGATTAGGGCATGTCACGTCTCCTCAGGCCTTGGTTTCCTCTGGTTTTATTCAGCTCTGATATTCGGCAGATGAAGGGACAGAGGTGGTTTCCTGCAGGGCCTGGTGTGAATTCGTGTGAGTATCTCAGGCTCGCTCAGTGCTTAGTCTGCAAAACCAGAGAAAGAAGTGATGCGTCACTGACTTTAATTCACACAGTAGACCTGACGAGCAGGTACGGGGTCACAATTTTGTTCCACCAAGTCAGGAGGTGATACAGGCAATCATGGCGGGGAGCTCCCAGCCGTGCAGACCCTCTCTGTGCCAGTCCAAAGCCCAGCGCTGACCCTGGCTCCTAACTCGCCCTCCAGTTGGGTTGGCTGGCCATCGCTTGCGTGGGACCGAGGACTGTCTTCCAAATGAATTGCAAAGGGACGTTCTCATTCTTCTCTCCCACAAAGAGGGCCAGCTGAGGTTTGCCATTCACCATATGCTGTTTGAAGAATATGTGATCCTTCTCTGGCAGAAAAAACCGTTCTTCCTGGGCAGGGAACTGAACTCTCTCCCGAAAGCATTTTTCTCTTTCTCTCTCGCCTGGCCACCTGGAGGCTCTCTGTCACTGGTATCAAGCCAGAAAAAAAAACAAGGCTCCCACACAACCCCGCTCCACTCTCTGGCCCTAGTCCTGCTGCGGGCCATGGAGACGCCTTTATAAGTCTCAGTGGTATCAATTAAAGCCCAGCTTTGCGAGAGAGGCCACGTTTTATTTCTAAGGTGTCTTTACGGGGAGAAATATGGACTTTTCCGTCACTCCTGGCCTTCCTCTTGGCTCTGTCTGTGACCCTCTTGTGGTTCTTGTTTCTGTGACTGCCGGCTTCAATCAGTATTTGAGTGACATGTCCCGTTGACTGTCTCCTCTCCTTCCTATGGAACAGTCAATGCCTTATAAGAAGGGAGAGAGCCTCCTTTGAGTCAGCTGCCAGGCCGGCCCCAGCTCAGTGTTGATTAAACTCAGTTAGTCTTCCATCCGCCCCTACAATTATCTCCCAAATTGCACTGGGATTTGAGCATCTTTTATAATCACCCTAGTTTGCCTAGAATTCTGAATAATTTATATCTCCACGTTAAAAAAGAAACACAAAAAGAGGGAGAGAGAAAAGAAACGATTGTGTAACAAGCACTTTTCATTGTCACATAGACTTGCTTTGGTTCTGTGGAGTATTTTTAGAATATCATCAGATGTTCTTAACAAGTAGAATTTTTTAAAGATTCGATTTTTCTCTCGCTGGAGCTCATTTCCAAAATGGCATTTTACGGTTCCTTTCAACGTAAAGAGCTTTATTCATTCGACAGACGATCGGTCCAATGGATGCAAAATCATCCTTTGTTATTTCATAAATATGGGTTTTTAGTGTAAACATTGGGAAAAGTCAAAATCTATGGTATATTCTTCAGACGTGTCACTTGTTTTACTCGAAATAGGAAGGTAAAAAAGGCATTAGATTGGGGGGATATGATGTAGCCGAAACCCCTCTGCCTTCATCCTGGGCCCCCCGGCTTCGGCGCTCAATGCTCTTTGAATTCTCTTGGAAGAATCTAATCAACGCAGCGCGCAAAGAAGGCATCGCGCCTTTGAATCTAGAGGCAGAGAAAGAGTTAAGTGACCACCCCCAATTACAGCCTTGGAGGGGGTGATTAAGATCAAAATTGCAAGGAGGTTTTTAATTTAGCCGCCTGGAGGAGCGGCCCCCAGTCGCGCGGGGCTCATCAGCTCACACACAGGCTCCGCCCCTGCCCCCCCGCGCGCCCCTCGGAGCAATTGTATCAGCGAGGGCACCTAATGGATTGTGCGGACGACACCCTTTGCCTGCACGGCTGCCGGAGTCGCCTTCCCGGTTTATTAGGGCCAGAACGAGCAGATCACATTGAAGTTCAGCAAACCCCGAAATGCAACAGGGGGAAGTTTAAAGACTCGGAGCAACTCCTTCGCGTGGCCGATGTTCACCAACGGTGCTGTGCGCATCGTGCTACAGAATCATCTCCCAAAGCGCCTTCTCTTCTATCTCATCTGAAGTACAGTCACCCTGTGCCAGCCCCCCCCCCAGCCCCCCACAATGCTACGTAGAGCCCTCGATGGTAATGCATCTTATACCTGATGAAATCTGTGGTTGAAAGGAGCCTTCCTTTGAAGTTGTACGTGCGTGAGTGGGCGACTTCCTCTGGGCTCCGGTGACACGCCGGTGCCATTAGGGAATGGGACCCTGCAGCGACACTGCAGACAACGTCTATCTCCGGACTGCTTGCTAGGTGCCTGGGACGGTGCTAGATCCCTGATTACATTCTCTCTACTGCTGAGCACACCCGGAGCCCGGGGTTTCTCGCCCTCCAGTGCAATGATTCTGCACCTCAGTGAAAATAATGCTAGTCTGTGAACATTTTCTGATTAGTTAGACAGTACTCCAGAAGCACACTTATTGATAGGCCCACCGTCCATTATTTCTATAAGTAGGGCCAATATAATTGAACTTCCTATTAGCGTGAACCCAGTACAAATATTTATAGATTAATGTTTAATGAACGCATTGGTTTAAGGAGGTTTCCACTGGCCATGCGTCTCCACTGACATTGTGAAGTTTCAGAGCTGCGAACGAAATGAGCACTTATGAATTTAAGAAACCTATTTTTCATTTAAAAAATACAAAATGAGTGTATTCTATTTTTCATTTGAAAAAAAAGGAAAGGTATTAAGCCTATTTTTTTATTTGGAAAAAGAGTGCATCGTTTCTTATGGTTTTCCTGATAAAGTATTATAGAATATAAATGTGGGCCCATAGTTAACTAACTGTTCAAGTTTAATTAAATTATGGGTAATGAAATATTTTCAGGATTTCCATTAAGCACATTTATTGGTGAATACAGTATCTTCTTTTCAGACTACAGCTTGACTTAATTCAGTGTTCTGATTATACTGCCCTCGTCAAAATAATGATAATCTTCAACTCAGTACTTTGAAAACGGCCAACTTTTTTTTTTGTTTAATAACCTCCAAATCAGTAAACGAAAGTAATCAGGAAAGTCTTTAACTCAAGTAATGATGTGTTTTCAATTCAAATTTTTACTTTGCAAATCTGTCTATTCATAACGTGCTCCAAAGGAAGGTGCCGGGAAAGCGAGGTCTTGACCTGCGCTCAACAAAATGTCTGAAAAGATTTATTTCATCCAGCCTTACTTTGTTCAATGTAGAACATTTTCACACTTTAAAAGCTAAAAGTTTTAATGACTCCTATTGTAAATATATGTAATATTAAATATGTGACATATAACTATAGATAAATATAAATACACGTATACACATATAGTATATATACACACATAAAATCCTGGGCATTTTAAAAAGCATGTTAGTAAATTTTTTTTTTAACTATATTAAAACCCAATAGTATCCTTCATTACCTCAGAAGGCTTCTTCATTTAAATGCCTTTTGTATTTCCGGAAGACACTTTTTTATTCTAGAATTTTCTCATTCATTACTATACAATCTATTCCTGATTATAATAACACAGGATAGTTTACACCAAAAACTTTCTAATGTGAGAAAGAGTTAAGAAAATTGGGGTTCATTAACCAAATATTTTTATTTAACTGGAAACTTTGCAAATAAACGAGACAATAATTTTTGGTTAAAATTTATGCTACCTTTAGAGCAATCTAAAAAGGTTCATGAGCCACAATTTACATATCTGACAATTCTTAGAAATGAGAGTTTCAAAGGCCATTTAATGACCTTAGCCTGCAGAGAAATATGCACGTATAAGAAAAACAGTAAAATAAAAGCAACATGACTTACATTAAACATTAGTTTTTTTACACCTTCTTCTTTAAGTTGCTACACACAAAAGACTGGTCCATACTTTCACCTATCACTGGTGCTGGTTATAGTTTGCCAAGATTTCAGAAGGTTTGTAAGTCAATAGCAGTGTAGCACTACCCGCCAAAATGAGGAAAAACAGTTTCAAATTTTAATACAGTAGACTTATGTAAAGATTGAGTTAAGTTTCTTTAAAGATTTAGCTCTAGAGCTGACAGTATAATTTATATCCAAATAAGTCAAAACTAAGACTAAAAAGGAGATATATTTGTATTTTTCTTCAAGTTACAGTACTCTGTCCATGCCTTAGATCATTTTAAATATGAAGTAGTTTATCTCAGTGTGTATTTGCACTTGGCACAAGTAAATATGTTTCATAACTTCATATCAAAAAAGCTTCATTGATTCAACATTTCAACCCCATTTTCTAAAGTTTTTAAATTTAAAAACGGAAACAGGTCAGACAGAGAGGAACGAACACACACTAGATGATTTTACCTCTGGGTGGAAGCTAAACAATCAAATAAACAAGCGAGCAAGCAGGGCAGAAATGGCCTCAGAGGCCGAGGACGGTGTGAGGCTTGCTGGAGGAGAGCAGGGCTGGGGGCTGGGTGGAGAAGGTGAGGGTTAGGAGGTACAGTTGGTGGTTACAGAATCGCCATGGGGTCACTAATATTGCAATAACTATGTGTGGTGCCAGATGGGTACCAGCTTTATCGGGGGGATCACTTTGTAAGTTACACAAACGTCTAATCTTGGGAGTGTACTTCTGAAACTAAATACCATTCTCTGTCAGCTGGAATTTAAAAAGTTAAAATATTTAAAAGCCTAGTAAAGAAATAAATACTATTTCAATATAAGCAATGTATCCCTTACTTTAATCATTTAAACTTCAAGAAGAAATTGACATTTTTTTTTTTGTTTCGGTCACTAGCATTGCAATTTGTTGAATAATATTTTTTAAAAATCACATACTAAGTCAAATTATTACACACTAATATTTATTTAAATTTATTTTTTAGAAATGCTTTAAGTTGCCTACCAAAATGAAACAATTCAGAATATTTTGTTAAATGTTTTTTAAAAGCTGAGTTCTTCTGAGTTATTCAAATAATTTTATGGAAATTAATTGCATCAAAGCAATCAATTAGACATTTAAGATTTATTTGAATAGTATTAAATTATAATAGAGCTTAGCAATATTGCTTATTTATTTTAATATAGTAGAACTTTATTTTTCCTTGTTAGCATTGTCAGTATTTTGATATTCAAAGAGGATTAATTTTAGACACATCTGATTGTCTCTATTTGATTGTGGCCTGTAGTCCAATAAAAATAAAACTAAGTTCATGCAGATATTTACAAGGACTATCCAAATTAGAGACACTTTCAGTAGTAATATATGTTTTTCGTTCTATCAAAATTTATTTAGAAGTCTCTTTCTTAATTTTAATTCTATGTAATAAAATTCAACTACAGTTTTTATTCTAAGGGCAGTAAGAATGGGGAAGTAACTTGTAATGTTTGAGAAATGATTTGTTTCTATATCTTTAATATATTGTAGCAGTGATTTTAAAAGGCAGTATCAGGAATTTCAGCGAAAGTAATGGTTTCCAGGCTTGATTTTATAATTTATGATTTTAAAAGTCACTTAGAATATTTACATGTGTCTATTATACAAAATTATAATTAAATATTACTATTTCAGTTTCTATAGTTTGTTAGAAGTAACAAAAGCTGGCAAAGTAACACAAGTTTATCTGGGTCCATTCTATTGGCCTAATTTTCATATTCTAGATAATTTATACAAACCATATGAACCAGTGGTTGTTAAAAAAGAAGGAAAGAGATGCCAAAGGTAGTATTCTATTATAATTCTAAGTTAATATCATGGTTAAGAAAGAACCCATTCAGGTCTCTCTCCTGGTGTAGGGAAAAAAAGAAAGATAGAGAGAAACCCTGAAAATTCTGACATCTTAATCTTGGCTCTTCTTAAAAAATAATACTGTGACACACTTTTGTTAGGAGAGAGAACATTCTGAGCAGGAGGGGAAGTGAATTTTCTGTTTTTCATCGGTTTGTGTCAATATTGGTACAAGTGTCCTCCTTGCTTCTATTTGTTTTCATTCGTAAAAGTATTTTATGGACGTCTGCAAGATCCAACGCATTTCATGTGCTGCATGCTTCTGAGGACTATTCTCTGGTGAATGAGGATTACGGTTTTTAAAAATAGGTAGTAAACATTCAGTAAAGCATGACCATTTTTTTCTTTCTTCAATTTATAGACATTTTGGTATGTGTGAATTATAGTGAAACATTTTATTTTTTAAAGGCAAAAATGTCCCAAGATGAAGTTGCATTTTGCCATTGATTTTTTTCTGATTTTTAATCTCTTGGCCTGTAAGGTTCAGATCCCCTTACAAAAATGTATGTATGCCACAATTTACAAATCTTCAAAGCAAAACAATTGCAACATGTAAATATCCGTTTGGTTTTTTTGCCTAAAAGATTTTGACAGTTTAAAATTTAAGGACATTGATAAATACTAAGTTAATATTCCAGAACAAATAGCCTGAATATTTTTCATGTAAAATGAGCATTTTATGTTGAAAAAGAAAACAATTTTAATTATTTCAATATCAAGCCTATCTCTTAATTTACAAATTAAGCTTAGGGGATTCACAGGGTAAAAATATTTTTTTTACTAAGGTAATTAGTAGAATTAATTAATTATTCAATAATTGAAATGCAGGTTAACAAACTTCTCTGGATAAAAGTTTTTAAAAATGTCCTTCATTCAAACTGTGAACTCTAAGCCTATAAAACTCTTCAAAGAACCCCAAGATATCAAGCAATCTTTTATTCAGCTAACCCTACCCCCAACCTTCACTTTTATTCATACTTAAATACTCAGTATGCTCAGCGCTTGGAAGAAAGCAAGAAAGCCTTAATGGATCACTGATTTTAACCAAAGAGGTAGGTGGGTCTCCCTTCTAAATGAATTCAAAACAATTTTTGTTTTAGCATTAATAGTTTTCATCAAATGAAAACAAGCGTCTTAGTGTAGGAGAGTGAAAGTTTTGAATAGGGCACCCATTACCATATCTTTTATTTTACACTCGAGGACAAATATTCTGAAACAATATCTATTACGCGGGGACAAGGATGCGTTTTCTTCTTCCCGTTTTCTGATATTGCTGGAGTGGACTTCTTTTGAGCAAAGGGTAACAGAACCAAGTACAAAGCGAAGGATTCCGTTAAAAACAGCAGGAATGCATACAATCAGTTTAAGGAAAACAATATTTAATCTTGCCACAGCTTAAAGCTAATGACTTGGCTCAGCCTTTCCTTTTTCACGAGGGGCATATTCTCAGGTTGGGAGCTATGCCTTGGAAAGTGTGTTTAGGATTTCAGATAGGACCATGCAGATTTGAACTTAGAGGCAACATGTTTTAAAGGTGCCTGCCTATACATCTGAGGTAAAGTGAGTATCATCAACAGCAAGAATAATGTTTAGTGTTATGGTAAGATTTCTTAGGATCTAAAAATTATGAAAACCTGGTCATGCTTTTGTTTTATCTTCGTTAAGTGTCTGCATAATCTTTTAAAGGAACAGACACATTGTGAAGTGTGTGCTTTTTTCCCTCTGAATGATTCTGAATGTCAGACATGGGTTTGCAATAATTTTTTCCTAGCCTTGGAAAATGCACGACAATTCAGAAACTGAGGGCGAAATAAATTATGTTATCTTGACAAAAACAGTGAGAAGGGCAATTTCCATTTTTAGCGAAAAGAGGAACTACTCCAGAATTAAATCAGGGATGATAAAAATCTCTCTAAATTATGCCACTTCGTTTTCCACCTTTCCTAAATAGGGTACTGAAAATCTTTAATAATGGAAACATGAAACCAATCCTAAAACAGGCTCATGATCATTTGTGCAATACTGGTCTTGTAATTACCCCCTCTGAGGACAAAAATGGATCTTTCAGCGTGTGATTGTGGGGATGTTATCAAAAGTAAATGTTTGCAACAAGTGTTAAAAAGCATTTCCATGCTTAATATGTAAGATTGATGTCATGGGCCGGATCGTGAAAATCCAACATTTCCACCAGAAAAATCTATAACTTCTGCTTTCTCTTTTTTAAATGGAGGGTTTTTTTTTTTTTTTTTTTTTTTAATGGTATTGATTATACTGATGAAAAGAATTCTTCACATACTTTCTGTGCACTTTTTAGCCGTTGGGTTTGGAGGTGTTCCTAAGCACGTTCCTATCTTTTTCACGCGCCCATTCAGATTTATTGTCAGGCCCAACCCAAGAAGTAATGTCACATCGAGGAAGACAGTAGCAATTTCTCTTGGTAACCTTCTCAGGGAAAACAGGTAGGGGCATGAACAAATATATGGTGACCCCCATGTGTCTGTGGCTTTCGGGCTGACACCTGTCAGACAGACAAGCTAGAGATGCTCTTATCAATTACAGGAGCTCGCGGAGAGCACTAGCATGCTAGAAGGGAAAGGCTTTCACTCACTCACTCTCTCTCTCTCTCTCTTTTTTTAAAAGATGACATCCGTAAGCTATTAGTAGGGGCTGAGAAAAAGACTTTTAAATGCTTCTAAGCAAAAAATAAATAAATAAAAAGTCTAAGAAAAATAGTGTTGATGAGTTCCCCTTTCTGTAGCACATAGAGACTCAGGAACTAAAAGCCTTTACAATCTAAGTTAGATACCAGCACAGAACAGAGCAGAACTCAGCAGCAGTACCAACAAGTCTGAAAGACCTTCACTGTCTCAGCAAGCTAATGAACGCTCAGCAGTTCGAATATGAAGAACGATCCTGGATCAAAAATAACTTCATTTGATATTATTCTCCTAGAGTCGAAGTTTAATTTCCTGTTCTTGTTACAGGATGCCGGTAAGGCAAATCGTTTTCTGCAGGTTTGGGAACATTTCTTGAGAGAAAGGAAACTGTCCTGCTAGTGAAAGAGAGGAAATTGGTGTAGTCTGTCCTTCCCTCTAATTTACACGACTTCTCGTGAATAAAATCATTTACTCAGTGACAGGAAATGCCGCCAGCAGATGTGATGTCATTTGCTGAAGTAAGACAGTCTATTAAGTGGTGGAAGCACCCGTTGCAGTAATGAAAATGGGTCCCATGTAGGGGAACTGGGAGATTTGGATAGAATTACTCATATACTTAGAAATGGGAAACAAGTCAACAGGAATTGTTTCGGTGTCAAAACGACATTCGAAGTGACTTGAAGGCTGGTTCCACCAAAGTCTATCCAATTCAAATGATATAAACATTAAATCTGCTGTTTTATTTTGAAGACCGTACTGAGATCTTTGAGACGGACTGAACTCGGTACAAATCAAAATTTTCGTGACTGACAGACAGGTAGGTAGCCTGGGCAACAGCTTCTCTGAATATCCTCCAGGCTGGATATATTTCAAAGTCTTAATTGTTTTTCCCAGTTGATGTCCTCCATACCCATTTTGGTCAAGTTGTTGCATATTCCATGATAGAGCTCGTGTTTAGAAAAGACATTTAGGATTTGCTTATTGTGGGCAATTACGTTATCATTCTCCCTATTGCCTTAAAAAACTACAGCATGGAAGAGAATATCAGAATGGTCATATGCTGAAGGAATTCAGAAGAAATTATTACGTGGCACGAGACTAGTCCATCAAAATTAACATCCGCATCAAAATGAACCCCACCACTGAGCTGCTCCTTGGAGTCAGCCCATCTGAAAGACATAACTCCCTTAAAAAAAAAAAAAAAATCCCCTCAACCAGCAACCTCTGAAAAGGAACAGCAGTTTTGTTCATAAGGATTTCATCTTCCCGTGTAACTGAGGCCAGAGAGGAAGGCTGTCATAGTCAGACACCCACGAGCATTGGTCAAGCAAAGTCAACTTCCTGACAAAACCACATCTCTCTTGTGGCTGATTTCCAGGCAGCTGCCTCTCGCTAGAAAAGAGCCATCAAGGAAAGGGATCCATTATTTATTAACTCGGAACAACTTCAGAAAGCGGAGCCCTTACACACCTACGTCGACATCATTCCACTGGGCTCCTAATCTCGGCAAGTGGCAGTTGAGAGTCGCATTAAACACAGCACGCCGCTGAGCCCACCTTTAACATTGCAACGGGGGACACCCCACGGGGGACGCTGCGCTTTCCCTAGGGACATCTTGAAGACACGCTCACTGGCTCACATTCTGAATAATCTCCTGGGTGACTTTACCTCTCTCAACCGCACAATAGGGTGTCACTAGTCTAATGGGAACTTGCGAGATGAAGAAACTCATCCAATTCTGTGTGTGTGTGTGTGTGTGCGTGAGTGCGCGTTCATGTGTGGAAGTACAGAACCACACATGATTAAAATCTGAGCCTCTCTATAGTTTACTACAGGCATTCAAGGCTTTGCTTATTACAAAATGCAAAAAAAAATCTCCAGGATAAGCGACTTAGATAAAATGTGGACGGATAGAAGGTTATTATGTAAGCCGATGAGATAATTTAGCATATTACACATAATTATTAAAGTTTGCATAGTTTTTCACTGACGTTAAGCACTTTTCAATTTGTAAGATACTTTTGGGTGTATTGCAAATATCCAATAAAATTGTATTTCTATGAAAATATCCTTTCAAAATCTATGTTTCTACTCTGGGCTGAAAAGTCTGGGGCCAAATTACAGACAAATAAACTTATTGTTTACTTAGAATTTTTATAATTTGACATCATCACAGTCAACAAATTCATTATTTTGCATTTGTCCAAACAGCAGAGAAACGAAAACTCTCACAGAGCATGTTACCAACCTGACTATCAACCTGGCAGGAGAGAAGTTTTTTCAAAAGCACCTTAAAATGTAAGTAAGAATGAATACATGAATATAAGTACTCAAACCCTTTGATTTTTGCCAGGACTTTTGCAGGCACATCTCCATAGAAAGAAAACAGCGAGGTGACAGGAAGGGACATTGTTTTTAAACCCTGTGGGCACACTGTACTTGATCCTATTTCTGTCTCTGTTTTTCTCATGGTTTCTGTCTTCTAAAAACGTATCCAAGTCCAGGCCAGCATCCCCTGACCCAACTGAAGTGTTGAACAGTCAGGATACCTCATGGAAAATACCACCACATGGGAATGAACACATGAAAGCCATCGCCAGCATGGAGCACAGATAAGAGACATTTTATTAGATCAAGTTGATTTGTCGTAAACTTCACAACCTTTTAGTTATAATCCATCCGACCCCCCGCGAGTTCTTTAGATCATCGCTTTTTATCACAGAACGGCAGAACTCGAGCTGTTCAAAACCAAACTGTTAACTTTTCAAAACTGTGTGAAAAGAACAGGATGGGGAACAGGGTGTCTCTGTGTGATGATTCGCATTGAAAGGTTTTATCTCTTTACTGTATTTGATTAAAGGCCTTGTATTGAGTTAAGCAGCAAATCGATGAGCATAATTAGTAGCTGTTGGATTTTCTTCCCCTCTCCCCCTCCCCCCTTTCAAATGAAAGCTTAAATGGGGGAAAATGGACTGTCAGTCAGAAATGGGTTCATACCAATCATAATAATTATCATCTATTAGAATTAAACCATAATCATTAGAATTTTTGCTTTTCTCCTACCTTTGATGGCCCGTTTCATCTGTTTCATTAAAGCTGTGATTTTTTTATAGACGTTCTTGGTGTTCCTATGTGTCTAAGGCGGCCTACAGGGGAAAAAAGCAGCTCTTTGCCTATAGAAATATATGCTCATGCATTAGTCCCTTGGAGCAAGCAACTTGGACGATTTGTGTGTCTGGGTGTCTTTATTTAGGCCTGTCCAGCATTTTCGCTATGCGCGTCTCTTGCTTAGCAGCTGGACTCTGACCTTCAAGTTCTTTTTTTTTTTTTTGAAGAAAAAGAATTCTTTTCAGATTCCAAGTTCCCCCCTTCTTACCCTCCCACTGACACCATCCTATTCAGCACCGGAGATAACTTTATTCACCCACACATCATTGTATCAAATTCAATAGGCAAACTGCTTCCCCAGGCCTGAGAGTTGGACAAGACAGTTATGTCTTCATTCCCTGTACACCCCGCCCCCCACCCTGCTCAGCCCCCGGTGCAATGAGATTTTTACCACCATCTTTGCAGGCATGGAATGAACCCACTTGCAAAATAATAATAACAATAATAATAATAATAATAATTTCAAACAAGGGTTTTACAACTCTGTTGGGTCTCCGTAGATAAATTTGCTAGCAAACTCTTCAACTGGCTGGAATACATTATCGCCAGGCTGAGTTGCTTAGAATCATCCCTAGACAATACGTGCTGGAGAGGAAAGACAGGGTTCATTTATTCATTGAGGTCCATAAATGACTGAGGAAGGTTTTGCTGGAAAATGTGCTTGAATCCCAAGTGTTTGCTCTGGTACAAAATTCAGAGCATCGAACTCTCTAAAGCAGCCGTCACGCAGATGATTCAAAAAACTGAAGAGGAAGATGCTGCTCTTCCAGCCACCAAAAGCAAATATCGTGTCCTCGGAAAACAAGATATGATGTCTGTCTGGCGATCGATTTCAAAAGAGAGTGAAATGAAAGCTTTTTACCCCCGGAGCTCTATAACACTTTGATTTCTCTTTCGGGAGCTGGGACTTCTTCAGGAGAAAAATAGAACCTGCTCACTGCCAGGAACATCAAATAAGTGTTTGGTGTGGGACTCCCTCGCTACAGAATCAGCCCCGTGATACACAGGGTGCCTGGGTATCAGATTAGAGCCCCGGCTGGGAACTAGCTACCATTCGTGGCTTTGCAATGAGTTAGGCAGTGCGCTTTACTAGACAAAACAGTCCTTTTCTTCCAGTCCTGGGTTGCTTTTTGAAAACTCCGTAAGGAGTCCTTCCAAAACAAAACGCCCTTTGGGATTCTGGTGCTGAAAAAAAAACCAACAACAAAAATCTTGGGCAAAGCAGTTCTAAACACAACCAGGCATCTCTGCCCATCCCCCTCACTCCCACCTCTGCCCCCTTAAGAATGCAAAGCCTGAAAGAACGTTGAATGATTACAATTAAATAGAGCATCTAAAGTCCTGAAACCGCTATAAAACATTCTCGATCCTAGAGGTCGAAAAGGAGGAAGATCTTTTTAGAAAACAGACTCACACCACTGGGTAGGTGTTTTCTAATCCAGCTCCTCTATGTGTCTCTAAAGACTGTGGCAGACATTTGGAAGGATCTGGGAGTTTCCAAAGAGAGAAGTTTATGCATTAGTGCTGCAGGTTGCAAAACACTGTTGATATTCAAATGTTTATTGTGCAAAATCTGGGATAAGCTTCAGCATGAGGGCCCCTTTTAAGTGTCTACAACTCCGGCTAATTCCCCTCAGCATTGAGTAGCACACAAAGGCCTTAATCCAATTCCACTTTTTTTTTTCAGAAAGCTTATGCTATTTTCTCTCCCATAAACTAACAACCCTGTCCCATCACACTGCCGAGTGGGTCAAAGAAAAAGCGCTCTGTGTTTATACTCGGCCAACGCTGTGTGTTCCTTGGGCAAGCAGAGCAAGAAACTTGAAGTGGTTCCCTAGGCCCCACGGCTCCTTTAGTCGGGGGGAAAAGCCTGCAGACGTAGAGGGACTGGTGCGTAGGGACAAAAAAATGGGCCGGGGTGGTAGGCTTTCTCCTCTTTAGGTTTCCGGGTAAAGAAATGGCCGTTGGAGACTTATTCCCGGGGTTCTGATTTGGGTGATAAAAAGTCGGGCTTGCTTTGATTAGGTAGCAACGCATATTGTCATGAGGCGCTAGTATTTTTCTCCAAGACTGTTTGTTAGTTTCTCCCTCTCCCCTCACCCCCTTTCATGCTCTATCCCCTCTTATTATTTCCTGCAGAGGTGTCTTAAAATCATAGAGACAGTCTTCATTATTTATTTTCTCTCAGTTACTGGTGGCCTTTATCAGAAGGAGAAATTGATTCAGCCCCCAAGGGTAACCTCTTATTTTTCGCACCTGTAATTTTGGTGGTCCTTCCTGATTTCTGGGGGAAGTTCTGCTAGCAAATCGCTACATCTGCCATGGGCAGTGGACAGGAGGCATTTGCTTCTGATTGTGAGCGCACAAGTGACCAATTACTCCGGTAATTAAGTAACTGTGCGTGCAATTAGAAATGACCGTGATTTTGCCCCAGAAGTGAATTACAGAGGTGGGAAGAGAAAGCCAAAAGGCGAGCGAATGGGAGTCGATTTCGGCACTGTACTTTGGTAATTGGTGTCACCCCAAAATCCCGCCACACAGAACTCTGTGTCCCAATTAGAGAGCGGGATGTCTCGTTCCTATTGATTTCTATTCACGGTGTCACACGGAGGAAGTTCAGACGGGCTACTCTGGAATGGTTTCTGCATTTCTATAAACACCGTGTGCAGAAACGCTGGGGAAAGGTTCGAACTTCCTGGGCTTGAGACAGCAGATCTTTCTGTTTGCTGGAGATTCCTCTGGGCCTCATAGCTTCTACCGGAGAAAACAGTCAGTGCAGGACAGTGTACCTGGAAGACAGTAAGCTTCAAGCGAGACGATAGTGTCCCACCGTTTAAGATGAACCCACTGCAGTATTGGCTAGTTTTTCTAACGAATCGCGCCACGCATTTGAAATGGCGTCTCTCGTTAGCCAGATCAAGGTATCTTGAAATCAGCCGGGGGCTCTCCAAGCTAAACCCCACGTGGTAGAAAAATGTACACTTTCTTTGATGAAGTCCGTGGTCTCTCAGCACCTAACTCAATCCCATTTTAAGGCCTGGTACAAACCCTCTGGCTTCTGAGGTGGCGTATTTATCTAAGCCTAAGAACCATGGCAGACTTACCACACTGTTAGGATGTCTGGGTGGTCTGTACCTTTGAAATTATTTTCAAATATTTTCAGCTAGGAAAATAAATAAATAAATAAACCAGCCAAATGGCGGACAATGGGGACATCCCACAGCAAAGCAAATCCCGCTGAATCTAGGCTGCTCTCTAATAGTGAGCTATTACGTTATCGAAATTAAATCACTTATGTAATTAGCATGGTTTGCGTCCTCGCAGGCCTTCTCAGGCGACAGGCCAGAGACCTGAATGAACACGGAAACGCATTTCTCTTGTTGCCTCAGGGGGTCATTCCCGGAGGTGACCCCGCATGGCAGAGTGTGGGGCCACGTCTCCTCTGCCGGGAAGGGGCGACAGGATCACACTTTCTCCTAAAAATGGCGGGGACGGGACTTAATAACAGAAAATGTGAAATTGTACTCTTTCCGCATAGTGACAAGCTTTGGGGTTTCTGACACATGATAATACGCAGCTTAACGGCAAACAGTTCACACAGGAGCAAGCAGCGTACATCGCAGCAGAATCGGGCCTGCAGTGGTCCGTCACTTGGGTGATTAGCAAGAGTGTGTGTGTGTGTGCGTGCATGCGTGTGTTTGCGACATTCCTTTCCTTGGGGAAGAAAAGAACTAATAAGAGGAGGAAAGGAAGGAAAGAAGGAAGGGAGGAAGGGAAAACAAATATCTTTGAGGACAAAGGTAGAGTCAAGTGTTTTAGTCACCAACCAACATTTACTACGGAGAATGCTTGAGAGGCCAAGAGTGGATTTGAGCTATGTTGTTTTATTTGATTATTTTATTTTGAGCTACGCTGTTTTAAAAGACCATCTTTCTTTCCTAAAAACCATCTCACCCATTGCATTTACTGGGTGAGGTGGAATGGAGGTGGAGTTCTTACGTACAGGGAGTTAGGATATTTGGAAGCATTGGCATGTTGGCCTCCACACCATGACCTGAAACCCAAATGCCTTCATGGCTGGAAGGTTGTGAAAGAATATGGAGCTTGTGGCTGGGCCCATGGCAACTGGGAGCATGCAAGTCCTGCCTGAAATAAACAAACAAACAAATAAGTATCTGTTGTCATTTTTCTACTCAAATGAAGTAAGGCCCCTGCTCGCACAATTGGGCCAGAGGACAGTGTTTATAGGCAGGAAGAACCTTTAAAATTTCATGGATCATGTCTCGAACCCCCACTTAAATAGTAGCATAATGACAGTATCCTCCTAATCAAAGGCAGCACGTGTTTCTCTTTCATTCGGCTTGAAGTAGATCACATTAGAAAGAGTGACGGAGTGGGCTACACCTTCCAGCACACACCCTGCACTGATACCTCTAGTTCTCTTATTGCCTTCTCTGCTCATTTAGTCTGAGCCCAGCAGCTGTTCCGTTGGCTCAGGCCGTATCAGCAACTCTGGGTTCTCTCTCCAACTCTCTCTCCGTTCTCCAGGGCTGGCCGAGGTCCTGGAGTGTGTGACCCAGCAGCAAAGCCCGGGGAATGTTCCTTCAACCATCTGTCACTAGTCATCAGGCCACACTTGAATGCTCCGTGGGTTTTAGATGCGGTGTGGGCCATGGGTGAATTGTGGATGAGTAGGGGAGCTGGTAGTCCCCACTCTCCCACCCAGAGCACCTGGGGTCGGCAGGTGGAGCATAGAATCCCTCAGCAGAGGCACTGTCCCCAACACTGGGTCTCGTTTAGCCTCAGGGAAATGCCCCGCCCTTCCCTTAAAGCACACTCCTCTGTCCCCTGCCTCTCCAGGGACACACAGGACAATGATGTGTTCATGAGCTTCCAGGGCTCCTGACTCCAGCTCCTTCAGGCACAAGAAGGGGAGAATAAATAGCCAAGGTGGGTTAGTGTCAAACAAAAAGGAGGGGTGGGGATGTGCGTGAACTGCAGGGTACCTGAATGTCTAACGCCTCTCAAATTCAATTTCTCACACACACACACACACGCACACACTCTCTCTCTCTCTCACACACACACACACTCTCTCTCTCTCTCTCTCACACACACACACACACTCTCTCTCTCTCTCTCTCACACACACACACACACACACACACACACAGCTCCATGTGAGACTCCCAATTTGGAACCTTTTATTTAATCTTTTGCAAAATGTTGGAAGAACTCTTAAACATGTACTTCAAATTCTGCACAACTCCCCGAGGCAGAGAAATAGAAAACTACCTATAGAGGGCTGGGCTACCTGCTCTGCCTGAGGTCATGGTGTTGTAGAAATTCAAGAGGAGATACACAACATAACATTTCAATAAATGAGGAAGCAATGAAAATAGTAATAGCTACCTTCTGGGGCTACTTTTCCCCCTAAGCAACTATGGTGCCATTGCTTAGAAGTTTTATCTGGCGCGCGTGTGGATGCCTGCTATTTACCTTGGTATCCGGGTGGCAGTAAGAGACATGCACATATGTATATGATCCTCAGGGAACGCTATGTAGGTACTGGGAACAGTCACAGCTAAGGATGGAAAAATCCTGTGTAAAACGAGGGATTCACAAGCAACACTTAATCCTCAGAACCACGGAGGGAGGCATGAGTATCATGCCCATTTTATAGACGGGAAAACAGAGGCCCAAACGGGCTGAGTAAGTAACTTGCTCAAAGTCACAGAGCTGGTAAGGGGCACACACAGGGGCAAGCTGCTGGCTGGTCTGACCTCATTTCCTGGGAATTTTCACCATCACTGTGACTGTCACTTAATTATCCATCTCCGCCTATATTTACAGGGCTAAATTCTGTTCTTTAACAGGAAGGAGAGCACTAGCCTCACAGACTGGGAAAAAAAAAAAGGATTTGCCCAATTGATGCCGGTGTGAAGGAGAATCCATCCCAGTCGGGAGGCCTAGGCGGCCACCAAAGATGCCCCTCACCCCCCCCCCCCCCGGGGCGTTCTCAGACCCCTCAGAGACACTCCCTCTTTCTAATTGCAACACGCCCGTTCTATTCACAGGTGGATCAGCCAGCAAAGTCTCAATGAACCCCTCTCAACCTCTTTTCTCCCACCTCCTAAACTCAAAAGGGGACAGAAAGAGGGAATCACAAAAGCCTCTTCTTTCCGAAGCCCTTGTAATGGGCTCATTAAGCACCCGCCTGGGCTTGTTATAAAATACTTTGGAAGCAGCCGGTAAGTAGCTGACTGTTTGTAACAGATAATATCAAATTGGAGAAACGTGTAAAAGCACATACAAAAACAGTACAAGGAGATGTACTCTAATGATACCGGCCAAATAAATGGGGAAATAATTAGTCACTCCGTGTACGGGGTTTAGGGTTTGGAGCAGGGCTCATGTCACGTCCGCGTCTAACCTTGGTGTTTTGTGTACGGGGTAAATAAATGATATTCTCTGCAGAATTCTGTACGGTAGGGAACTGAATGATGCCTCCTCATTAGAGTCATTCACGTGTAGTATTTACTAAACATGGTTCTTAGGTCTCTCATAAGGGATGCTGTGAAGTATCTGGATTATTTGTTTTTCTTTACATGTGATATGAATTTACGTTATGCAAACTAGTCTAATTCAGAATAAAATGTTTATTTAGAATACTTAGAGTGGTACTACTACATTTTATGATGGTAGTGCTAAAAATCCGTTTCTTGATTTACAATTAATAGTCAAAGTATGTTTTTTATGTAAGACATTAAAATGAGTGATATACAGACAATTAATGACTGATTACCTTGTGGGAAACTGTATACTGAAGAGAGTTATATTTTTAGGTATATTTTATTGATTATGCTGTTACAGTTGTCCCAGTTCTTTTCCCTTTGCCCCCCTCTGCCCAGTACCCCCTTCCCTCCAGCAATCCCACCCCCCTTAGTTCATGTCCATGGGTCGTGCATATAAGTTCTTTGGCTTCACCCTTTCCTATATTATTCTTAACTTCCCCCTATTTTGTACCTACCAATGATGCTTCTTAGTCCCTGCACCATTTCCCCATTTCTCCCCCTCCCCCTCCCAGCTGATAAACCTCCAAATGATCCCCAATAGCTATGATGCTGGTTGTTTGCTTAGTTTGTTTTTGTTTTTAATTTTTAGATTCAGTTGTTGATAGTTGTGTTTGTTGTCATTTTAATGTTCATAGTTTTGATCTTCTTCTTTTTCTTAAGTAAGTCCCATTAACGTTTCGTACAATAATGACTTTGTGATGATGAACTCCTTTACTTTACCTTGTCTGGGGAGCACTTCATCTGCCCTTTCCATTCTAAATGATAGCTTTGCTGGCTAGAGTAATCTTGGTTGTAGGTCCTTGCTTTTCATCAATTTGAATACTTTTTGCCAGTCCCTTCTTGCCTGCCCCTTCTTGCCTGCAAAGTTTCTTTCAAGAAATCAACCGATAGTCTTATAGGCACCCCTTTGTAGGTAACTCTCTTCTTTTCTCTTGCTGCTTTTAAGATTATTTCTTTATCCTTAGCTTTTGGCATTTTAATTATGATGTGTTGTGGTGTGGTCATCTTTGGGTCTAGCTTGTTTGGGATGCTCTGTGCTTCCTGGACTTGTATGTCTATTTCCTTTGCCAAATTAGGGAAGTTTTTCTTCATTATTTTTTCACAGAAGTTTTCCATTTTTTTGCTCTTCCTCTTCTCCTTCAGACACCCCTATGATTTGAATATTGGTACATTTAAAGTTGTCCCAGAGGTTCCTGAGTCTCTCCTCATTTTTTTCAATTCTTGTTTCCTCCTTCTATACCAGTTGACTGTTTATTTCTTCCTTATGTTCCAAATCATTGATTTAAACCCTGGCTTCCTTCTCTTCCCCATTGGTTTTGTGTAGATTTTCCTTTGTTTCACTTAGTATAGCCTTCACTTCTTCCCTTATGTGTTTGCCGTACTCAAGCATGTCTGTCAAGTCTGTGAGCATCTTGATCACCAGTGTTTTGAACTCTGTGTCTGTTAGGTTGGCTGTCTCTTCATCTGTTGGGTTGGCTACCTCCTCGTAGCTTAGTTCTCCCACTGGAACCTTGATCTGCTCCCTCTTTTGGGCCATACTTTTCTGCCTCCTCAACTTGACCACATCCTGTGTTTGCCTCTGTGTCTCAGGTAGAGCTGTTGCAACTGTTACGTTGTAAGGGCCGGAGGCTTAGGTATTTCTCAGTGCGGGGTGACCCATTTTACCATGTTGTGGTGCCGTATGGGGGGTCAGAGAGGGAACAATGCTGCTTGCTCAGCACTCGCCCCATTTCCAGGCACCTCTCTCACTTTCTGTATGGGCGTCCCTCTAGCTGTTGCCCTGGTTGTTGTTCCCAGAGTGAGGACATTTGTCAACCTTCTAGGACCATGGGAGTCTCTAAACAGACTCTTCTGAGAGACCGGCAGTTTCTTCCACCGCCCCAACCCCCACTTGTTTTCACAATGAGAAACAATGAGCCTTTATTTTTCCTTGTGTTGGGACTGTGAGCTGTGCTGTCTGGCCTGGGACTGTGAATGATCCCCAGGTGTCCCTCCCAGTTTTTATAATGTGTGACTGTTCTTTCCACCAGCCCACCACAGCCACTGCCTTGCTGTTGCCACCGCTGCCACCACAGCCACCACACTGCATCTTCTCTGCCCTGGCTCCAGCCCTCCTGCCTGTCTTGGTGAGTGTTACTTCTTTATAGCTTTGTTTGTTAGACTTCCATGCAGTTTGATTTTCCGGTGGTTCTTGTTGTTTTTAGTTTTGAGGTAGTTGTATTTCTTCTTAATGGTTGTGGGAGGAGATGCCTCCATCTTGGCCAGAAGTCTCTGAAGGGAGTTACATTTTGAGGGAGAATTTCTCAACTTGGGGAGATAATTTGACTTACCATTGTAATACTATGTAAAAACATTATTATATTCATTGCAATAAGTTTTGCTCAAGAAAAGTGTTCTATTCCTCAGAAAACTACATGTCCGGCCTCTCCAGAAATGAAATATTTTCTACGTCTAAAAATTTAAGAGTTTAAAAGATACTCTGATATACCTCATCAGAGAAGAACCATTCGTATTGTTATTATTGCTGTAACTTTTGATACCCTAAATGCTTGTTAAGCATAATTTATAGAGGACCTTATGATTTGTCACTATGGCAGTTAGATGCATAAACCACAGTCTTTCTCACCTTTCCCCTCCCCATTATAAGCCATTTAAAATGACTCTTACATAAGTTTAAACTTGGCTTCATATCCTCTGATTGGGGCCTAATAGGTTCCAAAATTGGGGAAGAGGCGATCTCATGAGAGCAGAGAAGCCTGACCCTGAATGGGGACCCTGGAGTTTTCCTGGCCTCCCCTTGTCACATACGATAAATCCTTTGTGTCCTCATCTGTCAAATGTGAGGGTTGGAAAAATAATTTCTACCTCGACTTCCAGGTCCCCAATTCTATTTTTATAACATGATCAGGGTAAAGTGTACACACACATGACCTGCCATAGATACCCAGGTTGAGCAAAATGTACTTAATTAGCTCTGTAACTTTGGAGGAGAGGATGACACAGTGGAAATAATTGCAAGGAATTTAAAAATATATATAGAGAGGGCATTTTGTGTCACGTGATGCTGGATGGTGAACAGAGTCCTCCTTTTGAAAACTGATGTAAAATAATACCTTTGAACGGGACAAAGTATATTCACATCAGAACGTGTCCTTTTGGACACAGTTGGGCAGCCACACCAAAATTAAGCCTATGCACGCAGCCACACCAAAATTAAGCCTATGCACATCCTTGGTCACAGTAAATCCACCTGTGGTCATTTTCCCTACGGATTTCTATCCCTCTTCAATTTCTGACATTGGGCGGGCTGTACCTCCATTTGTCATTAAATGCAAGACACAATAATACAGCAAACCTATACGGCCCTGAAGCCAACACCCCTCGGGTAGGAGTTCAGGACCTCAAAAGGGGATGGCAATAAAAGTTCCATCTGTGTCTTTGAGATGAGTGAGTGAAAATGAGGACGTTCATAGCTGAGAGGTTTGCCTCTCTTTCTAGAAATGAACATTTGGTCGTCTGACGCAGCGTGTTCAGTTGTGGGACCACATCTGCCTGGGGATGTTTTGGAGGGTACACCAGAAGTTTGCTTGTGGGCTTTAATAGGCCTTCAGAGGAACCTGGAAACCCCCGTTTCCTTCTGTTGCCTTGAACTTCGTTGATAATTTTTCATGAGCTGTTGAGCTCTGGATGGAATTTATTGTTTTACCAGGCTTGGTGTTTGGAAGTTCCTGTTATGAGCCGTGAGGGTTTGGATCTCGTATCAAAGCATTTAAAATGAATGATTTTAAGTATGGTTGGATTTTATTGCTCTTCTGGGGGCTAAAAATGTCAGCCCCTCCTTGACCTCTGCTCTGTCACTTCAATCCGATCTAATGCTCTGTGACTACCATGAAAATTTCATCTACTTTGCTGCTGAAATGACTTTTAGATTCACTTTTTTTTTCCTTTAAAAACTTCCTCCTGAGAGAACTTATTTACTGTAAACTCTAAATATGTTGCGTATCATACACAGGATACATTTAAGAAAGCTTTTCTTTCAGAGACAATTAAGCCTTATCACTTATTTTGCTATCACATTACCAAAGAGATGGGAAAATTGATATTCTTCTAGAAGCAAAAGTAGACTCAAAAGGGAAAATGGCCTGAAACTGGCATAAATGTAGACATCAGAAACAGTTGTGTCTTAGCCAAAGAGCTTCTGCGGTGTAATCGGAAGACAGAAATCAATGAATCACAGGGTCATGCATCCGAAAGGTTCCTTACATCTATTTCCTTATTAAAAATGTGTGTGGTTGCTTTTCAAGGCTCATTTGGAGGTGAACGTAGTTGGTGACTGTGTCAGGCACTTGGAAAGGTGAGGTCCAAATACTGGCTGAATGGTTACGGAGACCCGACGTCCCAAGGGTCGGAGAAACTGGGTACAGTAGAGTCCCTCTCTATATCGCCATTCACTTATTGTGGCCTCACTGTATTGCGGGATTTTAAAAAATATTATATTTAATTATGTATCGCGGATTTTTCGCCATATCGCGGGATTTTACAGTACTGTGTGTGTATGTTGTTAAAGTAAGGTAGGTTTAAGAGTGTAGAATATGTTTAAGAATGTAAGTAGTGTTTAGAAAAGTATGGAAAAGGTTAATAAGGGACTGGGAATGGTTTATGAGTCTGTGGGAAGGGTTTATAAAGCCTGAAAATATATATATAAATACTAAAGTAAATGTAAGATTCCTACTTCGCGGATTTTCACCTATCGCGGGGGGTCTAGAATGTGATACCCGCGATAAGTGAGGGAAGACTGTGTCATCTTTCCCTCATCCCGAATTAGTGGTACAGTCTCAGGGCCTTTTAAACCTCCGTCCCTGTCTAGAAGATGTACAAAATGCCTTGAGGACTATGCATCTGTACTTAACGTAGACCAAAGCTGTGGTCACGTGTCTGTGTCTGAGCTCTGAGCAAGGACCTTCGGCGGTCATTTAGCGCGACCAGATTCCGCATGAGTGGGGCAGAGCCCTTTCTTTCCTGTGGCCGATCTCCACTGCCCAGGCACTTAAAGCGCTTGCAGACTCTGCTGCCCTCCATCATAATTCTCTGGGTTAGCCAAGTGGCTCCTCGGCCCCAGCCCAGGGCGGCTGACTTGAGTCGCCTTGCACACAGAAGTGGCAGTCGGCCAGGTGTGGGCTTTTTGCACCATCACGTGGCTCTCACCGCGTAGCAGGCAACCGGGACTTAGTCCGTGGCAGTGGCAGCAGGAGCATTGTGGGTACAGCAAGCCCTTGTGTGCAAGCAGCTTCATTCCTCTGCTGGAGGGACAGCTGCTGATCATGGGCCGCCCTGTCTCACCCTGATTCAGAAAACGGAGCAATGCATTCCACCTCTGGATGGGAAGGGAAGGATCCGTGGCTATTTATCTTTATCTGCTGCATAAAGAATAAGAGGAGCGCCCTGGCTGGTGTGGCTCAGTTGGTTGGAATGTTGTCTCATAAACCAAAAGGTTGGGGGTTCGATCCCTGGTCTGGGCGCATGCCTAAGTTGTGGGTTTGATTCCCGGTTCGGACGCGTACAAGAGGCAATGCTCTCACATTGATGTTTCTCTCCCTCTCTCCCTCTCTCCCCTTCTCTGTAAAATCAATAAGCATGTCCTTGGGTGAGGATAAAAAAAAGAATAAGAGGAGTATGTACATTGTGGGATAAGCAGCAATCTGACACTTGACCATGAGAAACACCACACCGCCCCCACCAGCGTCTAGTGTTCCAGGTTGGCTGTGACTGACTCTGTCTTCACCTGGGTGTTTCCTAAGACAAACTCAACACCTAACTTATAATCTATCTCCCACACATGACAAATCTAAACCACACCTGCCCTCCTACAGAATGTGACCCCATCGCCCTGCCAATTAGTTACTCAATCCAGAAGAGCTGCAAGGCATCCTTGACAACCCCTCCCCACTCACTTTCTCACATTTAAACCAGAACCAAGTCCTGTTGACTTCATCTCCGAAGTATCTGAGGCATGAAGCAAACAAGGTGGGCCCGAGCTAGCCAGAACCTCCTCATCTCATTCGTCACCGTCCGTTGGACAGTGTCAAGTGTCCAGAAGTTTACGGGGAAGAGAGGAGACGTCTGTTAGCCGGGGGGGACAGTGAGCAAAGGTGTCACTCTGCTAGGGGCGGAATGGCAGCCCTCAGAAAAGAATGGAAGGAGAGCTTCTTGGACAAAAAGTGGTCTGTGGAGATAAGAGTGTTCTCCAGAACGCAGACAGGCACATTTATAGGTGACACACACCCACCGAGGAAGGTGTGAAGGCCAAGAGTGACTAGCGGTGGCTACTGATAAGGTTAGAACATTTCCAGCAGAGCCTCAGTGGCACGTTCAGGTATGGACTTCCTGCCTTAAAAACAGGAATTAGAGCATCGCTTCTATGAAGGGTCTGAATTAAAAGTCCTTCGAAGTTGCAGAGTTACTCTTCACAAAACATCAGATGGATTTCCCTCCTTTTAAAAAAAAATATGAAGGATAATTTGTGAATGACATAGTAGCCGTCCCCATTAAATAGCCAGCTTAAAAAAAACAAACAAAGGAAAAACAGAGAAAGGCTTGGGAAAATATACTTGCAATACCCTTACATTCTTTCTTCAATGTGTTTGGAGTGAGGAGAATATGTGAGTGCCTTTTAGCTTGCCAGCCAAGCCTTGCAGATACAAGTAAATGGAAAAGAACTGACTAGGATAATTCTAATGTCCGGAGTGTATCCTCAAAAGGCAAAAAAAAAAAAAAGAAAAGAAAAGAAAAGAAAAGAAAAAATTCAAGGCAGTGCTGAGTTTTAAACAATGCCTTTACTTATCAGGGGCAGTCAGCTTTAATTGTGTGGACGCCATCCCGCAGATTTCCTCAGGGGCAGCAGAAATGGTCAGTCCTTGGACCACACAGCTCATGGCTAAGGTGTCTCTCAAAATACTGTGCCCAAAGCTGCTGTAATCTATCCCTCCATAACGGGCCTGTGTAACCCTCCCCCTACCCCCTACGGTGTTCCAAACGAGATATTTGGATTCCGAGGCAATCTTAATATTCTGATAGTCTTGAAGTTTATTGATCCATTGCAAGCAAGATTTTGCCCTTTATTCAACCACTCAGATTCGACTTTAATTTTTAAAAGGAATCACTAATGTTAATAAGATATGAATGAACATTTTACTGAGGTCTCTGCGGGCCTAGCAAAGTTTATAAAGCGATGTTTAAAGTAGACACACATCCTGAAGTTATGTGATGTTTAAATTTCAATACAGCTGCTTCGTGATATCAAAGTGGCCTTCTTTGGCAAGGTGTATAAATACTTAGGATAAAAAGAAATGTTTTTACATCCTGTTATGCAAATGTTTTAAACCTTAAGAATTCCTGATACTTAAAAAATGAAGTCTCAGGAAGAGAGGCAGCAACCACTGTACCTGAAACATTAGCCTTGGGGTTCCTTTCAATATTGGATTTTAAAGCAGCTTATTGATGACTCTTGGGAACATACACAGGCATGGCCTGTCCCCTAGAATCGAGGGTAAAAAAAAAATCTTCCTTCTCGAAATAACTGCTTAACACCTATAGACATACACACCCACAGACCGTTCTACAGACAGGAGGTTTGTTCACACAAAGTTCTGCAGGGAAATGAACCAGATTTCCTTCAGTCCTAAATCAGTAGGGTTTTATTTTATGTTTTTGTAAATCAATTTTAGAGCTCAATGTATAAAAACAACGACAGAAAGGAATTGCCCAGAAATACCATATCACTGATACACAAAAGCCACTGGGCTAAGTGTGTGTGCTTTCCCATCTCAATACTGAGCACACTCCCACTGTCTGTGTTTTTCCATCAGCTAATTCCCGTTCTTTCTCCTCGGGTTCACCCTCCTCCCCTTGCTGTCTAGCTCTCTCCTTTGAAATACAGTATTCCCTCACTTATCGTGGGTATTACGTTCCAGACACCCCGGGAAGCAGGAACCTTACATTTATTCTACACTCTTAAACCTACGTCACTTTAACAACATACATATACAGTGCCACAAACTCCGGCGATATAGAGAAAAATCTGTGATAAATAATAGAATATAATATTTTTAAAACTCCTGCGATACACTGAGGCCACGGTAAGTCAACCGCGATACAGTGAGGGACTACTGCAGTGATCCAAAAGCAGAAAGAGACCCAATCGTTGGATGACCGACACTGGATTTCCGTTCTGGGCTCTCATGGATAAGCGCCTTGGTTTGCTCCCACGTTGGGACATTTGGAGATTCCTCTGGGCTTGGAGGACGAGGGAGCAAGAGCTGGCTGGGAGAGTTGTTCTGGCCTGGCCAGATGCGTGGAGGCTCCGCGGCCCATGTGTGGAGTCTAAGGAGAAGCAATAGCCCAAACCTGCTGTGGCATCTTTGCGACCAAGCGCATGCATCCAGGCAATAAAACAGAGTGAAGCAGAGGGTGAGCGCCTTCAGCAAAACACCCTAGTGAGGCCAAGGGAGCAGCATTCCCTGTACGAAGCGCATCTGTGCAGGAGGGGGAGGAAGCAACAGCTCTCAAAGGGGCAAGGAGTCCCCATTTCCTGTCCCCACATCCAAGCATATAGTCAACTCCATACCTGGGGCTAAAGCCTTCTACTCACATGTGCGGACCAGAACCCCACCTGCATTGTGACTTCCTCCCTGTTTCAATATGGATGCTTTTAGCTGAATCTCTAGAAAGCTGCCCAGCTTGACAATAATATCAGATGAGCTATTATTTGGGGAACTATGACATGTCAGCCGCTGAGGTTTTATGGATGGAAGTTTCTAGTAAACAGCTGGACAGCGGAGAAAGAAGACCTGTGAGATTAACCTTTGCATTGACCAGGAGAGGAAGTGTTTCTAATTATGCATAATTGGGGTTCGCTTTTGAGATGCAGATCACTCAGCAACCTTGCGCCACATCGAATTCTGCCAAGAAGCCTCTCCTCAGCTAGCATGTGAGAAAAGATTAAGAAATACAGCTTCCTGTTTTTTTTTTTTTTTTAATAAAGCTTTTTAAAAACATTAAGCTTGGAGAGAGAGAGAGAGAAATGGATTTTTCATTCCACTTAGTGATTTATTTTGATTTGCTTCCTGTATGTGCCCTGACCGGGGATCAAACCCACAACCCTGGCGTATGGGGACGATGCTCTAACTAACAGGAGCTACCAGCCAGGGCCACCTCTGTGTGTGTGGCTGCTGCTGAGGAAATTGTGTGGTGTTGCTCATTTGGTGAGGTAGGTAGGGAGAAGGAGAGAGAGGGAGAGAGGAAAAGAGAGAGGAAGGAATGAATGAGGAAGAAACGTAGAGAGAGGTGCTCCGTGATCAGACTCCTGTCATCTCCCAGAGGAAGTCGTACTCAAAGGGAGACACATCGGCTCAGATGCAGGCCGGGGCTGGCTGGAGCCCGGAGTCTTCCTGCACGGCAGAAGCTGGCGTCTGTCTATCAGTCAGGGCCTGTCCCATCAGACATGGTCATTGCATATGTTCTGAGTCCCGGAACCTGGCGAGCATGAATCCCACTCCGTTTAACTGGTCTGCTCTGGAATGCCATTTGGCCTAGAGCAAAAAGTGTCTTCATGAGTCTGTTGATTTGAATCTCTCCTAGGAACCCTATAATGCAAATACACCTCCTATTAATTCAAGAATGTAACGCCTTTCATACCTGTCGCAATGCTCAAGAGTGCAAGGAATGTGATTTTGTTCTTAAGCCGAATCAGAAAGAGTGAAATACAAGCAAGTGATTTTTTATTGCTGTTGTGGTTAGAATGTAGTGTTTATACACACACACACGCATATATTCATGTGTACAAATATATGCCAGTCATTATGCAAATAGGAAAAACAATTACATCTTATTCTATTGTGTATTCCCATAGCAGTGAATACATATCATTCTCTATGGCTCTAGAGCAACCTATTCCAAAACTTAGGGGCTTCATACCATGTTAGATTATTTCTCATAATTTTGTGAGTGGACCGGGCGTTTCTTCTGGTGTCTCTTGGCCTGCAAGTTCCAAAATGGCCCTTCCCACGTGGCTGGCAGTGAGTTCTAGCTGGGGTCCCAGCTGTGGGCTGTTGGCTGGGGCCTCATTCCTCCTCCAGGCAAATACACAAGCTACTTGGGCTTCCTCAAAACACGGTCATCTAAGGGCAGTCAGCTTCTTACCTGGCAGCTGGTTTCTAGAAACAGAAAAACAGAAGCTTCTCGGACATATCAGGACGTTGGTATTAAACATCAGGCAGCCTCACTTGTGCCATATTTTATTGGTTCACGTCGGTCACAGGGCAGCTCAGTTTCCCACGAAGGTATGGATATTGTGAAGTGGGATCCGCTGGCGAACCCGTGAGGCCAATGAATAGCATATGCACATCTTTTTCTCTCTCTGTTTCTCTGTCTCTCTCTCTCTCTCTCAACACTTCAAATGTTTAAGTGCAGCCTTTATTTTGTAAGACAAGCCTATTGAGCATGCTCAGTGTTTGGTACGTGATCCGATCTGAGAGTGTAGAGTTGAAGAACCCTCAGAAGAAAGGAATTTAGCCATCATCTTGTTCCACATTCACGAAGCCTGGTTCTAAGACAATACTAAGCAACTTTTTGCATTGATTCAGTTGTTCTGACATCAGAGGAGCTGAACAGGAAATGATTGTAATGCCCCATCCCGAAGCATGTCTTTAATCTTTTCATTGCTCTGGGACTTGGCTAATGATATAGCATCTCCATTGAATTTATCAATATTACAAATGAAAACTCTGATTTCAGAGGCAAATAATCCAAATAAATTTGCTATTGAGAAGACTTTCCTGGGAGAACAAAAGGCAGCATTTAAGAAAAAAATAATTTATTTATTTATTTGTTTGTTTTATTATATTTTTAGAGAGAGGGGAAAGGAGAAAGAGAGGGAGAGAAACATCACTGTGTGGTTGCCTCTCACTCGCGCCCCCAACTGGGGACCTGACGTGCAACCCAGGCCTGTGCCCTGACTGGGAATCGAACCAGCGACACTTGGTTCACAGGCTGACGCTCAATCCACTGAGCCACAGCAGGCAGGGGAAAGGCAACATATTTTGAAGAGAACTTGACTGTTGGTGGGAAAGAAAATTCTCCCTGAAGATATGTCTTTGCTTAACTGAAATTTTTTTTTTAAAGATATTTTAAAAATCCCTCAAACCTTTAATTCACTTGCTGTCTATCTAGCAAGCTAGCTATCATCTTTGTCAGTTTCTTGTCTGTGTAGCTATTTATTTATGTTTAAACGTTTAATTTTCTATATGTACAATGTTCCCAAAAGGCAGAAGTAGCCCCATACAAATCCTAAGATAAAGAGCTGAAGTTTCGAAAGAAATATAAGGCACGAACACAGTAGCCCCATGCATTTCATTAAAATTACCCTCAAAGACACACGCTGAGGCCATTGGTAGCTTTTCCCCTATGAGGGGAGGGGCGGATCCAGAACACCTATCCCACCCATATCATCGTAGCGTAATGCCATTGATTTCAAGCCGTCTTTGATCAGCGTTTAATGATCAGAGTTGGTGTTGCAATCAAAGGCACCACGAAGCAGCAGAGAGTCACAGCCGCGGGCCGAGGGAGGTTCTGCAGACCAGCTTCCCCACGTCGGTGCCACCGGCGTTACGCAGCACAGAGAGGCATATCAAAGACATGCGGCCTGCTTTGAGCATGAAAGTGAAGTAAAACACAGATAATTTGAGAAAATAAAACCTTGTCAGGGAGGGGGATCTGCCGGCCGCCTGGCAGTTGGCAGACAGGTGCCGCGGAGCGCGTGTCCGGACGGAGCCTGCATGCCAATTGTGGGGCCCACGCGGTGACACCAGGTTTCCCCCCAACTGGAGGTTGTTGTTATTCAAGGGGACTGATGAATAAAACCAGAATTGCATCAACCGCTGCAGAAAGGCGGACAGGAGAGGCAGGCAGCTGCGCGCGGGTGACCGCTTCACAACGAGGAGCTGTCAATCAGGAGGCGTGAAAGCCCCAAATCCAGGCAAACCAAGATCCCGCCCCCTTGATACCAACCCTAATAGAGTGCCAGTCACCGATGCAAATAGGGGGCCGAGGAGCGCGATGCAGGTCTGCCTTCTCTGCAGAGCGAGCTCAGCCAGAGTTGGCCCTTGTCCCCAGTCAGGGACAGTGCCACACGGCAGCTGTGAGTATTGGTACGTGACCAAGAGTGTTGCTGGCCCATCTTGCCGTTGTTTAGGCCTATTTGGGACATTCCTTCAGGCGGTGGGGTGCTGTGGTCCTCGGCTTCTCCGTCCGCGGCTGAGCTCAGGGTCTGCGCCAGGACAGAGTTGCCACCGCCGGACTCCGAGGCTTGTTTCCAAGGAAACAGGCTTGGCATCTGGAGCAACACGGTCTTGGTGACCTCGGTTTTCTCCTGTGTGGAATGGGTGGATACCTTGTTACGGGGACTAAACTCCAGAGCAGTGGTGCTCAGGAGAAGTACTATGTCCATTATAAGCATGTCCTTGGGTAAAAAAGGGAAAAAATGTGACGTTTAAATAATGCTTTATTTAGCTTGGTATCAAAATATTATCATTTCAATGTGTAATCAACACTAAGACATTACTAATGAGGTCTGTTTTTTTTAATTTATTTTTTATTTTTATAGGGGGACTAAGACTTCAAAACCCAGAAAGTATCTGACATTTGTGGCACATCTCAATTCAGAATAGCCTCAGTTCAAGTACCTGGTAACTATGCTTGGCTAGGAGCTACCATACTCAACAGTATAGTTCTCCATCACGAGAAAAATCATAGTGTTTATAGGCAGCTTAGAACTTTTGAACTCTCTGAAACTTAGAACTGAAAAGTATTTGAAAATGTTCCATAGGTTAGCAGATAATCTCCGTGTGGGCTAAGATTGAGATGGTGAATGTTTATAATTTTCTCTGCCAGTAAAGGCTATATATATATATATATATATACATATATATATATATATACACATATATATATATATATATATACATATACATATGTATATGTATATGTATATGACACCTAAGGGCCCTGGCCATGTAGCTCAGTTGGTTAGAACATTGCATTTTCCTGATGCACCAAGGTTTCAAGTTCGATCCCTGGTCAGAGCAGATACAAGAATTTAAAAAAATGACTGCATAACTAAGTGGAGTGACCAATGGATGTGTCTCTCTCTTTCCCTTTCTCTAAAATCAATAAAAAAAATTTTCAAAGCACCTAAAAACAAATAATCTAATGTTGGTAATTTCTAAAATTCTATCCATCTCAATCAGAACTACCTGTGTGGGATAATAGAGCAGTTATTTTTAGAGCTTTTAAAAATAATTTAGCAGACATAAAATATATACATGGATAGACAATTAGGTTACACAAAAAGTCAGCCTCAGCCACAGATAAATTATTAATCAATGTGAAATGTTCAATTCCAGGGACCCAAGTGGAGTCATCAGAATGAACCACCTCCTTACCTTATAATGCCACTCACCGGCAGTGTCATTCGTCGGCAGCCGTCCGTCTCGAGAGACGATGGTGTAGCTTCTTAAGTGTCTATCTGCACCGCCGAGAATGGCTGTGCAGTCCGACTCGGGAGTGACACGGTATCTGTCTCCTCCCGTGTTGAATCGACATCTTGCGATGACGCTGGAGTGTCCTCTCCAGTGGAGCTGAAGCTACAGAGCCTGGGCAGGGTGATATGGAGGGTCTGCTGTTGCCCATGCAGCAGACCCCCCCTCTCTTCGCAGCTGAAGGGTCCAAGGGAAAGACGGAGTCGATACAGCTTGGCTTCAGGTGCGCCGCAGGAGTTGCCGGTGTTGACTACAACGTCAAACCGCCTTAGGGACTCCGGCTCCGGATTTTCTGTCGGGGTTTACTCCCTTAGCCTTTCCCCAGAAGAGGTATGCCGCAAGGCAGCGGAGGTTTTTTGGAGTCAGAGTTTTCCTTCTCTGATGTACCCTGACTGGAAGATCGAACCAGCGACACTTAGCTCGCAGGCCGACGCTCAATCCACTGAGCTAAACCAGCCAGGGCAAGGCAGTGTCATTAGTTGCATTAATAACATTAAGAAATAAATACATTTCAAAAAAAAAAGAAAGAAAGTATATTAGAAATTTAAAAAAAAAGAAATAAATACATGTATCCTAGATCACTCATAACAGTAATCTTGTCATCTCTGAAAATCACAAGACCCAGTTACATTGCTCGGCGGGATGCAGATACTACAGAGAACAATAATTAAAATATTAATTACACATCGAATAGAGCATTGCCTATCATTATTATATTATCATTATTGTTGTGTTGCCGAATATTGCTTTATGCAGATTTTGCTTGACAGAGCCCTTCCAAGACAGAGAATCTTTTGTGATTTTCATATTTACTCTATTACAGCAAGTTAAGCTCCCTGGGACATTAATGCATGATATATCAGATGGAGACTATCAGATTCAGCAAGCAGGAAATATATTAACCTGGGTGGGCCTCTAGTCATTAATCTGCAAAGGGGAGCCTGAGTCCTTGGGGCCCACGGATGGGTGCCTGGATGGAAGGTATGCGGAAGACCCCTCGTAGGCGTGTGCTTGGCGGAGTTAAGCCTGGCTAAACATTTACACACAGGTGAAAAGCCCTGCGGACTTGGGTTTCACCTGTCTCTGATACTCACTTCTGGGGCCAACTTCTTTCTGCCCCGGCACATTCCTCTGGGTGTGAAGCTGTACCGCCCAAAGTGAAGGTCGTAGTGGGACATGGGGGTTGGGTCGGTAAAGATCGTACCCCACTGCTCATCTAGTGAAAGGCAGCGCAGGCGAGTTGTTGTGACTTTGAGGTTGGATGCCAGGGAAGCAGAGTGACAATGGAGCCTGTCACCAGGACCCAAATCTCCTGGCCTGGGAGGAGCCAGAGCTTGTCCTTGGCCGGCCCTGCCTTCATTCCTCCCTGCCTTTATGCTCACAGTGCCTAAGGAGGGGTGATCATGCCTGCCGCGCAGTCTCGCAGAAACCCTGAGACACTGTGTCCCTCAGTGTCCCTAAGTGTCCCTGAGCATCATACAGACAACGGAAGTGGCAAGTGTTCTTTTGTGTCTTGGATATTGAGCTGCACGAAACTTGTTTCTTCTGTCTTGTAACAAACATGCCATAGGCGGCCAGTCGCATGATAGATGGATCCCAGAAACAGCCTTTGCTCCTCAAAAAATATTTCTCTGAAAATACATCTATAAATATATCTATAGCTATAATACATCAGTATCTATAACTATATAACTATATCTACATCTGTATCTATAACTATATAACTGCATCTATATTGATAACTATATATCTGTAAGTATATCTGTACCTATAACTATATATCTATAACTATATCTATATAAATATATATAACTATATCAATATCTGTATATACATGTCTACATAACTATATCTACATCTATGTCTATATATGTTTAACCACCATTTAAGTTTTCTTTGTTTTTCTGTTTACCCCTGGGCCTATACATCTAATTTTGTTCTTTCTCATATTTGACTACTGTGGAACTTAATAGAAATTGCCAAAGGAAAAGAAATAACAGGAAAGAAATTAAAATTCCAAGGAAATCTCACTCATGTTTAGGCCACATATAACATACATAGAGCAGAGGTAGTTAGAACTATTCGTGCTAATCTTCAGGTTTACTTTTTTTTTTTTTACCCCAGATTTTGAGGTCCTGGGAAATTTTCAACAGCTCCTGTACTGTTGCCGTGTAATTCTGAAGGCGTGGAGTATTCTGCAAAGCAATCAGTCCACCTTCACAATTTAGGCCGCTGATCTTTCATTGGAAATACATAGTCCCATGAGAATAAAATCTTTGCCTCAATTGGCCCGTCAGAGAGCCTTTTTCTACAACGGCTGCTTTGCAAATGGAAGAGGCATTCACATCGAGTCAGGGCGTCCTCCACTCATTTTCAGCCTCCGTGACGGTGGGCAGAGGCATTGACCCAAGTCTGCCTGTCTCAGTCCCCGAGTATAAGGCCAGGGAGTTAGAAGAGCTGGTTCTGATTAACCTATATGGAGAGTCCAATGTAAATGCTATTAAAAACTCATTGAATGGTATAGGAACTGATTACTTACCCAGGGAGTTCTAAGTAAATCGAAGCAAATTGCCTGAGATTTAATTTAACAAACATTTACCAAGCATCTGCTCACAGCGCTGTGCTCAGAGCTACGGGAGAAGTGGAGATAAAATAGGGAGGCTGCACTCCAGGAGCTCACCCTCCAGTCCTGACACCCCCAACCCAACCCTCCAGAAAGAGCAGGCATCTTCACTCGTCGCTTGAGAACAACTTACCCACAAATTGTTAAGAGCTCATGGCATATAGAGAGAGAACCACTGAGCCGTAGAGACCACTATAATAAGTGCCAGAGTATCTTACATGCTGGTAGGAATGTGTGGTAGAGTTTCCGACTCTGCGCAAGGCTACCAAGGGTGATTTCTTGGAAGATATGGAACTTAAAGGACCGCTTGGTCTTCAACAGGCAGATACTGGAGGGAAGAACTTCCCAGGCAGGAGAAGAGTGGCCGAGTAATACTAAAATACAGCAATAGGGATGGCATGGTTCTCCAGTCTTGCCGTGTAATAAGCCACTGATTTCTCACATGAGCTCTGTGAATACGTACGGGAGCAATCTCCATTTTTCAAATGAGCAACGTAACGCGCAGAGAGGTTAAGTGACTTGCCCATGGTCACCCAGCTAGGAAATCGGGAAATGAGATGTTAACATCTTGTTCTTAGTATGGTCTTGATCATATTGCTTCTTTGCCGTTCAAAATCCTGAGATATAAAACGTCGGGGCATATTCCAAGTTTCTGTGCATATAATCGACCAGCAGGGTTGAAAGACAGCTTTGTGTAGGTTGATAAGAAGTATGGTTAGGGGACAGATGTGAAGTTATCCTGTAAGAAGGGGAAGTCAGGGATGGTTATGGACAGATGACGTGTCCCTCTTAGGGAGACAACATTATTGGGCTAACGTGGAATGTCATGGAGGAGAAAGATGTTAAAATAAAAGAGGCCCGAATAAGAGAGGTGACAGGTGGGTCCATGGTGGCAGTGGGGACAACAAGGAGCAGAGCAAGAAAGGAGACATTGAGGAGGACAGAGTATTACCCCAATACCACTTTTCCTTGCCCCACGAAGTGATGTTCTGCAGGTTGTCCAGATGAGAGCAAAATCTATTGTTGTACCAAACATGACCAGATCCACAGCTTTAGGGCCAACGTCTCAGACAAAAGGCTTCGTGCAAGACTTAGTCCTTTGTAGCCAAGTCTAAAGCACCTTCTAGAACATTTCTGTAAATGGCCCTGTTAACGCCGTGGTCCCAGGGTATAAGCTGACCACTTGAGCATTTAGTTAGTTTTGGGTACGAACCTCTGAGTTCTGGGGCTGATGAGCTAAAAAGAGAAGAGAGAACCAAAACGTTAGTCTAGTCACTCAAAATTCTAAATTCCGTGATCCCTAATGCTCCTTTTTAATTCTGCGGTTCTAGACTTTTCCAAATCTTGTGTTTACATTGCTATCCAATGAGTTAAAACCAGAAGCTCCTTTCATTCTGCTGTCGTTTCTTCGAACTCGTTTTCCTTAAGTGAAAAATAGAGCGTCAGATGAGATCCCGTTCGGTCTTCATGTTGTTTTTGCTCCAACCCAGCGAATGGGAGGCGTATGCCTGCGAGGCGCTGCTGAGTTAAGCGATAGTTCCCCCGCAAGTCCTTAAAATGGGAACTTATTTGGATAACGTTGAGACTGCATTGATTTCAACAAGACATGGGGACGATATATTTGAAGCAACGGCTCCTTGCACCCACCTTTGGGAGAACTACCGAAAGGCCCCGGAAAGGAAAAGAGGATGACACATTCTAGAATCCCGAAGTTGTTCCAATGGTTCCGCTGGGGCCAGCCTGCTGTGACGGACGCTGGATTCTTCAGACCCGGACTTCGGAGGCACGAGGCTTTCATATGCTGAAGAGGCTGTGGATGTCTTCCAGGATCAGCAGGCGGAGATATTAAAAATTGGTACAAAGACAAAGACTTCGGATCAGACAGTGGCGGGACTCTGACACACTGTGGAATTCTGAATAATTCCGAGGGGCAACACACCCTCGTCGCACGAGTGACACCTTTGGGAAGAAACACAACTCTCCAGCGTCCATCTGAAGTTTCTGTAAGCCACGTGAGCCCTGGCTGGGGTGTGCAAGAAAAAGCATTCTCACTGAGCTCCTTGGTTGCTGAAGTCACAGGGAAGATATAATTACACTTTTCTCAAGAGAGCAGGGAAATCAAAGTTTCACGGGGGGGGGGGGGGACCTATTTACAGAAAAATACTATGCTTTGCGTTTGATAGGAAAGTAATTATTGCAGAGGGACTCCTGGAAGTCCTGGAGATAGTCACCCCCACTTTAATAAGTCCTCGTGGCCGCTAAGTGGGGATCAGAAATGTTCTTTATCAGGTTTGCATCCGAGGAGCACTAAATCTATGCAGGTAGGAATTAAAGAGTATCTGAGTTTAATTAAAATTATAAAAAAGACGAAGAATGGCTGGGCGACGGCTCCACTGCATTTTAACCAGTAACCTCAGACCCTAATTAGAAATGCTTTTCATATCTTCTCCCGGCAAGGGCTTAATCTGACGTGAGTCTGTGAGCGAGGGCTCGGGGACTGGTGTTAATTCCACATTCGATCTCGGTTCGCATGGAGGCGGCAGCGCTGATTGACCACACTGGAGCCCGGATCCCATGACCTTGTGGGGATTTTCGTGTGAGGTGCTAATTGAGAGGGTGGGTTAATCTTGGAGCATCATTGTCCCCAAGCTCTGGGCCAAGTTTGTGCTTCGTCTCCTTACGCCACGGTGCATTTGATCTCCACCTTGTCCCCTCCGTGAGAGTTTCGTAAGCCCGCAGCCAAGTTCTCTCTTGATAAATTTGTGGAGGGGGTGGCGGCGGGGATGAGGGAGGGGCAGGGAGATAAGCTCTTGCCCTCTTGTTTGACTTCATGAGGTTGTTTTTGTGCCCAGCTCAAAAGGGAGAGGAGGGTCTCGCTGCATGGTATTCAAGTTCCTGCTCACAGACAGATAAATGCACACACAGTAAGGACCTCGGCTTCTCCTGCCCGGCCCTGGGCCTGCTGCGGCCCCTCCCCTGCCTTGCGTGGTTCACTCTCTCAGGGAAGAGAAGAAAAGGCCCATCTAGGGAGGGCTGATCAGCATCAAACACAAGGAGGAAGCAGGAGGCAAGTTCGAAGGAAGGGTTTCAGTGGGATTCCACCGGAGGGCTGTGAAAATGCTATTTATTATTATTTTTTGTCCTCCTGTGCAGAAAGCCGAGGCTAATTAGCAAAGCAGGGAGACAACACAGGGACAGGACGCCTGTAATAACGCACACACACACATGCACACACGTGCACACACATGCACTCACATGCACTCAGGGCGTTGCATCTAGCACTTCTGCAATGGGCAAAAAAGACCATTACTCTTGCTTTTTAAAAATAAATAATGAGTGGCTTTTTTTTTTTTGGTCCCCCACGTGTTATTATTGTGCAGGCCTGCCATTTCTTCCCGAGGAGTAAATTTTTACTAGAGGCAGGATTAATGTAGTCTGGCTGACCTTCACAACGACTCCCAAGTGAATGGGATGGGAGCTAAAGGAAGCCAAAGCAATGGTATGCTCCCAAGACACTGAGGGAAACAACAGCAATGTACTTAAAGGACAGAAAAGGATTATAAAACGGCCCCCAATGTTAGCTGCCCTTGACATGCGACGCATTTCTCTTATTTGTTTTCCAACCCCAGCTGCAGGTGAGTTTAATGACAGGGTACCATTCCTGAGATGCTGAGAACTCAGTGGACCGGTGTGAGGTGATGGGCAGCTGCAGACCCCTCCCCGCCAGGGGGCTGCAGGGGCGGGGGGGCGGGGCTGTCACCGCATCTGATCGCACAGTGGGTCACTGTGCCTTGCCAATGGTAAGCTCCCTTTGCCGCCTTCCCTGACCCCAAGGCTGCAGGAAGAGGCAGAGGGAGGCCAAGGCGACTGTCCCCGGTTGTCAGTGTGCTGGGCCATTAGCTGGATAAGTCACCACGGCTTGATTAGAGTGGGCACCTCCCTCCCCACCCCAGCTCCTGCCTGCAGCATGACCCCCTTTTCAGCCTGGCTTTTAATTATTTTAAATGCTATAGTTAATTAATACGAGACCAAGAAAAGGGAAGAAAAAAACAATTCTACTCGGTTGTTTGAATTGAGTTCATTTCCAAGAATATTGATAAAGTAATATTCATCGTCATCCTCTTATTAATAAGTTAATGACTTTAACATTTAAAGACGTTCCACAGTTCTGATAATGAAACTGACCTTTGGCTGGCCCAGTTACACAATTGTCTCACACACACACACACACACACACACACACACACACACACACACACACACATATCAATTGACTCAACACACTGAAATCTAATCATTTCCTTAACGAATTCCTGGGTATTCATCCTCCTCCGGACCACACAGGTCTGGTGGCTGGAGGAGGTCTTTCTGTTTCTCACCAAACACATGGCCCACTTCTCTGTGTTCTTATTCTCTTGAAGGAGGAGTCCTTTATTTTCAAACCTGTTGGTTCTTCAAACACATTATCATGTCTGTTTCCTTTAGTGGACTTTGGACTCCTTTGCAAAGTAACAACTTGGGGGAGCACGCATAGATCCGTGTCTGACTCAAGCCAGGGAGGCAAAGCAGTGGCCCAGGGCTAAGACCACATCCACTTGGCATGCATTTGCCTTAAAAAAAGCAAATAAACAAAAAATTTCCAGGCCCTGGCTGTGTAGCTCAATTGATTAGAGTGTCATCCCCATAGGCCAAGGTTGCAAGTTTGATCCCCGGTCAGGGCACATACCAATAATTCATAAATAAGTGGAAAAACAAATCGATGTTCCTTTCCCTCCCTCTCCTTTCCTCGCTCTCTACACATCCATAAATAAAACAAAAAATAAATAATAAAAGAGGCCAAAAATAAAAATAAAAAACCCACAGCTTCATCAGCATCCTCACCTCTAGGCCTAGACATGGTTTGAGTTGGGGCCCCAGGGAAAATCAGTCTTCAAACATTTATTTCCACCACTGATCCAAGTTTAAGAAGGCTGCTACCTTGGTCCACCTCCAGGACCCTGTTGTTGCTACTGCTGCTTAATTCTGGGTCCAGGTTTCCCAGGAAAATCTTACTCTGGCTCCGGGAAGGAAAAGGTTTCCGAAGCCAGACAAACGGCCATGGCCTGCACGCCAAAGGGGGACAGACAGAGAGCCGAGAACAGAGGGAAATTCAGGAGATGACAGAGGCCGCGGGCAGTTCAAACAAAATGTGGCCTTCAGAATGTAAGAAAAATCCCCTGGTGACAGGTGCCATCTTGTGGGTCATTCTGCCACTCTGCCTCCTGCCACTTTTTATAACCAGAACAGATAAAGGAGGACTGGATTCTTGGAGGCTTGGACTTGGAAAAGGAATTCAAAGAGATGTGAGCTGAGTGGGCTCTGGGCTTTCTTTATTAGATACCGGAAGCATCAAATATTTTGCTTTTTCAGCGTGGAGCACTATTAAGAAATTTAAAGGCACAAAGAGGAGAAAGAAATGCTTGTATACCCACCCATTTCTATTCCAAGTATAGGAAAGAATAATTTCTAGACGTCCTGAAATGTGTGCTTCTTCAGCAACCTAATGAAGTTCTTGCTCAGTGAGGACCCAGACCCTCAAGATTTCAGTGAAAATGTGTCCATTCCAAGGAATGCTTCCTGATAGTTGTGAGACTGTAAGATTCTCTGTTTAGCAAATGTCGCTGAGAAATTACCTTTAAATTGACTCTCAGATAATAGGTTCAAAAAATAAAATCTTATTCTTTTCTCTTGAATTGGACTGTCTTATCATAAAGAAACAAAGGCATTAAGCAGATATGAGGTTAGCATTAACAATAGAACTTACGGTTCCTTTCCTTCCTTTAAAAAAAAATGCATGAAGGTCCTTTTTGGTTTTTAGCACTTTTATAAGCTACCCTATTCTAGAAACATGGAGGAAGAGACATATTTCCTTAGGAAGTAGTGGTGAATAAAACACTCCAAATCCAATCCCAATGTCTAGGGTAAAACATGCAAGAAATGAGCCATTTTGCTTTATAGCAAAGTATTTTCCTCCTCATAAAATTACTTCAGAAACAGGAGGTCCCATCTCTGTGTTTTAGCAGTCAATGCAATTTTATTATAGTTCATACAACTTTGCCTTTACACAGTCATATAGAAAATATCTCATTATTTTGTAGACAATTGTACTGGGGCTGTAAATTTCATTGTCGTGTACTTAAGCCCCAACAGGGTCTATGCTTCCCGTGTCTTGTGCTTCAAAGGACAATTAACTTAATAATAAGCTGTGGTGAGCCTTTATATTAGCCTAGTTCAGAGGCAAATTGCTGAGTATCTGCGAGGTTGGATTCACGGGTGGAGCCTCCTTCCTGGTTGGTTCCAGGTCTTTGCAAGATCCAGGGATACACTCCTGACAAAAAGATTATGCTGAATTATTGTAGGATTCCTCATCAAAACATTTGGGTACTATTCTGGAACCTGGATATTATTTTCATATTCTTCATGAGGCATGCAGACCTTTGATGAAGGCACCGTGGGAACTTTGGGAATAAGGGTCATAGAAACGGGGTCCGCTCTTGAGCCCAGGTCCTGCAGGATGGATCTCTAACAGAGCACGGGGGCCTGTGCTCCATCACGAACCAGCTTTGTGACCCTAGCCTGAGCAGGGACCATCTGGGGTGCACGTGCATCCCCCTGCCCCAGAATTTCAGCATCCAGCACGGGGCGCAGGCTGGCGGCCTCTGCCAGAGCTAGGCTCTGCCCTTGGACCTTCCCTAGCTCACTACCAATTCCCCCAAAACAACCCCAAGGAAGCCAGGAGCCAGCCCCTGCAAAGCATCCCAGGCATTTTTATTTCCTCACCGATGCCACGGCTAAAACTCTCCCAATATACGGGAACCCCCCCACCCCAACACACACACACACATACACCTCCCTCCCATCAAATAGAGAACCCGCTCTCAGGCTACTGCAAAGGAGGAAGAAAAAAAAAGTTGGCAATTTAATTCAAACAAAAGAAGCTTGAAATCTATAAGCACAGCAACTCCAAGGCTTCTGGCAAATAGAATTCTAATTAGTATGTGGCTATTTTTCTTTTAGACAGATGAGCGATGCCCCCTATTGACTCTAGCAGGCAGGCTGGTAAGGGGAAAAAAAAAGAGGGGGGGCAGGTGGGGGCCAGCCAGCAAACACTGCAGATTGCAAATTATATTGCAAACCTTGCCAAGTCCTGGCTCTTTGGCATCAGATTTTTAATGACACCCTAGAAAAGGGAAAAAGAAGCCCTCAGCGAAAGGGATAAAAATGAAGGGTTTACACTGTGATCAGTCTTTGCTTCAAACCCAAATGGCCAAGCGCACATCAGGGTTTTAAAATATTCATAGATAGAAGTGAAAATGAGGGTATGAGGAAGTACATTTGTTGACAACTCATTCTGCATATTAATGCAGTGATGATCTAATTTTAAAGAGATAGCCGATCATTTTTTTTTTTTTTTAATGTGACTTCTGATTTATTCCAAGGCCAAGGGCGAAACATCACAGCAAAGTCTGGCAGCGACATGGGACACTGCTTGCTTTTGATGTAGACCTGGGACTAACTGCCTCTTTGGTCAAGAATTCTGGGGGCTCGAAAACTACGCTTTTCTTCTCTGTCATCTCCCTCATGTATCCCGAATGAGCACTTTGATTCCCCCCCACCCCCCACTTTTTCCTTCGGCAGTTCATGAGACCTTTCACTGGTGCAGGACTTTAAACACAGACAAACCGGTCACCACAGGCAGGAAGGTGGTTCCGTTTAATAATCAGGCCACCTCCTGCTCTGAGGAGTCCTTTTTGCCGTGTATGGTCCACGTTCAGGGTCTGAGCATTCAGAAGGAAGGGAGAGAAGAGAACATTAGCCTCCATCCAAGCCCAGATACCATCTTGTTCTGGCCAGTAAGACACTCATGAAATGGCTTTTCATTGAAACATCTTAAACTGTATATTCTCAAACACCCACGCACAGACTCCATCACAGACTTTTTTGGGGGGTGGGGGGCAATAATGAATCTATTCTACTTATTTCTTTGTGCGCATCGAAATGGGATTTCTCTCTCTTTAGAACAACAGCAGACGTGCAGAAAAGGCCTTTTCAGAGTTCTAAGGGCCGTTTTGACTTTTTCAAGTTGAATACCATGCTTCTTATGACTTAGTTCCATGCTCTTGTCCTAAGGGGGCAAAAGGCCAGCGTTCAGGCAAAGCAAGGGACTTGCCCCGTGTGCACAAATGTGAATCTTCCACAAACAAAGCGCTTTGCCGCGGCCAACTCAGCCGGGCGGCCCGTGAAACGTGGAAAATGGAAGCAGACAGGTATGTGTGCATTCCTCCGGCCAAGAAGGAGCCACAGGGTGACCCCAGCGGGCCAGGGACCAGCTGCCCAAGGAAACAAAGTTCAAATCAGTCTCCCCAAGATAGAATGGGATACTGTAAAAGCTATTCCTCATAAAGGAATCCTACCCACCCACCCCGGCCCCTTTGTACAGAAAGCTTTTGCTGCCGTAAGGAGAAGTCAACACACACCAGTTGGAACTTCACTACGGCATTAGAATCGAGGGTTTGCTTTGGAAAATACACAAGGTCCCACGATGCAGTCCCAACTCTGTTTAGATAAAATATACCCATAAGCTATTTAGTTTAAAAGGTGGGCTGCTGTTATGGTTGTTGTGTATAAATTTACTTTAAAACTCTATTGCAAGCTCTTAAGAATGGCTCAGAAATGCACAAAAAAAGATAATTACAATGCTTTTTGAACAGTTTACCTGCAAAGCGGTTACCGTTGAGAGCTTGTTGTATGAGATTATTTTGGACCGTGGGGAGTTCGAATCCACTGCGAGCGGGTTATGTGCGGTGTTCGAGTTTTAGAGAATGACCTTTACGTGCTGTCCTGGATAACCACTCACCTTCTTTGATCCTTTTAGCAACAAAGTCAGTGTTTTTTAGGGCAGCGTTTCATATATTCGGAAAGGGAGAGAGAAGACGTATCTAGGCTTGGGCATATGAGACCAGATACAAACTTAAGGGGCGTTTTATAAAAGTGGCCTACAGGAGCCTCAAGCGTTTCTCTTGCGAGGGATCCCAGCGCTGCAAAAATTATTAAAACTTCCAATTACTCCCGACAGAGCTGCTCTTCAGTGAGAAACTTTCTCGCCCTCCCCCCAACAAACTCGCAGGCTGCTTGAAATCCGTTCACAGGTGAAGAGAGGTGACAAGCAATTTTAGCCCCCAATGGCTTAAAGGAGTTCAAATGACTACCGAAGTCATATTAACTTGTCAAATTGACCAGTATTTTCTGTCATTGAAACATTAGAATGAATAGCTTCAGACAATAAAATTGTTTCAATTATGCTGCATTAGGCTTGGGCGCAAGGAAGTAACGATGCGGGAGGCAAAAGGGGAAACAGCAGCCCACGGGCTCCGGGGTCCTGAGAGTAGAATTCCGCTGGAAACCATTTAAATGCATACCTGTTAGGGGCACGTACCATAAGGCGGTTCTCGTAAATAAATTCCCATGAAGGGACATGGGCAGAGAAGTTCCAAAAAGAAAGGAACTCTTTATTGTTGTCATATTCGCTACGGGTATGAAAGAGATTAAATGAAATTATTCCAAGTTCTTATAGTTACAGTCCATGGGTGCTAATTACCCTAATTGAGTATTAATTGAGATTTCTTTTATAAATAGCAAGGCAGCGAGGTAAAAAGGAGCAATTCTCCGAGTCCAGAATGAATACAGTGCTGTTCACCCTTCTGTCTGCACCAGAAGAGGTATTGATCCCTTGCCACGCCCCCTACTTGGTTTCTCGGAAGGCGAAGCAGCCTGCGGGAGGGAAGGCTGGGGCTGGGATGGATTCCTGCGCTGTCTGCAGGTGGCTGTGGTGGGGGAGCCAAGTCGGGGACTCCTGGTGGGATGGCACGCACGCGTGTGTGTGTGTGTGCTTGTGTACATGGGGCATTGCCCAGGCTGCCAGGCCCCGTGGCCGTATTTATGCCAAATTTCTGGCTCTCCTCCTCACGCAAGGCTTCTAGGATGGTGGGCTGTTCTCAAGCCAAGAATCTTACGGTTGGGCTGCGGGACCCGACAGGGTGTGTTTGTGTGAGGGGCCAGGCCTGGGGACCTAGATTGATGCCATCTCTTCTTTTTAGAGCAGGCTCACCACGTGTTTGAGAAGTTGATGTATCTTTACAATGATCCTTTCTACCCCATCACGGAAGAATAGAGCCTCCAACAGAAACCTGTTCTCATAAGAAAATATGTCCTTACTGTGTACTTAATTTTATCCCGCCAGAGCTGGAATGGCTGTGGTATTTTATTTTTAATAGTCAGGCAACCTGAATCCTGGCCTATTCTGGTGTGGCCAAAGTTCACAATCTTTCCTATTTTATTTTAAGTAAATGATCCTTTTCTAATTCCATGTCTTCTCACGAAGACATTGAATTCGACAGTGTTTATTGAGCACCTATTATGTGCTAGCACCATGCTGGGGACTACAACGGAGAAGAGGATGAAGAAGATGCACCTTTGCTAGGTGCACAGTTGAGTGTGTAGGCATGTATTTGGGTAGGAGTGTGTGAACTTAGACCGTTGTGCCTTTGACCTGATGGAAGGGAGAATGTGACCTGCCGCCTTCCCCACTGTACTGTTGAGAAATCCCCTTTCACGATAATTTCTCTTGCCTTGTTTTGCTTTTACTCACATGTAATGGACGGCGTTCTAACTACCAAGTGAAATACTTCCTTCTGATGGGAAACCACGGAGTTGTGCTGGGTGCCTGTGGCCATTGTGCCCGGAAGTAAGTGGCATTTATGTCGGCTTTCTGATGACCTGTTTAGAAGCCCATTTACAAATTTCAGATCCCATGCGAGGAGTCATGGAAAGGTCTTCAAATACATCGGTTCTAGTCATTTTGTGGTTCTTTCCCAAATAAATCCTGTGTGTATGCATTATGCGTGATTTAAAAAAACAACCCACACATACAAAGACTTGCTGCATACGTATGTTTACAATCACATCTTCAGGTAATTGTAGAGTCGGGACAGAGCACAGACTCCTCTTCGGTAACTACTGGCTTGAGAGAGTGATTTCAAAGGAGAGCGTTGGGGGTTAGCAGTTCCGGCTGCAAGGGAGACACCAGGAAACAGCAGTGGTCTAGCTTTTGTCTCAAGCCTCCCCTTGGAGATGCGAGAGTCTCCAGTGGGTGGGAGACCTGCATCCCCCTCCCTATGCTGGTGACAACCCCGCAGGTTACACATTACAGTGACTTCTTTAAAATGCCCGTTAACCCGTGCGGTGCCGTTTGGCCCACTGTGAGGTGTCGGGAACGGCCATTTTGCACGCTACAGCCAGACAGTAAGAAACTCAGGCGCGCGCACACCCACACACACCCACGCACACGCACAGAAGTAGAGGGAGGGGAGGGGGGGGGAACAGGGAAGGAGGATGGTAGCAGAGCTCTCACTTGCTTACGGCAGGCCTGGCAAGTAGTACCATGGTACTTAATGCCTCATGGGAATTTAATAGTTTTTCCCCATTGATAAAAATCAAGAATAAGCAGATGCGGTGGGACTCTGATGCCATTGAGAAGTGCAATGGAGACCCGAACGTACACATAGCTAGGAGGAAGAAAGCCACAAATGAGAGTCGGCGGTGCCCCCCCCACCCCCATGATTAATTGTATCCACCCGCTTGAAAAGCAACGGCAAGTTAATTTCAACCGAGTGGCTTTGGCTCCTCTATTTGGTGTTTACTCTAAAGAAAGTAGCGCTGATTTACACTCAACATGCTCTATTTGGAGGCAATTAATGAAATTACTGTTTACTTCCATCTCCAGCCTCAAGACGCTCCCCAGCACTTGCTGCTCGGGTCTTCTTACAGGGGTACAGTGGGCGGGAGAGGGATTCGTTTCTTTTCTTCTGGGAGCAAGGAAGCCTGAATCCTTCAGACACACGGGGTTGGGCATCCCTCTGAGACCTCCCTGCCCCAGTAGAGCATGTGTCATTTGGGGTTGGAGTTCATTGCATGGTTGCCTGGAATTCTGGCCTTCACTTGGAACAAAGCCAAAACACGCAGGGATTTGGACGGCCTGACCAAAGAGAGATGGGGACAGGAAGATGTCCCTCAGCGACAGGAAGATGTCCCTCAGCCCCGGCAGGCGCTCCCATTCACAGGTGCACAACTGGGCAATGACTTTGTAGCGGGAGGCATTTTTCAAAACCCAGAAGTTGCCTCTGTGGAAGAAGATGACTTCGGCCAATAGGATGAATGGAATTCACACCTTAGGTCGAGCTTTCACCGGCCCAAAGCCTGAGCAGGTAGCCCAACTCCACCGGTCTCACAAGAACATCCATTCGGAAAGAGAAGACAAGTCCTTTCAATTTTATGATCCAACAGACAGATCCAGGATCAAGCAGATTTGTAAAATCCAAGTTTATTCTCCATTAAAGGCTTTATTTGGGCTTGTCTGTGTTTCATGAGTATAAGTCTTGACCATTAAAATATTGAATTGAAGAATGACCCAAACTGAACAGAAGTATAGTTGTACATCTGGCACGGTGAATATAGGTGAGATTTGTTTTATGAACTGCTATAATTTTGCCTCAGGAAGTAGCAATGATTCTCTGCTTTTGAAAGGTTTTTAAAGCTTCCGCATTGGCTTCCAAGGAGGGGGACAGACACTTCTCAACATGCGGCGAGACTTGCGTTGCTACCACCCGTCTGTGTCAACACAGACGTAATTGGCCAGCATAAGGTATTCTACGTATTACTTCTTAGCTCTTCATGAGGGTTCAATCATAAAACAAAGGTTAAGTGGGGGTTCAAATAAACTTTATTTTCAGCTTGCGTCAGGGGATGATTTTTGACCCTTGTCTAGCTCCCCTGCAGGGAATAAGAATGAGTCGGATGGGTGAGGGGGCTAAAAACGTACAAACTTCCAGCGGTAAAAGAAGTCAGTCCCGAGGCAGCCATGTAGGGCGTGATGACTGGTTAATAATACTGTTCTGCGCATTTGAAAGTTACTACGAGGGCACATCTTCCATGTTGTCATCACAAGGAAAAAAAAAAAAACGTAACCATCTAAGGTGAGAGATGGTAACTAGATTTCCTATGGCACTCATTTAGAGATATATACAAATATTAAATTATTGTGTTGTAAACTTGAGACTAATATAATGTTAGGTGTCAATTATATCTCAATACAAGTGACATGAAATAGAAAACATCAGAGTATGTTGACTGTAATAAAAGGCAAGTACATTTCTGGGGAAACAGAATTAAAGTGGACACTCTAATTCGCCTCAACCCTGGAGACAGGTATCAACCCGAGAAAAGAATTGAATAGGCTGTGAGTGACAGCTAAGTCACCATCGCTCGTCACGTAGGATTAGGTAGTTTTGAAACTCAGGCATTTATCCCTAAAATGAAGGAAAACAGTCCATAATTTCTCTCTCGAATAAGGAAGGTAGAATTGAGAGGGGATTGGGGGGTGGGGACAGCCGAAGTCTATCCTTCAGCCACAAAAATAATAAATAAGTAAATAACCGAAATCTAATCCAAACTTCACCACTGGGGAAGTTTATGCTTCATCTTTAGACAATACCACCAAATAACAAAATAAAGCCTCAGGCCGTGAGAGTGGTTTCTGCAGTTTTAGAAAGAACACTGTCTATTGTTCCAGACAGTTTGGAAAGCCCTACAGTGTCATTTTAATGATCTCTCCAAGCCTCACCACTTGTGTGTGTGTGTGTGTGTGTGTGTGTGTGTGTGTGTGTGTGAGAGAGAGAGAGAGAGAAAGTGTGTGTGTGTGTGTGTGAGAGAGAGAGAGAGTGTGTGTGTGTGTGTGTGAGAGAGAGAGAAAGTGTGTGTGTGTGTGTGTGTGTGTGTGAGAGAGAGAGAGTGTGTGTGTGTGTGTATGAGAGAGAGAGAGAAAGAGAGAGAGAGAGAGTGTGTGTGTGTGTGTGTGTGTGTGTACAGTTGACTTGTATTCAGTCTGAATCAAGACAAAGGGGATAGATTTTGCGTGTGCCAAAAGGCATATACATACATACATATAAATCTATCTATCTGTCCATTTATGGCATTCATAGGGAAAAAAAGAGAAGAAAGGAAAAATAATTAAGAAGAACACAGTAGAGCTGAAGTCAATGGTCTAAATCAATCTGATCCAACATGAGGATTTACAGTTGAGAACACCTTGGATTTGGAGGTCTTCCTAATATTTCCATACATTTGACAAAGAAAGGGGAAGAAAAAGAAGCCGGAACTCACAATTTTCTCTCTCTACCTTAAAGAATAAAGTGCGTCATCAAACCAGCAACTAGAGAACCTTGATTTAATTTAATATTGGTGGTACTTTTTTTCAGTTCTTCCTCTTACTATATACACACCCCAAACAGCCAGCCTGAGCATGGAGGGATTGTTTTATATGCAGTGGTCTGGGGCATTCTCTGTATCAACTGGGGAAAAAAAAAATTATAACTAACGTCTGGACCCTGCAGCACCTGGAGTTATACCAGATGTTCTTTGGACAGTTACAGGACAGGCGGTTGACATATTTAGGGTGACATGTCAGAGTGGGAGCAGACAAGATAGATCTTAGGTTGTAACTAACACAAATAAGAATGTGGAATTGTCACAGGGCTGGAAGGACATGGTGACGTTTTAAAAATTACTTCTTAGCTCTTCATGAAGGGTAAATAATAAAACAAAGGTTAGCTGGGGTTCAGCTTGTTAACAAAACAAGGAGGTGAACTTTATTATAAGTACATCTTATAGATTTATAAAGCATACATCTATCTATTTACCTATTTTATTAAAATACCTAGGAACACAATAGATGGTCTACGTAAATACTGACAAGGGTTAACGAACTCATTGGTGAATTTTGGAGCAAACTGCCTTTTCATTTGAATTAACACACACTTGTACATACTACACAAATTTACTAAGAAGTAGAGTTTATCGGGCAATCGCACTAATGCCTGCTTGGTGGAAGTTTTATCAATTATTTCCCAGGAAAGACAGTGAGTGGGTGAACAGGGCCTGGCGCTGAACGCCAGTATCTCAAAAAGGCAAATACTGTGGAAAGAGCTTAAGAAAAATAATCTGCGTGACTCTCTCCCGAGGACATACCCAAGGCGCGCCTGCTCTCTGATCGTAAATTAGGGAGTCACGGTGTTATTTTCTTCATGTCGTGGCGAAAGGTTCACGTGAGCTTTGTGAAGGACGGCTCCATAAGCACGCAAGAAATTTTAAAACTCACGTTCACGTGACTGTCTGCCTTCTCCATCGGCCGCGCGTGCATCAGCAATGTCTGGGCAGCACCGTACGGGCAAACTACAATAGCTGGGTGGATATTTACTCGAGAAAATTCAAGCCACGGCCTTTCATTTCCAGAGAACTGCTACCTAATCTCAGCGCAGCCACGAGACAAAGGATACCTCATCTCTCTTACGCCTGAACTGCGAACGGGCCCTTTGTGAACCACCTCCGCGATTAGAATAATGGCTGGGGAGGGAAAAAAAAAAAAGATAAAATACAAATTTCACTCAGCTCTGCGTTGGATTACTTCCTCGTGCCCTTGCTTTTATTGAGTGATTTGGAGTTTCATTAGAATTCAGAATTCCCGTGGAAAGCGAGGCCACAGTGCACAGACTTCTCTTTCAAGGGATTGCAGCCTGACCCATCAAAATGAAAAGGCTCAGCGTTGTGCTGACAGGTCCCCAGGCAGCCCTGAGTGACAGCTTCATTTCAGGAGTCCTCAGATGAGGTTTGCATCGAGGGGGGGGAGAGAGTGCTGGGGACACTTTGTTCCTCCCAAGTGACAGAGTCAAGTCTGTGGTTCACGGACCAGGGGCCAAGGTATAAAAGGAGGCAGAAACAGACCTTTGCGGGTGCATCTCTGAATTTATTATTAACGTCACGGATATTCACTCCACTCGAGGTTTCGTTTAATACGTAAGAGTTCTTACCCACGGGTTCCTTTTCATTACAGAAAATAAAAAGAGAGGTGAGGGGGAACGCTCTGTAAGGAGACTAATGCCAATGTATCGCTCTCTGGGCAATTTCTCCAACGGAGTCGTGATTTCAGTAAGACGTTCCCCCAACAAATACTAGAAATCTCATCAGAAATCCCACTGAAGTCTATCTTTGAAAAACTGTAAGCTGTTTCTCCTTTGATAGGATCTGATTCGAACCACTGTAATAAAGAAAAATAATCATGTGTAAAACGGGGTCCTTGTCCTTGTGCATCCACTATCCTGGGGTGAACTTGGTTCATCTGTTCTGGAAATAAGACAGCTGATAACGTGACGTGGTTACCTACCACTCGGTGGACGGAAAGTTGGTCAGATCTGTGGTTTTGCAGGGCTGTCAGTATTCACTGAGTCGCTGTTCCCGCCGCCAGGACGCCCGCCACTCACGAAAGGCCGCTTAGAAGGGGCAGACAGTAGACAAAATGTAGCTACACCACCCAGCATCTTCTTCATGACACTCACCATCCGTATCATAGTTTTCATCTCAAGAACAATGCTATTAGGGATGAGGAAAAAGGACAAAATATATGCCTCCTTTCTTAAAATCATGCTCATAGTTTTGAAAACTTTTTTTAAAAAAAGTGTCAGAATTTCTGTGGAATGTAAATAAAGAACTTCCGTCTTCAAATGCATCCGAAATTCATTGGTCATATTTCCTATACTTCAAAAAAAATATATGCGTCCTTTGCCTCTGAGTCACATCCTGAAACCACAGCACAGCACAGCACTGCTCTTAAGAGGCGTATAGGTTGTAATTACTTTTTAAGGGAGCACAGAAACCTAGAGAAGCATAAATCTGTTGATTTGCCAGAGTGTATGTTAGGGATACTCTCAGCAAACTTTATCCTATATATTTTCTTTTACACAGTGTTCTTATGTTTTCTGTTTTCCTTCCATCACTGTGTGGGTCTTAATAAAATTAAGAGGACAGAGAAATGCATCTTCTCAAAGGAAAAGGAGAATCTTAAAAGCCACATACACTTTTATTCCCTCAAATTCACATTCCTTTGATTTGAAGGAATTTCATTGGTGTATAATATGTGTGTTAATAAAATGCAGAATATATTTTGCAAACATTAATGAGTGTTGAAGTTTTTATCCCATGTTTCCAAGAAGGGTGAAATTCTGGTTATTAGTTTTCCTTGGATTGTCTTATATTGGGGTTCTAAAACTCTTGTGGCAAAAATTATTTAAGGACATCTGACAAAATAGTTTGCAAAATAGATTAGTTTCAAATATCTGGCTATTTCTGTATAAAAGACTGAGTAATTATATTCTGACTTATCCAGAAACCCAGGCGAATTCTCACCTTTACTTTGTAGGTTAGTGCTTAAGATTACCCGCACCTCTGCCATAGGCTAATGTGAATAGAATGATGCATGCTGGGAAGTTTCTTGCTTGATCAGAAGGCTTTCAGTTTCATGCCATTCCGTCAGCAGTTTATTGAGCACCTACTAGAACCATGTAGGCAATAGTTGCTCAGTAGACGAGGTAGGCCAACTTGCATAACAGTTTATTCATCATTGGACATGCTGGCTTTCTCTTCATATGGCAAAGCCTTTCCCTAGGAGAGGACAATTTCTTATTTTTCCTTATTCCACAATTCCTATCTAAAACGACTCTGGAAGGGAAGTACTGGCTTAGATTCTGAATCACTGTAGTGTTTTTTACCCTTTCTGGAGGAAGTCTTAATACGGATGTTGGTAAGTTCTATTCAAATGTGTTTTGGTAGTTAGTGGAGCGTTAACAAGTAAGGAGGGAACAGCAAATTAGGGACAGGGTTTGGGAAGAGGAAAAGACAGTATAAATAGTGTTCTTTGGGGGGGGGGGTGAACCAGAGAAATGAAATAACAGTGTTGGGAAAGTTTCAATATGTTTTGTCCTAAAAAGTAAAACACTGCTCATTCAAAATCTATTAACTACATTTTTCCCTGAAAATTATGCTTTTTGTAAATTAAAACAACATACAGAAATTTATGAATCCCTTTATGGTCTACCCATATCATTTCAACCCCATCCCTAGTAGCTGTGGCCCACCCTTTCAGACGCTTCATTGTGTGTGTCTGTGTGTTTGTGTGTACATGTGTGTGTGAATATATAACATACACACATATGTAAGTGGTAGAATATATTCTATATATTTACATGAATGAAATAATATATAGACATATGTGCACAGATGGAGGAATAGATAGATATTCTTGGAAAATATCTATGTAAACTTTTTAAGGGTTCTGTGATATTCTGATATTGCACACTGAGCTTGTTCCGAAATGTTGGCCTTAATAAAATGGCACGCAGCATGTAAAAATGCCCTCTGCTCATTCTTCTCTCATGATTTCACTGGAACAAATTTGGGAAGTGAAATTCCTGGGTCCAACGGCACGGGCATTTAAAATTCCACTGCGCACTGATCTTGTCCTCTGGAAAGAGGGGGCAGCAATCCTCCTGGTGAGGGGCTCCTTTGCCAGAATGATGTCGTCATGGTTAAAACCTTTACATTCTAACCTGTCACACTTGGATTACACGTGTTCTACAACGTGCATTTCTATTCTGAGTGACGAGGCTCAGAATTTTGGGGGGGAATCCTTGTTGGCGTTTTAATTTCCTTTTTGTGTGTGAACTGTCGTTCACGTATTGTGCCCCCTTTGTGTGAGTTCATTGCGTAGCTTGTGCTCATGGACTCGTTTTCATAATTTTTGAAAGGAATACGAAAAACTTGACCACACAATCAATGCTTTTGTTTTCATTTCGTGGCGGCTTTTCGGGGGGAATCCTGTGTTTGTTCTCTTTATTTTTTATGTGTTGCTTTAGCCGGTTCTTCATTGCAATTCACTTATGGATGTCCGACTAAGACTCAGTTACAGAATTTGATCTAGAAAAACGATTTTAAGATGTTATTGTAACTACAGTCCCCTCTGAAGTGTAGAGACAGACACGTGGCTGTGCGATCTGCGATTAGTTCTATCCCGGGCCCAAATTGCCTATAGGATCAATAGAGATTCAGTAAATGGTGAACAAAAAGGGGGTGCCAGCTTCCTTTTAGAGGATCCGTAGAGAAAGAAATAGGTTACAATTTTAGTGTCCTGAGTAATCATTTTAAGGCTGGGACAATTTAGAGAAAATGAAGTTCAAACATGATGCTTATTCTGTAAAGTAAATCTTTCTAAGTGGCCCAAACTTTAATACAAGGCTGAGAAAATCCTATAGCTTCATTGGTTACTGAAACTATTGCTTACAAAGGAATCTGTTCAAAATTTTATCTGAGCTCCCATGCAGCACGTAAGAATAAAATTAAAATATCTCAATAATTTGAATGAAAGGCTCCAGAAAAAAAAATGGCGACAATAAATCACTAAAATGATTTCCAAGCACGTAGTAACCTTTTACACTAGACACTAATTTTGGGAGACCTTTTGAAAACCGAAACAGACGATGATTTAAACCATCCACAGTCCTGACTTAAGCTTTCACAGACCTGAATGCTGATTGGAAAATCCTGTCATGGTTTCCCTGAAGAAAAAGGGTAATAATGACTATATTAATATGACATTTCAACAGACGACACCATGCCAAACAAGGTTGTGGGAAAAAAAAAAGAAGAAGAAGAATAAAAAGAAAGGAAAAGAAAACTCCCCCCAAACATCAAGGGCTCTGGATGCAATCCCAGCCCCGTGTGGATTTTATTTGTACCCCATTACTCATAAACACCCAAATGTAACTCTTTCACTAGAACTGCCTTTGAGTTCCATGTGATAATGAATGTGAAGAGTCTATGCAGGGGGGAGTCCAGGCAGGGGCGGGGGGGTTGGGGGGAACTCTGTGATTTTGCAGGTTCACACCAGATAGGCAATTTTTATAGCCTGAAAAGGGGATGTTTTCTTTTGTTAATGGCTTACAATCCGATGAAAGGACTCATCAGTCTATTTTAGTGGCCCGCCACATGGCGCGGATCTTTTATAAATTACAGGCTGGGCGCTGTGTTCACTTGGGGAGAGAAAGGTTGGTTTTTCTCGCTGTGAGCCATCCTGTCTAATTGTCGTATGCAAATAAAAGCAATTATAAGGCTTTTAGGGTGAAGGGATGACAGCTGAGTTTGGCAGTTGAGACGGCCTCACCCACCTTGTTGGCATAGCAACAGGGAGGGAAAGGACCAAACAGTGTGTATACCCGGGAAATATATATGTTTTGGTTCAAGAATTTTAAAATATAGACCAGCGCTGAAATGGGACTGTCAATATGTGTAATGAATGCCTTTGTTTAAAACGCTATTTAAATTAAACTCTATTTATTTCTCGGCCCTTTGGATGATCCTTGTCATCTAACTGCCATTTATCTGCTATCATTTGTGATGTTAGTTGCTACTTTGAAAGTTCTGTGCAGATCCTAACAACACATTCAATAATTAAGAGATTAGGAGTTCTTGATTTTTAACAACCTTTGGAAATACCCCTGGGTGCAAATTTTGTGAGAGGAAAATACTCAGCGAAGGGGATGGTGTCCTGGGAGGAAATGGTGCAAAGGGGGCAGTGTATGGGTGCCTAACATTCACTGTTTTTTTTTAAAAAAAAAATGTTTGTGCTAAAGTGTTAAACAAGCTGAATAAATAGCATACACAATTAAAACGAGTCACAAATGGATATCTTCGATGGCAATTTATTTCACAATTACTCTTGTGGAAGCTTTCATGAATTAAATATGAGTCCTGTCTTGAAATTAGGTGTTATAAGGCTAAATTACAACAGGCAGGCAGTAATTGAGGTGGTAGCAACACGGGGTCCGGTGAACTGATCTCCTGCCACGTCACATGGCCCCCTGTCCGCCAATGAGAGGCTGCCCATCACAAAAACAGAGGCAGCTGAGAAAAATTGATTTCTCATCTGAGCCATATTTGATAGCTTTTGAAATCGAAAATTGAAATTAACTAACCTAAGCCCCGTTGTAACAAAAGAGCAAATTAAATATGCAACATCGCTTCCTATTGGCAGTAAGAGGGCCTGCCAAGGTAAATTTGTAAATAGAGTTTAAGATGCAATTCTGTTCCCTCTTTTGGTGTAAAAGGGAGAATGTAGAGTGGCTTGATAAATTATTTATAAAAAAATCATCAGCTGCAAATGGCCACTGTGGTTAAGGACTTCCAGGGAGAAAATCATTGCATTAAGAGAGCCCATTGAAAAGAATCAAAATTAAAAATCATCCGCAATGATTCAGACATTACGTAACATAAAAAGTAGCAATATTTTGGACTTCCGTTTCCAAACTTTTTTTTGTCTTCCACACAGCTCAAAAAAAAAAAAAAAAATCTTCCATGATTTACTGAAATTAAAAGAACAATTGTGCCATACATTTAACCATGCAACCATCCTGTAAATAATTATATGAATTAATTTTACCGTGCTAACTGCAAACGGGCCACTCCACTGTGTAAAATGTGAGGCTTTCAAGGAGAGCGCTTCTAAAATAATTTCCCACATGAATCCCAGTGATAACAGTAGGTATGGCTATTGATTTTGAATTTATAAATTTATTTACTAGATCAGATGCAGGAAATGGATGTCTCAGAGGCGGTCTCCTAGATAATCCAGAAATGACTGTTTTTAATTTATTATTTCACTCCTGCCCGGGCAATAGGCTGCCCACAATAATGTTTGTTCAACCACAGAGAAAGTGTTTTCGGCCTCCACTTTTTATTGCATTTAGAAGTAGGCAAATTAATTTTACATGTTTAAGGGATAGTTGGTTGAAGATAAAAATCATAAAACCATGGTACAACCCTGTCTTCCTTGCTCACAGCTGAGTCATATAGCGTCCAATGTCAAGTGTAATGGAGGTATTGCACTTAGCCTGCCTGTCAGCCCAGAGATCCCGTAAAATCATTTTCTGTTCTCATTTATTATTTTTAGTGTCAATCAGCCTCCGACGAGATGAGTAACATCATTCAATACTGGGATCCACTACTCGGTATTTTGTAAATGCGGTTGAAGTGGCTGTCATTGTCTGTGGCAGAAGACATGGTCAAGGTCCAAAAAGTTTATCTTCTGTGATGAAATCTCGTTGGGAGAAAGCCTTAGGGAGAGAAAAGCTGGAAGTTTTGTTTTGTTTTGTTTTTCTTCCATTTTTCCTGTGAGAATCAAACTGCAACAAGGCACCAAGATACCACACGTTTGTTTCTTCTGAACTCTAAGTAATGGCCCAGGTCTGGTCTCCCCAGTGAGCACTGAAGCAGAACTCTTTCTGCATAGTCGTGGGGACCATCACTCTGCGCCCATTGTTTTAACTTTGCTCCCCTTCTGCTGAAGGTGCTAAGGGGTAGAAACACACCCAAGATGAGCAGCCCCCCTGGACGATGACGAAACCAAAGCTGGGCCCTGGCGGGGTGGCTCAGTTAGGTGTGGGTTCGATCCCCTTTCAAGGCATATGCAGGAGTCCACCAACAAATATATGAGTAAGTGGGACAACAGATCACTGCTTCTTTCTTTCTTTTTTCTTTCTTTCTTTTTCTTTCTTTCTTTTCTTTCTTTCTTTCTTTCTTTCTTTCTTTCTTTCTTTCTTTCTTTCTTTCTTTCTTTTCTGTCTTTCTCTCTCTCTTTCCTTCTTTCTTTCTCTTTCTTTCTTTCTTTCTTTCTTTCCTTCCTTCCTTCCTTCCTTCCTTCCTTCCTTCCTTCCTTCCTCTCTCTCTCTCTCTCTCTCTCTTCTTTCTTTCTTTCTTTCTTTCTTTCTTTCTTTCTTTCTTTCTTTCTTTCTTTCTTCTTCTTTCCTTCCTTCCTTCCTTCCTTCCTTCCTTCCTTCCTTCCTTCCTTCCTTCCTTCCTTCTTTCTTTCTTTCTTTCTTTCTTTCTTTCTTTCTTTCTTTCTTTCTTTCTTTCTTTCTTTCTTTCTTTCTTTCTTTCCTTTCTTTCTTTCCCTCTCCCTCTGAAATCAATAATAACACTAAAACCCAAAGCTGAACTCAAACTAAATGCAAGATCTTCATTCCTTGAGTATTTTCCTTCATCCCCCACCTACTCAAATGTCCAAGAAATGCTTTGATAAATGCCACCTTTATTTATAATAGACTTCATGCAGGGAAAGCACCAGATCCAGAGTGATCAATTGCATTATTATCAATAAAGGATTCAAAACCCTTTTATTCACATTATCTGGTTGAGTTCAGAATTAGCATTAACTAGGTAAGAGTCAGTGCTATCGTTTGCATTTAATTCCTGGTTAATAATTAAAAAAAAAAGTCTAGAGAAATGTATAAAGACAAATCATGGATTTCTGTTGGTTTCCTATCTTGAAGGTGGGAATTTAAATCTCAGACTTCAGATTCTATGACATGATTAAAATATCTTATTTCCTAAAATTGAAAGTATAGAATGTTCTATTCTTTCGACTTTTCTGTACATTTTAAAAATTTGTAAAGACTAACATGGGGAAAAATAGATGTTGCGTAAACAAAACAGAAGTTGGAAAATAATTTAAAAATTATGTCAGTTTTCCAATAACAAAATTGTACCCACATGAACATAATTTTCTAAACCAAAAAATATTCTTACGTTGCAAAAAAGTAAAAAGATAAAATGAAGATTGACATGCATAAGAACAGAGTTAAAAATGGCAACGTCAAACGGAGGCTTTCACCTTGAAGTAATCAGAAACCTCAAAAGAGAATTAAAAAGAAAACTCTGAAAAAAATAAAAATAAAATTTTCAAATTTGCATTGAAGTTCATGCACAGAAGAAAATAGCTATCCAGCTATTCTCCTATGCAACTAGTGGGATACTGAAAATATCTGGTACTGGTGGCTTGGGTATTGATCAGGAAGGAGGGATACGGCTGTCACTAACCCGTGTGCCCATGTGTGTAGATTTAACATCAGCTCTAGACTCAACCAGTTTTCTTAAACACCTACTATGTGCTGGGATGTATGCTTCACATTCATTGTCTTTTCTGATTCATATTCTCTTTGTTGATTATGTCCTTAACCTTGTAAAATGCTTTGCTAATATTGAGACATATACTACAATTGGCGTTTTTCTCACATTCTTCAAAATAGTCGCCCTCTCGGAAGCATGAAGGAATTCACGAGCCTTTCCTAGTGGTGAGCTTTGGGTGCTCTTAGCAATGACAAGACATTCACCTAAAATTTGGGGCTATCCTCCACCTCCTTCACTCTCCCCTTCACGCACCTCCCTTTCTCCTTGGCGAATGGGGATTCCGAGGCGTGTGACCTCGAGAGGCCGTTTTCCTGTCCCACAGCGGCTGGGTAGTGTCGGACCCCTCGCAAGCTCCCAGTCGCTGGCTGCGGTTACCATTACAGAAGTGCACATTCCAGCTCACCACGCAGAGGGAGCCCCTGCAGATGATGGATAGTAGGTACACTTCACAGAAAAAGAAGGAAAAAAGGATAATATTTATTCAGGACCTCTTACATGCATTTTTAAAGACATTTTACATTGACTTGATATATTACTTCATCCTCCCCGTAACCCTGAGACACAGATACTGTACTTATAATGCTCATTTTACAGATTATTCAGTTAAACTCACAGAGGTTAAGGAACCAGGCTTCCAACCAACATCTGTGTCTCAGTCATCTTTTCTTTATATTAAAAAATTATGTCACCTAACAGATGTCAAGCAATGCAGAGCATCAAGCTATTCTAAACATATTCGTCTAATGAATGGGAGTTTTGTATATTGGAGAGCAGAGAGTAATTCTTTATTTTTAGTTTTAGTTTTTGAGTACTTCATATCTTTTTTTACACGTTACTTTTGAAGACTGTATGAATGTATAAGATGATATATTTTCATGTTATCACTAATATCCAGTTGTATAGGCAAACAATGTAAAAGAGATACAAGGTTCAGTGACATCCTGAAAAAGGAAATCTAGGACAGAAAAATGCCTCATCTGCATATTCTGATACGACTTCTTTCATTTCCTCTCTGAGCCAAGTCAGATCACACATCTTCAGTTACCTGAAGACTTGATAAGCAAGCACACACCCTGGAGCGTTCTGTACGCTCGGGACCCATACCATTCAACTGTGGTCTGGTGTGTATTTTTCTTGCTTGTTTTTCTTTTGGTTAAGATCTTATATTTGCATAAGTGTCTCTTTGAAAAGTTTATATATGTGGCTTTTTTTTTTTTTTTTTTTTTTTGCTAAGTGGATTGCACTTGGAGTAAGTCAGTGAGTCCGTGAGTGCATAGTGAGATCCATTTTCTCGGTCCTGCAGCGCTGAGGACTGAATCTCTTGTGTTATCCATCACTACTCCCTGAAGGTGAGCCTCTCCTTGGGGGCTGGGTTACCTCTGGAATGAAAACCCATGAGACAGGTTCAGTTTAACCTCCCTCATTGCGTCTACCACTCCCAGCACGTACACACGTACGCAGCCAGCAACGGAAAAGCCGAGATTTGACATTTTTCAGACGTTCGTAATCAGAAGCCAGGGCTGTATTTCAGCAAACATGTAAGAGGTTTACCGTTTTGAAAAACAAAGGATCTTGTTTTTCTGGTCATCAAGTACCTATCTGGTGCCTGTGTGGGAGGATGTCCAGGTAGTGGTCCCTGTGCAGAGCTATGGAAATCGGCATCCCCGCTGGGTGTAATTTTGTAACTTGGTGTGTGTGCGTATCAGGTTTCGCAGAAACAAGTCCCCTTTGGTGGATTTTAACAGGTGATGGCAGGAATGGCTTCACTTCTTTCTGAGACCTGCGGGAAGGTGGCAGCCACTTGAGAGACCCTCGCAGCCTTTGTTGGTGACATCCCATTTCCACGTGGGCCCTTTCCCTGCCCTGAGGGCTCCCCAGGTGAGCCAGGACTGATTGGTTCCTGCTTGGCTCGAGGGAAGCGAAGCCCTCTGGGTCAGCCTTAAGCATCAAAGACTTCTCGTCATAAAGATTCCATTTGGCTTGACTGGTTAGAGTCTGCTTTAAGTTGGAGGGACAGAGGAAGAGGGACAGAGGAAAGTTTGTTGCTTCTGGTTCCTAATGAAATGAAATGAAAAAATACAGGCTGTTGTTTGTTCCCAAACTCTACAGACTCAGTGACTGCAGCATCCAGGGTTCAAATCCACGGAAACACTGCCCTGTGATTGGCGTGGTGATCTCAGGCACAGGGAGCGCTTTGCCAAGCTCCACCCTTTCCCGGTGTTTATCCAAAAGGAGAAAACGATCAGAATTCCAGGCGGCTTCAAAAATGCCCACAGCCATAGAAACCCGAGTGGAGGCAGGTCTGTCCCAAGAATGTTTCTGTAGAACAAATTCTGCAGAGAATATTCAGCCGCTGGACAAGGTTGATAACTCTAAGAAGCCTACAGAGGATTTTAATCTTAAAACTGCCGGTGTGGAGAAGAAAGCATCCTCTGTCCACGCTTCAGATCTTTGAAACAGGTTTTCTCTTTTAATTCCCCAGGCCGAGATTGTTTGCAGGAAAAGGGGGTTTTGAAATAAATGGGGCCAGCTCTCCCGGATATAAAAATGTGACTTGATTATCTGAAACTTTTATGTGCTTGCAAAGATTAGGACCCTGGACATTTCTTAGAAGAATGCTATTTTGGTAAAATATATTTTGATGTATGCTCTTAAAAATTATACAGGCTCTCAAGGAGATTGGAAATGCCTGAAGAGTTGACTTTCTCTTCAACACATTATGTAGACTCTAAAAGCAATGCTAGACATTTCAAAAATCACCAATTTATTCCCAAGTAAGGTAAAATGCAGGGAATTGCTCTCTCTCTCTCAAATCAGTAAGTTAAAAAAAAAAATCACAGCTTAAAACTTTGGGAACTGTTCTTTCATAAAATTAACATTTTCCATCTTGGAGCTGTTTTCACACATTTAGTCTTACTGGGATTTATTTTTTCGGGGGTCATTAAATAAATAAGCCAAAATACTGGAAGATTCAGAATATTAATTACGATTTTTAAAAAGTTGCTAAGGAAAAATAATGAGCCTGCAACTTATGAAAAATGGTCAACAAACAACCATAGGTTATTTTAAAGGTTTTATTTAACACTGGCGACCTTGTAATTTACATACATATATATAAATATGAATATAGATATTTAATTCTGAGGGAGTCATGTCTTATTATGAGTAAATTTCGGAAGTAAAATGTCCTAGATTTTTGTCTATCTCTCCCCTATTATTTTTCCAATTTATGTTGTTCCGACTTGAAATAATCCAGGCTAAAGGGAAAAAGTTGTTTGTTTGTTTTTCCACAATTTTTAAATAAGTATCCATTAGCACTTTTATTATGACAGGCTGATTGGGTGTAGTGTATCACACTTGTGTAAAAAAAATAAATCAGTATTCTTAAATTTTCTACAGAGAGAAAAACCTGACACTGGAGAAACAGCAGGACAATGTGGCTTAGTCTCCAGTAGGAACAGTTGTTCTTAGATTCTTGGTGCTGCTTGAAAAATTAGGAGTTGTCATCTTACAACGTGGTTTGGCCACGTTCAGACACTGGCGCTCCCAAGAGGCATGGTCCCGTAGCCATCACGGTCAAAAGGTGAGCTGAGCACCATGCAAATATTCTAGTTTCCCCCGATGGACTCAGTGTGTGTGATCCATTTATAAGGGTAGTTAGAAGCCATAGTGCGAGTTAGGGGCCCAAAAGAGGACCCCGTGGGGGATGGGTAGATAATAGGAATGTCTCCCAATCACACTCCCAAGGTTTAAACATCACTTTCCTGATGCCCAAAGTGGACAGAGCCTTACAAAGTCTCATATCTCTCTCTTCTTCATGGTCTTCATAAGGGGTGTAATTATATATCTGCCTGGTGATATCACCAACGCCTCTTTCCTCCACCAGGATTGCTTACTCCAAACTGTGTCGCTTACCTTCACATCCTTAGCACCTGTCCTATGCCACATAGTAGGTGCTCAATAAATTGTTGTTGGGGGAATGAAGGCAGCCGTTAAATGATTCAAGTGTTTTATTTTTACGGACTTCAGACCAGTGGGCTGTTCAGAATGAAGAGCCCTCAGAAGTGAGCTAGCTAATTAATCTTAGCTTCATGTTGCTACCTCAGTTTTGGGGAACACATTTTCAAAGGTTTTTGAACGACTCATCTTACCTATGACATCAAGTTAGGCAAAAGAGGAAGCAGGCTTCAGGAAAACCACACATGTTTTGGAGCAGAATTTGTTTGTTAATGTCAGTAAAATCTTTCCCTCAAGCAATATTTTTATACTTACCTGCATATAAGGACTTAGTCCAGGAGATCTGAGAATCTTTTCTGAGCTGGGCAGATAATATGGGCAAAATGAAGAGCAGAAGGCTGTTATGTAAATAAAATGGCTAGATATTAATTCCCTATTAGCTATAACTATAAAACTTGAATAACAAAACAGCATGTCTCACTGTAAAAGAAATTTACAGGTACATTAATTTAAAAAAATAACAATTTAAGTCTATTGAAGGTTTCTCTCTTTCCTCAAACATCAGTGCAATTCTAATTTAAAATAGCCAATTTGCTTATAAAACAAATGTTATATACCATTTAAAAATGGACATTCTAATAATACCTCTGAGTTTTCCTGTGGTCTGTATATTTAAGTATTTACATATATATTACTAACCCCTATTAATTTTACATTGCAATCAGTGGAGGCCTTAAATTTTATTTTTAGCTAGAGAATTGCTCCTGCCTCAGGATCCATTTCAAGATAAAATTAATTTTAACCTGCTAATAGAAAGGTAGAATTTTAAATCACATTCAAATTTGACATTTTAACTAATGCTTTCTTTACATATTTTTTCTTCAAAGTATATACTTAACCTGGGATTTTTATGTCTTTTTAGTTTATAAAATCTTTAAGCCTTAGGTTAAAGTTTTAAGGATTTATTTTATTTCCCTAACCAAAAGTTAATAATTAAACATTTGAAAACTTGTATCATAATCCTATAACATTAGAGCACCCTAAATCTTTTTTAAAAAATCATCTAAAATTTTGGATGGTGTTTTCACATGGTTGGTTTGTTACTGATTACAACAGTCCTTTGTTTTAAGATAGATAAGCGTTGCTATCAATTTCTTACATATCACACATAAAATTTGTATCTCAGCGAGGCATTCAAACTAAAATAAATTTTCAGACATTTTCAAGAGGTTACGACAGAAAGAGTCAGAAGTAAATAAGCTCAGACTCTTCTGCTTGGCCATTGTGGGGATGCTATTCCACACGGGATATCGTTAATGTGCCTGACAAGTCAATTACATCCCATTCACAAATGTGTCGAGGCCTGCAATATTCATAAGAGTGCACTGCCCCCTGAGAAGCGCTCCACGAAGTACGGGCACAGAGCGGTCACAGGAAGGAACTCTGTGACAAGCCGTGTGGATCCTCTTCGCCGCCACTGCCTTTAATGCCAGGACATCAAAGGAAAACGCCAGCGCCTTGGAAAATAACTCTAGCTCCATGTCTCTGATAAAATAAAATGCTTACCCACAGACATAAATTACCATGGAAATAAAAAGAGGACCAAAAAAAAAAAAAAAGACACAGTTTCCTAATGCTCTTAAATCAAAGCAGCGGAGGTAGGGTAGGGCGGGCACACAGAGCCTGCGAATTATGCAGCCTGCTGCTTGGTGGGTAATCTTTGATGGCTTTTATCCTCCAGGTTTGCTCCTTCGGTGGTAGGGAGAGTGTTATTCATCATTTTCAAGAGCAGAGTATTTTAAGAGTCGTTTCTGGAGATGCCCGCTTGGAAAGGTTTGCTCTGGAGGCATTAGGAGTTAGAATGCCGTCAGTATCACTGCCCTCTTTGCTAACCCTCTTTAAAATTCTCTCTTGTTTATAAGAGAGAAATGATTCCCAGTCAACGTGAGTGCACAACGATGCATTGCAAATAGAAGTCTGGCAACTCCACCTTCCTCAGAGGGAAATGTTGCCAACAGAGTGCTTTGCGTCTTTGTGGGTCTTGTTCTTCCCAAGTACACGTGTGTATGTGGGGGCACAAAAGTATCACAGTGTTCTTGCATCTAGCAGTGGTCCATGTTAGGTCTAGGGAAACATGCTTGGAAGACACATGTGTTACATGAAGGCACAAATACTCTTCTTACCCAAGGTTTCCTCGCCCTTTGCTTACCTATGTATGGACATATGGTGGAGAGAAATACGGTCAAATGCCTACAGGTTGTCTATGGGCTTTTTTCGTAATTTATACCACGCTAGAGTCCATAAAATACCGCATGCAATTTTCTCCCAAACACACATTTTAGGTTCCTGTAGAACTTAATGAAAGCTTAACTACTGACCAGAAGGCTAGCGTTGACCCTAGGATGGCCCGGATGCATGAATCATAGGATAAAGCTAATCGTACCGAGTTATTTTTGTTCAAGTGCAATGATCCTGACTGCATTCAGGACCCAAGCTGATCTGAAGTCGGGTACAAATGGACTTCTGATCCCGACTGGGTTTGGAGACCTTTCCAGGTCTTGCTCAGTTACCCTCCTGTGAGCCAACTAGAGGCCCTTCCAATGGGCTTCTCCAAGGTTTACTTCAAACTAAAAATGCTATGTTGTCACTTTGCGTTTCTCTCCTGGAGAGGTCCTAGATACTGGCTACATGCTGAGTTCTCTGGTGAGTCCTCCGTGAAAGAGGTTAGACACAAACGAAACAAAATATCCTAACCGCCCCCCTTTGTCGAATTTGCAATATATTACAGAACTAAGTGATACATAGACCATTTACTTTAATTTCATGTTTTGGTGTCTTGAGTTGGGATAATGAGCCTGTTTGTTCAAAATCCAATTATCCATTCTATTTTCTCACCCTCCACTACATATGTGAAGACATTCATTACCCACTTGCCCAGCACCACAACACATAAAGAAAGCTTTGTGAAAGAGGTGGGATTCAAAGGGAGGGGAGGGGCTGGCTTGAAAGCAAAGGCATCATTCCAGGTCTCAGAAGCAGTGCGGAGGAAGTGTAAAATCAGAAGTGGGAAAATCAAACACGGGGAAGTTAGGCGGGAGAGAACAGAGGGGGCCCTGAGGGCAAGGGTCTTCAGAAGGGATGCAGTGGGAGACATTTTTCAAATCCGGATCGAATGGCAGCTCCAAGAGAGACAAAGACCTGCATTCATCTCCCCAGAGAGCAAATGAAGACACAACCTTAGTAAAGATACTGCAATGACTCCAACGCGCCCCATGTTGTCATCAATTAAGGATAACACTGGGCAAGGCCCAAACATCTACCTATGAAATGACTCTGAGGTTGGACATTGGGTACCCATCCTATTATTTCTGCATAGTGGTCAGCTGGGCGTCTGTTCTCTCATCAAAGCAACGTGACATTTAAGACAGAGTCAAACAGATGGCTGTATTTTGTTCAACTGGCCTTGAATGAAAAAAGTCCACATTCTTTTGTTGCAGAGAAAAAGGGGTGATTGCCTTAGAGAACATTGATCAGGGAGGGAATAAGATAATGCTACATCAAAGAATTGATGTGGAAAATGGAATACTGAGATGATTTCACTTCTCATGAGAGAGAGAGAGAAAAAAAGAAAACTTTGGTAATGTGGAATATTCCCAATTTGTAAAAGAGAACACTCAGTCAGGATCCATTTAAAATCCCAGGTACCCTGATAAAATGTAAGAAAATTCACTGGACCTGATTCAATGCAAATATCAAGAAATGTGATTTTTAATTAATTTTTTTTTGAGAGAGAGGGAAAAGGAAGGAGAAAGAGAGGGAGAGAAATATCGACTGAACCAGTAACCCAGCCATGTGCCCTAACCAGGAATCAAACTGGTGACCTTTTACTTTGTGGGACGATGCCCAACCCACTGAACCACATGCGTCAGGGCTTAAAAAAACTGAACGAGGTAGCCCTTTAAAAAAGGACATGTGCCAAGACGTAGAATTAATACCCAAATGACAATGGTAGTCTCATTTTTGACAGGTCACATGGTGTCCATTTCTGGTGGTAATCTGGGTGGTACCTTTATGGGCTCACCAGAAGGGAACTCATTCATCAGCTCTTTCTTTTTTAAAGCAATATAAATGGTTTTGAAACTCCTGATTCTGGAGTTGCCATTTCCCAAATAATTATCTTTGTATCATTAGAAAGGGGACACCGTAGAGGAGGCTGTGTGGTGTGGTTCTTTTCCAAAGCTCATTAATTGAATGCAAATAAATTGTCGACTCATAATGCAGGGTGCTTTAATTAAAAATGAGTACATGTGATATAAAAAAAATGAGAATGAACTTGACTTAGAATTTGATAACCTTTTATAAAAATATTTCTTAAGCAGTAGCAGACAGGGGGCACAAGATCATTTGAGTCTGTTTATAAAAGTAGATGCTTCTGTAATTATCTTTATAAGTAAAGTCACACGCAGGAGGCCGAGCTCACTAAGACTTAGCATTCATCGGCTGCCCACGGTACGGGCTGCAGTGGAACATCTCAGCACAGTGCTGTTGAAGATTCTGCACATGAAATGTCTCCAAAGAGGCTTTTATTCACTCAGGAGCAACTCAGGATCTTATGACCTAGACGGTTTCAGATCCAGGGTTTTTAAGTGCATCTTCTAAAAATCACAGGCAAAGGAGAAATCAGTTTGCTTGCCTGTAGTGCAGAGAAAACAGCACTGATTGACAGATACACATCAAAGGAAGTGATCAGTGAACTTGACTTTGGCAAATACGAAAGGTTCTTTAGCAGCACGCGCGAGAATGATTACATGTTACCTTGGTGTGTCTACTTTCCCCCCTTGATATTTGAGTCCATTAATTTATAGAACATAAAAAGGCAATTCTCAGTGCTCTTTTAGCAGGATAAATAGAAAAACAGTAGTATTCTTTTTTTAAAAAAAAAATCCTCTTATTATTATTATAGACTTTACTACTATTTGGGCATATTTTTCGGTATCTTTTTGTGTGCAAAAGCTTTTTCTGCAAAATTAGATTGTACTATACACGCTGTTTTGCCATCTGCTTTTTCCAGTTGGTAGTTTACATGTTTCCATTCGGTAAATTTAGATAGTAAATAAAGTGGTCAGAAAGCTGAATCAACACGGCAATGTGGCATCATTGATTTCTTGTAGAAGTGGGCAGGTGGAGAGAAAAGCAGGCGTATTTCAACATTTCTTTTCTTGTTTTCTCGCGTTCAATACTGTATGGATGAATGCAAGGCTTTTTCTTAACATTCCTGTCATAAAAAAATGAGACTGAAGATTCAATCAATGCTTAGTGGTTTGCTTTGTTTCCAAATAATAATACTCCTGGTTAATAATTAGCATGAATATATGCTAATATATTGTGATATAACCCTGGCTGGTTTGGCTCAGTGGATTGAGCGTCGGCCTGCGAGCTAAGTGTCGCTGGTTCGATCTTCCAGTCAGGGCACATCAGAGAAGGAAAACTCTGACTCCAAAAAACCTCCGCTGCCTTGCGGCATACCTCTTCAGGGGAAAGGCTAAGGGAGTAAACCCCGACAGAAAATCCGGAGCCGGAGTCCCTAAGGCGGTTTGACGTTGTAGTCAACACCGGCAACTCCTGCGGCGCACCTGAAGCCAAGCTGTATCGACTCCGTCTTTCCCTTGGACCCTTCAGCTGCGAAGAGAGGGGGGGTCTGCTGCATGGGCAACAGCAGACCCTCCATATCACCCTGCCCAGGCTCTGTAGCTTCAGCTTCACTGGAGAGGACACTCCAGCGTCATCGCAAGATGTCGATTCAACACGGGAGGAGACAGATACCGTGTCACTCCCGAGTCGGACTGCACAGCCATTCTCGGCGGTGCAGATAGACTCTTAAGAAGCTACACCATCGTCTCTCGAGACGGACGGCTGCCGCCGCCGACGACGATATTGTGATATTTTGAGATTATTTCCGTTGTCCTCATTCCTGCAGGAAGTTTTTTTTTGTTGTTGTTGGTGGTGGTTTTTTTCCCTGCAAAAAGCTTTATTGTTTCCATGTGGCCCAGTGCATGGGCGAGGCTCCAGGGGGTTAAAAGGGGTGTCTAGTGGTTTCAGGGAGAGGCTCAGGCAGACACCAGGGGTGCAGAGGGGCCCCTCAAAGGCCTCTGGGCTCCGGAGGCTCCTAGTCGTGCTTGAGGGGGAGCCTTTCGGAGAGGCTGTCGCCCAGCCCGGCCTGCGGAGGAGAGCCAGCTGTCCCCCATCTCCTTGATGGGCTCCCTCTGCTCCTCCCGGAAGTGGCTCCCCGGAAGTGGCTCCCCGGAAGTGGCTCCCCGGAAGTGGCTCTCCGGAAGTGGCTCTCCGGAAGTGGCTCTCCGAAAGTGACGGGCTGAGGGGCCTGCAGGTGCACGAGGGCCTGCTCCAGGCTCTTCCCCGAGGCCACAGGGGCCCCGCGCACCCTCAGTGTCACCGCGCTCATCTGGGGACGGCCCCTGCGTGTCCTGGAAGGGACTGCGACCGTAAGAGGCACGTGACGCCCTCGCGCTGCTTCTCGGCCAACTCTCGGGACGCGCGGCCCACGCCCTGCAGAGCCACGTGGTCACGGCTGACGGGAGAGCCGGGGACAGAGGTGGGTGTGCGGGGCGCGCAGCTGCAGGCGGCCCGGCGGTGACGCGGCCCCCCCTGGGGGGGCGGGGGGGTAACTGACGCATCGGGAGCCTGTGCTGTTCCGCGAGGAGGGGCTGGGGCCCCAAAGCGGCGCTGGCTGCTCTCGGGGCTGCGGACGGCCGAGGCGGCTCAAGGCGTGGGGGCGCGTCCCTGGGCCTGTCCCGGCCGAGACGCAGATCCCGGGCCCCCTGAGGACCCCGGCTCGTTCCTGTAGGAAGTTATGAGTTGCTTATCTTTATTACAAATCTGATAATCATTACAGAATAAGAAAAACATAGGTTCCTAATCCAGGTATTAATGATTTTCTCAATCTCTCTGATTTTCGTATACGTCTGTGAGAAAAATCAGACTTCCTTTTCCCTGGGGCAGAATTTCATAAGCCTTTAAAAAAAAACCAACATTAATAGCAGAGCATGCAATTTTAATCAGATAAATGTTTTAAGTGTATTTTGAAACATTAAGGACTCTTTTAAAAACTAGCAAGAAGTCTGTGTTGATTTTGCTGTCTGTGAGGTATTTATCGAACAGATACATTGTTGCTCTCTGGAATCAGACACTGAGATTTACTATAATAGAACAGTAGCATTTAAAAAAAGAGAAAAACGCCCTGGCTGGTGTGGCTCAGTGGGTTGAGCGCAACCTGTGAACCAAAGGGTCGCCGGTTCGATTCCCAGTCAGGGCACAGGCCTGGGTTGTGGGTCAGGTCCCCGGTTAGGGGCACACGAGAGGCAACCACACATCGATGTTTCTCTCCCTCTCTTTCTCCCTCCTCTCTCCTCTCTCTAAAAATAAGTAAAGTCTTAAAAAAATAAAAATAGAAAAATGTACAGAGTGCTTACTCTATAGCTCAGGCCCCGGAACAAGTACTTGTGAGCGTTATTTACACATTACAGAAGCCCCTGAGGTACAGACACTATTATTGTATTCGTTTTATATTGGATACAGAACACAGGAAAGGTAAAATGTGCTGGCATAGGGGTGGAGGCCAACTTAAAAATGTACCTTTGTTGAAGGAGCTAAAGTGGAAAGGTACCTCGTGGGCTAGACCTGCCAGAGGGGCCAGTTTTAGAAGGGGCCTCCAGAGAAGTTGCCTATAAAAGTTGTCTGTGTGTACCCTGGGGGAGATGTAGTTCCCTAGGGCATTTTATTCTCTGAATAGGAGGATCCATGGGCTCCCCTCCCCCACCAAAAAAAACCAAACAAACCTACTTTGCTTGTATACATTCTCTTGGGTATTTGGAGTTCCTTTAAACGTCTGCCTGTGTTAAAGCTAATGGACTGATTCATTTAACAGGATTTTAATATCTGTTTGTCCTATGTAATACTTAGATTTATTTCCTTACTCAGCCACAGAAGGAATATGGTGTCATATTGTGAAATCACATTTACTGCTCCAGTCTGATTATCTGCAATTATGCATTTATCAAAACCACAGCAAAAGAGTGTTAAATGTTATAATCAACATTTAAGATTTGAAAAATTAGCATTAAACTTTATAGGATAATGGAAAGTCATGGGACATACTTAATATCTTTTGTCTCTCAAATTACCGCCCAGCTAATACAGAAAAGCAGGTTTTGAAAAGTGCTGGCAACTGTAAGTTTTTTCCAGAATGATATTGTCTGCACAAATAAAAACCAAACGTCCACACCTCGATGTCTCCATAAAGTCCTCCTTTCCTCTAACATTAGCAGACGACTTTTTATGGAATCAGGAAACTGAGGGGTTATTTGCCCAGGAGCCTAAAATGTGAACTTTGGGGATTATCCAGTAGGTATCATTGTGAGAAAACCTCCTGCTTCCAGACGGTTTCATACCAGCCGCACAGGTTACCGCAGTGAGAATTCTGTCTCCATAAACGCCAAACACCCAAAGAGACTCGCGCGGGAAAGCCCAGCATGCAGCATGGGTCCTAATGCGTGATGGGTGCTCACCAGAGAGTTACTTTTTGTTTTTAGTAAAAGAATGGATACTAGACATATGAAAAATCCTGAAGTATACATCATCACACGTATAATGAGTCATACATATTATTTTACCCTTTTTTTTTATTGATTGGTTTTAGAAAAAGAGAGAGAAACGTTGAGTTGTTGTTTCACTTTATGGATGCATTCTTCGGTTGCTTCTTGTGTGTGCCCTGACTGGGGATCGAACCTGCAACCCTGGTGTACCGGGATGATGCTATGAACAAAGGAGCCCCGGCCAGGGCCTCACGCATATTAACTTTAAAAAACTTTCTTACCGGGGGATGCTTTAGGATATTCAAAGAGCAAGAAGGGCTGCAAAAACAAACGCTGCTGGCACGATGCGGCTTTGACTTTGAGCTGGACGGTCCAGATGCTGCAGGTTCAGGGATGAATGACCGCAGGGCCTGCTGGAGGAACCTGCAGTCATGGCCGATAGGGCGTTCAACAGCTCGCGTTGGCCTTTGCGCTGGCAACTCGTTAAATGATCAGACAACGGGGTCCGGGAGCGGTGGATCCGCGTGGCTAGAAGGCTTTCTGGACGCTGTTGAACCCCCGCTGGGAGCGGTTCCCCGCCGGCCCCGAGCCAGTTCGCAGAGAGCTGCTCCAGCTCTCACATTGGCCAGCACGCGGACTTCCACAGGTGCTGTGGGCTTTCCTTCGGGTTTCCTATGTAACCGGGACAGGAGGCAGGAGGAAAGAAGTGGGAGGACCCAGTTCCCCGTGCGTACCCTGGTTTCTCACGCTGCAGGCTCAAGTCTGGCTGTGGGTTCATCAGCAAACGATGCGGAGCCAGGAGAGCAAGGCCAGGTCGGCACTGAAGGCTCTGCCCACGACCAGGTCTGGGGATGCTTGGCTCAGGCCGAGTTGGGTCCTCTGTCCTTCCCTGCCTCTGTCTTTGGGCATGGCTTCCTTCCAGGTTCCTGTGTGACAAAGTAAGGGATGTTGCAAAGAAGGTGTGCTTTTTGTAATGCAGAACTCTTGCCATGGGGCATTGGGGGAGCAACTCAAACTCTCCATATCTGGGTCTTTTATCTGGCAAATGGGGCTAAAAATACAGTAGTCCCTCTCTATATCGCCTCACTGTATTGTGGGATTTTTAAAAATATATTTAATTATTGATCGCGGATTTTTCTCTCATCGCGGGATTTTGCGGTGCTGTGTACGTATGTTGTTAAAGTGATGTAGGTTTAAGAGTGCAGAATAAATGTAACGTTCCTACTTCATGTGGGTGGGGGGTTGTCTAGAACGTAATGCCCATGATAAATGAGGGAATACTGCAGTTCCTTTTTCCTGTGACTGTTGCCCACAGGACCTCAGATCAGTCTGATAGTGCCTGGTTCCGTTATTTTCATTTTATCGATGAGAAAGGGAAGCTGAGCGTGAATGGGAAAATGGCCTGCGGTAGTTCCGTCGGTGGGGTTGGACACGTCACTGTTTCGGCATCCCTGTCTTGTCTGCTTTTGGGAGATGGTTGGTTTTACGTGGGAGCATCCGTGAGCATGAGAGAACTGGCTTCACATGAGTAAACTCTGAGTTTGGAAAAAGCAAAACGGGCCCGTAGAGTTAGGGGTGGTCCACAGGAGTAGTCTCTAGAATCTAAAAGCGGGACTCAGCCCCTAAGTTTACAGGGTGTAGGAGCCCCCTCCCTTTGAATCTGGAACCAGTGAATCTCGAATCCATGTTGACCGATCTTCATCCCCCACTGATGCATTTCAACCTTTTTAATAAAGAGAGTGTCCTTTGCAAATCAGCCAGGGCTCCGCATGTAGAAAAACATGAGTCCTTACATGGCCCACAAGGAGGCATAAATAAGAGCCCAAATCTTTGCCCTTTCATTTCATTTACTTTCTTGTAATTGATCATGTGGGACCAGAAGACATTTTTCAAATGACCCCTGATTGGCTAAACTATTGGAAGGGTTAACACGCACGGACCAATTCTTTCATTGTAAGACCCAGAACTGTTAAAAGGAGTAGAGGGCCTTTTATCACTTTTCTTCTTAAAATTTCAAATAGGTACCATAGCTGAATGCATACTGAATCCTCCCACAGACTCTACGAACACTGAAATTAGACAATCATTCTTCGTTCCTGGCCTTTGATTTTTATATCCATGCTTTTTTTTTTTTTTTTTTTTTTTAAAGAGAGAGGGAAACCAAACCTGTGTGCTGCCTTTTAATAAAGATCATATTAAAAATTCAATAAATAGCAGTATCTCTGATCTCTTAACAGAAGCTTCTGGTGTACAGGAAATTAAATGAAAAAAAAAAAAACCTTGTTAATCCTTTTTGATTTTTGTACATTGTAGCTAGAAGCAGAATTCTTTAACTCACAGATTTCTGCCTCCCTCCCTTTTTTTTTAACATTTAAAAAATCTTTTCTTGCACAAACGTTGTCTGGGCAACACTATAAATGCAGCTTGATTCTGGGAAACATGTTAAAATAAAGGGGGGCGAACGGGGGATGGAGCAGGCAGGCCTGTCACTGGCCCATTCCCATCGGTCGCCTTGCGAGGAGGAACCCACCTCGAACCAGGTGATAACCTGATAGTCTTTATCTTGTCTTCCCCCGGCCTCCCTGAAGCCTGCCAACATTTCTGCTGACTGCGAGGCATTTTAAATGTCCCCCCTGAGCCCTCACCTCACCCCCTTTCTCTTCTTGTCAGCTGGAATGTCTCAGAGCTGTCAGAAGCTTGTTGCTTATTGATGTTTCCTTGTGTTTTATGTCTTTTCTGAGATATGACAGGCCCCGACACAGTGCTGATTTCTATCGGCGGCTTCTGGAGAGGCCTAAGATTTTTAGTTGAGCACACTTCACAGGCCTCTGGCTGATGAAAATGTTTCAGGAGGGCCCCCCCAAACAGCCGCTGAGGCATTGACAAGGCTTCAAAAAACACCTGTGTGTGCGCACACACATGTGCGCACACACACACACACAAACCATAGTCCCCCACCCCCCTCCTTTTGTTATAAGAAAAGCAAGAACAGAAAGTGACCTCGTGAGCCAAAGGTTCTGACACCGAATCAAATCCCTTTAGACCTGAACTGACAGGCTCAGCCTGGCTTGAGATTACGTTATCACATCTCAGAACGAGGCTCGGACAGGCCTCGGGGCTCCCGGCGTCTAAAGAGCTGGCGATCTTCCCCCCGTTGCCGAGTGAGTCCCGTTCTGATGACCTGTCGGGAATGAACGCCTATGGCAGTGGAATAAAGAAATGGCAGTGGGGCGTGGAGCGCGCTGGCTGGTGGTGAGTTCATTTCTGTCCTGCCCAAGGCCGGCCCGGGGGAAGTTAAACGTGTTAGGAAATGATTCTTAGTCAATCGCATGTGATTTTCTGAAACTTATTCAAATGACTTAATTTTATACCCTGCTGGTTGTGTTTAAACGAGGCAAATCAAAGAGGAGTTCCGGGACACCAAAGGCATTTCACGTAGTCCACATGGGTGCAGGTACTCCAGGGCCACCTCTGACCTCTGGAACCGCAAGCAGGCGTGTAGGATGCCTTTGCTGTGTGTGTCTGGCAGGTTGTGCAGACTTGACCTAGGTAAAGAATCTTTGTGTCTGTCGCTCCAATGAACAAATAGCGATGTTGACATCTTATTCCTGGGGAAAAGGGTGGCGCTTCATTGGTCCTTCAAACTCGAAAATTCAAGCAATGCTATTGATGTGAGCTTCTAAATAAGGGGACGAGATTTCGAGGCTGACTGCCAGATGTCAAACATTCTCAGCGAGTAGTGTTTTTCTCCTGTGTTCCAATACAGCCCTCACTGACCTGCAGTTAATACTCGTGACACAATTAAGGATTTCGGGGCGGGGGAGACATGTAAATAATAATATCATGCCAAGGAGCATCTAGAATGAAAATATTTCTTGAGGGATAAATATCAAAAGCGAAACACGTATTCATCAAAGAATCTCAAAAAACAATGACAAAAGTTTTGTTTTGGATTGGTTTTCTTCGCAGGGAAAGTATGGAGTCAGAGCAAGAATACAGGTCGGAGGTGTGGGAATGTCAGCCCCGGGCCTGCATCGTTGTGCTAACGTTTAAAAAGTGAGATTTCATAGGGGTCTCTTTGGAAAAAAGTCAGCCGTGCTGGAAATGGGCACATGCACCTGGCTCTGAGTCGCAGGGGACTTCTGAGGCCAGACCCGCACAGCGCAAGGGCCACAGCCAGCCACCAGTGCTGCCGCTCGCTATAGTTAGGGTCCGGCCGCTGCAGCGTCCGAGGTAAACACACCAGCCAGCCTCAGTCCTAATCGGAAGGCAGGCAGCCTTGGTTTCGGGCGTTAGCCCTGCCCCCCACGAGCCGTGTTGCGTTAGACGACGCCCTTGACTGTTGTTGACGTCCTCAGTTCCAGGATGTCAAGAGTAAGTCCTACCTCAACCGGTGTTTTCGTAATGAGTGGGCATGACACATGTAAAATGCTTGGCTCATTAAAAACAAAAAAGCACCATAGCAAGCACCTTTAATAATTGGGAGCTCCACCCTGCATCCCCTCTGCAGAGAATGGAAACGTCATCACCTTTGGATTTGCTCTGTGTGCAGGTCTGCTTCCTCCCTGTGCTAAGTTAGGGTTTTAGTTTTTTTTTTAAAAGATCATCGGCCTCAGAGCCACGCTGAGTGAAAATGACCGCTAGAAAAGGTGTTCCTCCACCTTCATTCCATTTTTAAAGTGTTGTGATATTTTTAACAATATTAATACAATAACAGGAGCATGCGCTTATTGGGTTAGTCTGTATTTTATGACTTAGTATCAAATTTATGGCTTGTTTCCCCCAGTTCTGTCACTATTGATTTTGGTTCCCATTTTTTCCGTCCGCTGGAACATTGTCACAGGACTATTGCCTGCTTCTGATAAGCAGTCTCCGCTTATTATTTCACGTCTGCTTACTGGCAGTCAACACATCTCCCCAAATTATTTTTTTAGAACACCTCTGTTACCAGGTTTAACCCCTTGGTGACCAAGGGGCCCCTTCCTTTCAGCCAGTCGGAAGGATTTGGGCATGGAGTGCTGTGAAGTCAGAGAGTGAGGCTGTCTGACAAGGGGCCTGTCACTCTGTCAGTGCTGCGGAGTGGGGAGAGGATGCCTTCCCAGGGTGACTCTCAGCTAGACGTTTATACTGGCCCCGACTCCTGGCCCCGTGCAGGCGCACTGCAGGCCGAGAGCGGGGCTGCTGCCGACCCTGGGCAGGGCTGGTTGGGAGAGGGAGGCCGCTGGGAACTCCCAGCGAGCCCGGGCTCTCTGACAATGACTGCCAATTTGGCCTAGTCTCAGCTGACTGCATGCCCAGGAGGGCGGGCATGGCTGTAATAAAGCAGTTTAGTGGGGAAAGATATTGCTTTGAGCTCCCAAGGCCTCCTGTCTATTTTATGACAACATTATTCACTCACACATCCGCACAGATACACACTCACACACACACACACGTACACACATGTACTTGCACAGACGGACGAATGCTCATATGATCACGATATATACATGTATATATTATATATTACATATATAATATATATGTAATATATATATATAGTTTGGGGGCAGAGAATGAGATCTATGTGCAAACCGGAAATGTTCTAGCTTAAAGGTAAAAATTCAAATGATCCCAGAACACTTGAACATTTGTCTTCTCTTGTTAAGTAGTGGGGAGAAGCTGAAAGGAGAAGACCCCTGGGCTACACTCGGGCTGCAGGTGAGGGTTCTGCAGTCAGCCCCACTGCTGGGGTCCTGGGCAGCTCGCTGCATCCTTTCTTCTTCTCTCATTAGGACGTGCATGAGAATCAGGAACAGCATGGAGCTGTTCCAAGGGTGAGAATTCCAAGAATCCTCTAACTTTTCAGGGGATGATGCTACTCATGTACTACAAGGTCACATTTATCTATACACACTATTACAGTTGTGTGTGTGTGTGTATAAACTTCCGTGTCAGGATAGTATCTTAAAACTAATTCTACTCCACTAAAATGTGCCATTAAAATATATGCTTTAAAAATACTAAAATTCTGAACATTCATAAGATAGAACTGATTGCTAGGGAGAATTTTTAAGATTTTTATAGCAGCCTCCATTTGAAGAGCAAACATCAGCATCACATTTCCACATCAGGCGGGAAAGACGCCTGGCTTTTACTAGCCGCAGTGAGACCAGGAAGCACCCATCAGGTGTTCAGGCTGTTCACGCATTTGTGCGCCTCTTCCTACCACCTGGGACGGTAGGGGGATCCTCGTCCCCGTTTCTGGAGGCGGAGACGGAGGTTGTTGACGCTTGGCAGCGTGCCCGAAGCCACACAGTTAGCATGGGTGAGAGCCGACGTTGTCACTCAGACCCTCCGATGTCAGCCCCCCATTTTATGCAGCTTCATAAATCCACTGCGTGCACGTGCTTCCCACGCGCTGAGGCCCTTTCTAGCAGGATTTTGTTATGTAAGTACCTTAAATATTTTATACGCATTTCTAGTAGGAGAATAATTTTTTTTTTGCAATGCACTTACATTTTTTTTATTAAAGTATCGTTGGCATACACTCGTATATTCGTTTCAGGTGCACAACACAGCGATTCAACATTTATATACCTTCCAGTGTAATCACCACCTACGCATAGTTACCATCTGTCACTGTGCAAAGTTATTACAATATTATTGACTGTATTCCCCGAAGAGTACAAGTCTGAAAATAAAGAGTAATAATGACAGTTAACAATACATAGATGAAAATAATAGATGCTTATTGTACAGATGTGCCTGCAGCATCTGTCTGCCTTGTGGTCTCCGAAGATACAGGTAGGGAACGTAAAGCCGTTTCCAAACTATTTTACACATGGAATCTTTCCTCTTCGCACCGCTCACACACTGAGACCCAAACTTAAAGATTTCATCTCAAATTTTTAAGGGAGATAATTCAGCCTTTCCTCTCTTGTGAAAGTAACAGAATCTGCGATTGACTAATTACAGAGAGAATTGGGCATTCCATAAAGATGAAGGCCAGGCAGCTAATTACACCCACAAGCGGCTAGCAGCAGCTACAATTAGCTGTTTATAGGAGCAATTATTGGTGTAGCCAATTCTGTACCCTAAAATAATTACAGGTGCAAAGTCTCACATGCCGTCAAAAAGGTTCTCTTTCAGAATGCTGGCCCAGTAGATAGAGATTTTTCCATTCACTCGCCTAGACAGAAAAATAACCAGAGAGATTCCAAAACTGAGATGCCAAAACGATATCAACATCAAAACTGTGTTTCATAAATGTTTTTTATGCTTGAATAAAAAACTAATTAATTTACTTTATATGGTCTGTTAATAGTGGGAGCATTAGAAAAATAGAGCCTTAAAGAAAGTTTAAATATACACATTTTCTTTCTGTTTTATGAGGCTAATTCACTAATATTTTAAATTACACTATACTTTAAAACATGTTCGGAAATAAGATCAGGTCATAACATATAATGAAAGTGTTACTGTTCAGTTTCTGTGTTTATTTCTTGACCGTGAACTAGCATTGCTTCACAGATTCAATTAATATATGTTTCTGGAATTCCTCAGATATTCTAGTATTTTCTGGATGTGCAGACTTGGAAGGAAAGCCACCATGGGTGATCCTTAACTTTCTCAACTTCCTGAAATTTATATCCTGCTCTGGGCAGCCTAGAAATGTAGTTAGGATCAGAGTTTAGTTTTTGGCTCAGAATTAAAGTGAATGACACAGTTTTCTCAATGTATCTTTCCAAAATATGTACACAGATGTACACCTCTATCCCCAGACAACAACAAGAAAAAAAAAAATTCACAATCAGATTTCAGAAGTTTTTTATTTGTCTCCAAAATTATGTAATAATACGATTTTTTAAATAGCTGCATTTTTCTCTCTTTAGATATCAGCAGTTTCTGCACCCCCCCCCCCGAAAAAAGAAGTAGTAGTAGTAGTAGTTCTGGTTCCATCGTGAATTATGTTAAGAAATATTTCCTCAGAGCCACAGTGGAGGCATTTACGTATTTTCTGCCCACCACGAGGCATTATTTTAAAGCTATCATGTCCCCTGTTTTGAAAAGCCATGCCTGGTAGGCATGCATGAGGCTTAGAGAGACTGTCCTGTATTCGTGTCCGTATACTTCCAGAAGTGAATCAAGTTCATGAGCGATTCCAAGTCCTTTCGGCTCAGTCATCTAGAGAAAGGACGGCTTGATCAGCAAACAGCTGCCGACAAGGAGAGGAGGGAAGTTAGGGTAGGAAAATGTCGTGCTTGGCCTGAGTAAAAGCGCAAAGCTGCGACCTTACTGTTACTGCAGAGCTTTGTGTTCTGGCTGCGCCTCCGATTGATGTCTCTGGCCTTCCCTACAGAAGCAACAAGGTCTTCTTTTGCGGGGGGTGGGGTGGGGTGGGGGTTGGGGGCGGGGTGGAGCGAGAGACCTGAGCTGGAACTGGGCTCCACAGCTCACTAGCTCTGTGACGTCATGTAAGTGCCTCTGCCTCTTGCAGGCTCAGTTTCCCCGTCTATAAACCCATAAAACGGAGATCATAATTCCTTCCTCAGGGGTGGATTTTATAAGTGAAGTCATGCATGGTATCTAGTAGGGACCCCAGCTTCTGTCTCCATGTATAGGAGGAATAAACGTCATAATTTCTAACCTTCAAAAAAGAAAGGAAATCAGTAGTGATCCCGCTAAAGAGCTCCTGGACTCATCTCTCTCTTTATAAAACATTACTCATAACAGCTCACCCTACTTGGATCACAAGAAAGAACTAGACACCGATGCAGTTGTTCATTCATTGACCAGACGTTTATGGAGTAGAAACATTATCTAATACAGCATGTAGTGTGTGCTTGGTGCCCTTTTTGACCCCTTACATGTCTTAATTCCTACAACCACCCTTGTGACATAGGTACTTGTATGAGGCCATTTTATAGGTGTAGAAATGGAGTCACAGAGAAGTGAAGTAACTTAACTAAAGTCACACAGCAGGAAAGTGGCAGAGCCAGGATTTGAACCCAGCGTTTGAGTGCCATATTATCTCCTATGTCTAAATCGCTCAAGGATGGGTCTGGATACACAAAATCCAAACAAATAGTAGAGCTGTCTCAAGCCTCCTTTTTTTTCTTTATCCTCACCCGAGGGCATACTTATTGATTTTAGAAAGAGGGGAAGGGAGAGGGAGAGACAGAGGGTGAGAAACATTCATGTGAGAGAGACACATCGATTGGTTGCCTCCAGCACGCTCCCAGACTGGGGACTGAACCTGTAACTGAGGCATGTGCTGTGACTGGGAATCGAACCTGAGACTTTTCGGTTTACAGGATGAAGCCCAACCAAGGCACACTGGCCAGGGCTCAAGTTTTCTCTTTGCTGGAGAGAGAGTGCAGCAGGGAGATACCTGCTGTGAGAAATGCCTTCCAAGCATGACACTCATTGTCCCATACTGTTTTTACATCTTCCCGGTGTCTGTCTTTCCAGGTAAACTGTTGGCCTCTGCATATCGGTGCTTGAGTGTGTAGTAAACATGTGCCAAGTGACAGGAACCATTTCCCGATGAAAAACACCCTCCTGCTGCAGAAGCTGGGAAAGTACCTTATTTGCTAGCACAGCAGCATGACCCAGCTACAATGGAAATACAGACACGAGAAGTTTTTAAGATATAGCACAGTCCCCTGTTCACTCCAGACATGAACTACATATTTTATGCATGTAACATAGAGTTCCCTTTCAGGAGGAGCTCAATCTGTATTGTAAAAAAAATAATAGTAAGTTTCCAGTTGAAGAAAAAGTTCACTGGATCCTTTTCTCATCGAAAAGCCAGGAATGCAAATTGTAGCATCTGTTTTCCATGCATATTAAAACAGGCAGTGTATTAATAGGGAGACTGATTGTTGAGAAGCCAGAAAAGCTGACGTGACTCTTTCTCAGCTGGAGCTCCCAGCATGCAGTTCTGCCGGGCGAGGTCAGGTCTGGCTCGAGTTTCTCGCTTCTGCTCTCAGGGACATCATTGTGTAATTTGGAACAAGGTTAGGTTCTAGGGGTCTGGCTTCCCCACATTCAGTGAACCTTGGGTATATCAGAAACAGAGCAGTTCTGAACTCTTTCCTTTGAATGTAAAGTTAAATCACTTTCAGAATGAGATTTGGGACTCCCGCCAGAAAACACTGGACTGTAAAATCGAAAGGATTAAGCCATCAAAACAGAATCTAGTTGCTAGAAATCCAGCAAACAGAGGACTCACCATAGGAAGCTGGAAATGCTTGAAACTAACTTGGGTAACTCCCCCAAAATGTATACCTGACCCAAGGAGAGACAAGAATGGCAATGAACTTGTGTAAACTATGGAGATCTTTAGCCCAGGCTGGTGTGGCTCAGTGGATTGAGTGCAGGCCTGTGAATTGAAAGGTCACAGGTTCAATTCCCAGTCAGGGCACATGCCTGGGTTGTGGGCCAAGTCCCAGGTTGGGGACCTCCGATCTCTCTACTTCTCCCTCCTCGCCCTTCTTTTTAAAATAAATAAATAAAGTATGTTTTAAAAACTGTGGAGATCTTCACCTGTCTGCCAACTGGCGTGTTAATTTGCATAGCAAAGCTGGTGCAGGACCATGGAAGCAGTAAAATACTTGGGACCTGAAAACTAAATTTCATATTCATCAGTAGCCTAAAATAATTACAACTGTACCCATTAAAAAATATATATATTTATTTTCAAAATTCAAAAATACAGCCATTAATTAAATCTGAGTCATTATGAGGGATTGGAGATACAAGATTTTCTCTTCTTGCCAAATACTTTCTCCAAATTAAAAAAAAAAAAAAAAAAAAGACTTGTGTTTGCTCCCATGATCCATGATGTACAGAACCTCTGATTTCAAGACTAGGGTGCTTTATCAGTGACCGTGGACTCCTTTTCAGAGAGTCCAACAAAATCATGTGCTTTGGTCTCAACTTTTATTCCATTTGCAAAGATGTCCGTGACCCACAGAATATAACGACCTCCCCTCCACTTTATTTTAGGAGCCTTGTCATAGAATAGAAACTAACTGCACCCCTCACAAGAGAGAAGCATATCGCCGTTCTTTCCTTTGAAGATAATTCAAAATTCAGACAGTGGTACGAGAGAGACAGTCATGTCCCCAACCCTGAGCTGTGCTTAAAGACATTCATGGCTACCTACTGCCCAGCAATTCCATAATATGAAATACAAGGTCCTTTACAATCCTGTCTCTACCTGCGTCCAGCACACACTATCCCTGTCTCCCCAAGACTACATACTTCTCAATTCACAAAGTGTATGCATGACAGTTTCCCTGTTTACTCATGTTGTTACCTCATGGGCGTGTGTAAAACCTCACCTCGTCTATCGACGTGGCCAATAAAATGGTAAGTGTTTAAGGTGTACAGTATGTTGATACAGTCAGCTATTGTGATATGATTGTCACTGTAGCTTTAGCTAATGCCTGTACCAAGCCACATAATTATCATTCCTTTCTTTGTTGTGATGGGAATATGTACGATCTAGTCTCTTCGCAATTTTGAAGTATACAATAGAGTATTGTTGACTCTAATCGAGGATGCCCACCCTTGCTGCAACGGAAAACTGCCTCCCTCCAGGGTCCCACACTTGGCCGGACTACCCACTTTGAGAAAATTAGCTGGGGATCTGGAAAACCACAAAAGCTTTGACCATTGCTTTGACTTTTAGTTTGCAAACACCTGGAGGTGGTCAGATAATTTACAGTTGATGCTGTCCAGGTGACATTGAGGCAAAGTGAATGATTTCAAGAACATTCAAATCAGGGGGAGAAAATAATGAAGTCAGAGGAACCCCTTGTTCAGACCAGGATTCTACCAGAAACCCGTGGCGGTTCTGACTTGGAATACAAGTAGTCGGTTTATTTGTATTTGTAGCCTTAGTTCTCCAGAAGGTTCATAAATACGGCAAGGCAGCCTCCTAGGTAGCATTTTAGTTTCTTGTTTTATTTCCATCATCGTCTTCTTTAAATCTTAACTCTTACCTGCGTGGGAGGGAAAGGGCGCCTGCCAGCGTTTCCTGAGAGCCTTGCCCAGGTGCCCAAGTAGCGCGGATCAGTAACCTGTGTGCGGCCTCACCTTTGAGACAGCCTGTCGGCCTGACCTTGGATGTCTCAGCTGGCTGGTGGCTCACAGCCATGGCTGCCCTGGGGATGATCACGTGATCTGGCCCTCCCCAGGGGATGTGTTTTTATGGTCTGGGGTGGAGCTGAAACAAATAACATTTTTCAGAAGCACTCTAGGTTATTCCAGTTTGCCTTAGGTCGGGGCTCTCTACAAGAACAGAAAACACGGGCAAGGCATCTTCCTCTTATCCGCCAATGTCCATGACTTAAAATGGCACTTTTTACGTACCAGTCACTGCCGACGAGGACTGGAAAAGGGCCCGTTATCGCAGATGACTGCTCCGAGCCTGCAGGGTCTAAGCATGTGCAAGAGCGTGGTGAAAACAGCACCCTCCAGATACAGTGGATTGCCCAGCGGAGTCGCCTGCAACACTTCTGTTTCCACAAGGAAGCCAAACCTCTCGTTTTAGCAGGACTTCGGGGCCTTTAATTCCATAAGCTCCCACATAAGCCAGTGAAGGTGGGGCGCTGGCAGGAGGCACAGCAGAGGGTTTCGGAGATTGTAGAGAGACAGTTTGCCTAGCGGTGTTGCAGACAGCACTGTGTGTAACTGCCGGCCACGTGACAGTCCCTCGGAGGCAGGTGCCTGGCTTCTGCATGTGCACTAACACCCGGACCCCTGGTAGGTGTGTCTTGTTTATCTTAAGTAGCAAATAGACGACAGTATGTATTTTAATCACTCATCTCTGAAGACTTGGGATTAAATTCAAATCCTGCTTAAACGCTGCATCCTTATTTTTACTTTAAGGCCTGGTGAGTGTTTTCAGCTCTCCGGAAAATGAATTTCGGTGTGTGAAGACAGATAAGCAACAGTGTGCGACTTTCCTGGCATAACCACCCAGGATAAACACCATGGATAGCTGGCTCTCACAGGGCAAATGTTCCCATCCCGACATTTTATGCAAATGTTGAGATTTTGTTGAAGAGTGAACTGAAGGCGTGGAATGCAATTGTCATGGAAGTCCAACCCCGACTTCTCACGGAAGAGAAGACGACTAGGTCTCTCTAAGTTGTTTTGTGACTGTTATTATAGATAAACCGCCAAGTGTTATTTCTTACTATTGAAGTAGGGTCACCAGTGTAGAAGGGAGTCCCTGAATTGTTCCCGTAATGCATTACTTCTCTTCTCGTAGGGCAGTGTTTGGTTCCTCCTCAGTTCATTGCATCTGGGGTGCTTTTAAGAGATTCCTTAAATGTATCAAATGGACTCTCTGGAATGAGGCCTGGGGAATGTGCATGCGTAGGCCCTTGCAATAAAATAAGAAAATGAAATAAGTTTCATTACTTATTGAAAAAGAAGAGCTAAAAGAATCTTTATTGGCAGAAGACATGATTGCATACTTGGTAAACCTAAGGAAGCCACAAATATCTATTAGAATGAATAAGATAATTAGAATTAATGAGGTAATGTGGATCTTTATAGCTTCTCAATGAAAAGTGCAAGGATAGAAAAAAAATGGCTGCACAATAATACAATAGAAAGTAAAATTCCAAGAAAAAATATTTAACAAGAAGTCATAGGACTTAATGGAAGAAAATTTCAAAGTCTTACTGAAGGTCAAAAACATGTACCAAGTTAGAAAAAAGAGTAATACTTTTATTGTACCAGATTATAGAATGTCAAATGTTTTCAAGTTAATTTATTAATCTGATAACATTGTTAATGTATTGATCTGATATAATTGTAAGTAGAACGCCCATCAGTGTTTTAGAGGGTAAGGAACGTGACAGAAGAAATTTAAAGTTCACATGGAAAAAATAAATATTGAGAGTAGCCAAGAAAATTTTCTGAAAGAAGGAAGTTTAAAAATAAACTAATTAAACATTCAACGGCTATTTGAAGAGCCTTAGCGTGGGAAAGGCCTTTTGAAGAGATTGCAGAAAGGAAGACGCTCTCAAGGAAAACAGATAGAGCCTGGGAAGAGATACTGACATTAGGTATGAGAAACAGAGTCTTAATCTACAAAGTCCTACACATTTATAAGAAAGACAGACAGCTTTGTAGAAAAATAGGAAATAGATAGCAGCATTGAGTTTAAGGAAGAGGAAACCCCGCCAGATAATAATCTTAATAAGCGATGCTCACAGTGAAAAAACTGCCAACGAGAGTAAGACATCCTCAGCCTTCTCGTTGGCAAAATGAAATCACCAACGAAATTAATATAAAAAGCACTTAAGTAGAACATTATGAAGGATGTGGGCAAACGGTAGTCTTATAGGTTGTTGGTGGGAGTACGCAGTATCACCTTTTTTAGGGGAACAGTGTGGGAATTGTTTTAAATTCAAAAGCCTGTTGTTCCTTAGACCCCGCAGTTTTGCTGTAGGGAATTCATGCTTGGGAAAGAAAGGCATCGGTGTGTAAGGACTTCTGCACACAAGAAGCTCTGAAATTGCATTATTTTCACTTGTAAAGAAAGACAAATACAAGAAACTCAAGACAGAAAAAAAATCCTGAATATTTGGTCATAGCAAAATCGGGTAGTCAATGATCACGTAATGAGTAGCGTGGAAGAGAGTGTGTTCGTTTTCTGTCTTTCGATCTGGACAATGCCCATGGCATTGGTAAGGGACAAGAACTATCATAGTTGCAGAGTGGCATGAATAACGGGATCCCAGGTCTGTAGAAAAGGACTTCCTATGAGTACATATAGGTCTGTGTGCGTGGGATGTGGACACGGAGAACGGAGTGTATGAATTCAGAGAAGGCTCTTCGGCTCGACTGCCTCCCGGGGGTACATGATGCAGATGATATGGGTACGTTTCCTTTAAAAGTAACTGCAGTCGTCCCGATGACTGACAGTTCAAACATAAAAGAATGAGGGACTGTTAGCTAAGAAGAGACAGCGGGGCGTGGTTCCAGGTCAGAGGACAGCCCAGAGCGCGCTGGGATGCGTTTGGAATGGAACAATTGTAGACACGGAGCAGCTCCGTGCATTTGGTTTGGGACTAAACCACTGATGCGAGGTTGCCTGCTTCGGAGCCAGAGAGAGGCCCGCTCAGGTGTGAATGGTAGAAACGCTCTGGCAGTGGAGGCCCGGGTGGCACATGGGTACGAGGGACCAGAAGAAGCTGAAGTTACGTTGGCCACGTGGCTCGATGTTACCGCGTCACCTGGGGCGCGCAAGGGTCAAGGCGGAGAAGGACTTGGGCTTGGGCGCGCAGAACCAGTTCTCCAAATGTTTCCCCAGGAAATGCGCAGCCTCCTTGGCCTCAGTGCGTCCGCTGCAAGTGGCGTTTTCGGAGGACTTGATACTCACTTGGAAGGTTCGGCTCTGATTTGTGAGTTTACAGACGGGCTGGCGGGCTCTAAAGCCATGCTCCCGAGTCTAGGAGGAGATACCAGCCACGGCGCGATGCCCCGGGTGCGGGCTCCCTCGTGCATCTTGCAACAGCAGGCATGTGCATGGCTCAATGTCAGGGTGGGTTTTATAGCAGCCACACCCGTTTCAGCTCCGCTAAAGCAGCCCCCTCGCCCCCCACACCTCCCATGGCTTCCCAAGAGGAGCCTGCGCGTTACCCTGCTGTGTGTGCCCCAGGGACCCCGGCTGAGCGCGCCCCACGCCTCCCAGAGCAACACTGTGTTACCCGTGTCTGCCTAGCAACGGAGAGGTGACGCGTGGGGCCTGCGTTTCCACCCATTTCCTCCTGATGAGAGGAAGGGATTCTCCTGCGAGTTATTACCTGAAATAATACCATATGGTAAAATGTAAACAACATCTGCATATTCATGTAATAATTTCATCTGTTTAATTAGTTCCAGCAAAGCAGTTTACCCTCCGAGGCCCTTGGCTGTCATCTCGGCGCTCATACATCCCAGGCTGACTGTCGGGCTTGACAGCCTCCTATTGTTCCTGCCCCGTGTGCACGTCGGCAGTTCCTGCGAGCGAGTCTTCCGGGGGGCGGGGCGTGTGTCCCCGCCGATCCAGATATCAGGGGGAGCTGTCAGCTGGGCAGAGGGCTACTAAAGACAGGCTTGACAGGTCAGGTGATGCTGGGAAAAAGAAGGCAGATAAGATGATTTCTTTCTTGCACTTCCGTAATTTGGATGTGAGTTTCCATGCGCTCTAGTGGCAAAGAGGTTTGCAGCCTGACCCAGGGGACTTCTCAGTGAGACCAGGGGCCCCGTCTCATTCTGCTGCCCCTCAGGGCCTTTGAAGCTAAGCGTGGGTCCTACAGGTTCAGGTGGAGCCCACTGGTGTGGCACACAGGAGCTAAACATTTGGAAGTGTACACACACACGCGCGCGCGCGCGCACTGCAGACGTTTTGGGCTGTCCTTGTAAATGAAAGCGTTTTTTTCCCCCCATTTGCCCCCCAGAACAGGGTTGGAAGGGATCGCAAAGGTCCTTTAGACCACACTGTCCCCTCTGGGGATCTTGTTAAAATGCAGACCCTCAGTGCGTAGGCCTGAAGCGGGGTCTCCGGTTCTGTGTTTCTAACAAGCTCTCAGGCGATGCCCGGGCTGCTGGTGTGCGGCCGCGCTGTGCATAGCGAGGCCTGAGGCCCCGGGCTCATTCTGGGGAGGAGAGAGAAGACCATGACCAAGGGTAGCTGCTCAGTCAAGGCCAAACAGGGCTAGAATGCTCACTTTTATTTGAAGCTCTTGGCTTTTCATATATTGCTATTTTTGTTTATTTTTTAATCTCTTACACATGAACAGAAAGTGTTGAGCTGTTTTTCTTAACATATAATTTATATATATAAAAATTTTATATTATATATATATATCAGTCTTTCAGTGGTCACCAATTTCTTTTCAACCTCTAAGCTCAGGTTGACATAAAAAATATAAATAAAATGAAAAAAAAGAACCCTGGCTGGTATGGCTCGGTGAATTGAGCACCAGCCTGCAAACCAAAGGGTTGCAGGTTCGATTCCCAGTCAGGGCACATTCCTGGGTTGCGCGCCATGTCCCCAGCTGGGGGCGTGCGAGAGGCAACCACACACTGATGTTTCTCTTTCTTTCTCCCTCCCTTCCCCTCTGTCTAAAAATAAATAAAACCTTAAAAAAAAAAAAAAACACCCATTAAAAAAAAAAGGAGGTGGTAAATTTGAGCATTGTGGCAGCTTCATCTAAGAAGTCCAGGGGACTGTCATAATTGTAGGATGGAGAGTTCTTGTGTCAGAGAACTAGAAAGCAGCCAGGAGCCAGGAGATATTCTGAGTCAGGGCAGTGATTCTCTGTGCTTCCTGGACGTGTGTGTCTATTTCCTTTGCCAAATTCGGAAAGTTTTCTTACATTATTTTGTCAAACAAGTGTTCAGTGTCTTGCTCTTCCTCTTCTCCTTCTGGCATCCCTGGGATTCAGATATTGGTACATTTAAATTTGTCCCAGAAGTTCCTAATCCTCTCCTTGTTTTTTTTTTTTTTGTTGTTGTTTGTTTTGTTTTGTTTTGTTTTTTTCAGTTTTTGTTTCTTCTTTCTGTTCCAGGCAAATGTTTATTTCGTGTGTTCCAGATCATTGATTTGAACCCCAGCTTCCTTCCCATCACCGTTGGTTCCTCTATGTTTTTCTGTATTTCACTTTGTATAACCTTCACTTCTTCCTTTATTTTGTGGCCGTTCTCAACCATTTCTCCGAGCATCCTGATCACCAGTGTTTTGAACTCTGCATCCGATAGGTTGGCTGTCTCCATTTCGTTTAGTACTTTCCCTGGGGTTTTGTTCTGTTCTTTCACTTGGGCCACATTTCTTTGCCTCCTCAAATTAGCAGCCTCCCTGTGTGTGTTTCTGTGCACAGGGTGGAGCTGCTCTGACTCTGTGTGTTGGTGGTGTGGCCGAGTGTCGTAAGTGTCCTGTCGGGTCCAGTGGCACAGCCGCCCCCCCCATCACCCAAGCTGGGTGCCCGAGGTGCGCCCTTTGTGTGGGGTGAGCACACCCTCCTCTTGTAGTTGAAACTTGATTGCTGTCGGCAGATCGATGGGAGGGACTGGCTGTGACCACTGACCACCACCGTCTGCCCTCCGTGGATGATCAGCCCTGCAGGGGCAGGGTGGTGGTGCTCTGACGTGGCCTGTAGCTGTCCACTGGGTGCGCTGGCCCTGGGGTTTCCGGGGTGGTGCAGGCCAAGGTCAGCCCCACCTGTATTTTGCCTGGGGGCGCCCTGCCTGAGCTATGAAGCAACCTGAGATGGCTGCTACATGTGCCGGGCTTGGAGATTCCCAGGTGAAGCCAAGCCGTGAGCATGCTGCTAGTGCCGGGCCTGGGGCTCACTGGGGCCAGCTGTTGCCTGTTTGAGAGGATTAGGACGTTGGGAAGGAGGAGCCCAGACCAGCCAGTCATTGGGAAAAGCAGCGTGGGCCGGCCTGGAAGTTGGTGGGGCGGGGCCTGGGGCTCACTGAGCCCAGCTGTTGCCTGTTTGAGAGGATTAGGACGTTGGGAAGGAGGAGCCCAGACCAGCCAGTCATTGGGAAAAGCAGCGTGGGCGGGCCCAGAAGCTGGTGGGGCGGGGCCTGGGGCTCACCGAGCCCAGCTGTTGCCTGTTTGAGAGGATTAGGAAGTTGGGAAGGAGGAGCCGAGACCAGCCAGTCATTGGGAAAAGCAGCGTGGGCGGGCGCAGAAGTTGGTGGGGCGGGGCCCAGAAGCTGGTGGGGCGGGGCCTGGGGCTCACTGAGCCCAGCTGTTGCCTGTTTGAGAGGATTAGGACGTTGGGAAGGAGGAGCAGAGACCAGCCAGTCATTGGGAAAAGCAGCGTGGGCCGGCCTGGAAGTTGGTGGGGCGGGGCCTGGGGATCTCTAGGGCATGCCAATCAGTGTTAGCCAGGTTGGTGGGGTCTCAGGTATGGCACCAGCTTGCCGGCTCTCTGGGGGAGGTTTTAGAAAAGGGACAATGGCTTCTGCTCATCTTGACACCAGACACTTCAGTTCCTCCCTGTACGCCAGTGGTGCCTTTCAAGTTGCTACCCTGGTGCCGAAGCCCAGAGGGAGCGAATCTGAGCAGGTGAGTCTGTGTGCGGGTTCTCTAAGGGGAACTGCTTGGGGCTCCGGCAGTTTCTTCCACCGACTCAATCCTGCTGGTTATGTAGCCAGAAGCTGAGGGGATTTATCTTCCTGGCGCTGGAACTCTGGGCTGTGGGGGTCTGGTGTGGGGCTGAAACTCCTAAAACGTCCCTCCCAATTTTTATCTCCCCACTCGTGGGTGAGCGACCAGCCCGTTCTGTGTCTGTGCCGCTCATATCGTCTCTCTGGATGTGGTTTCTGTAATTTCGTAGTTGTCAGATTTCTGTGCAGCTCTTATTTCTGATGGTTCTGGCTGATGGTTGTTCTGTATTTTAGTTGTAATTTTGATGTGGTTGTGCGCGGAGGCGAGCCAGGTCTGCCTCTGCTGCCATCTTGGCCGGATCCTCTCTCAACTTAAACATTTGTTACTAAATATAAAGCATATCGGGGACCCCTGTCTTTGTCAGCCATAGGATTGGGCATACCCACCTTCAAACTTCAGAAGTTGTGACTTCCTTGTCACTTTTCTGTGCACTTTAATTTTTTCTTCATTCTAGAGAGAAATTGTACAACTAATGGAAACATCTCCTCCCCCCTCCAAAGTACAATAAAATCATTCTTTGAAGTTTCTTCTTCCATTAAGTGGCTTATATGTGCAGATTTTATGCAGCCCTAAAGTGATGCCTAAATTAGCACTCAGAAAAGTCAATTATACTTTTAAAGCCAGTGTCTATAATTGTTATGGTCTCCCCATGTGTGTGTTCAAATGGTTTCTAATGGGCATTCCAGGGCACGAGGGTTAATGGTATCTTTAGTGAGGTAGAATGCTGGCTAGAGTAGGGTTAATTTATCAAAATAAGTTTATGCGGTGTTGTTTCACAAGCAGTGGTCATGGTCTCTGAGTCTCCTTAACTCATATCTGATCTTATGTGGCGTTTTTAAATGCAGCTGTACTATTAAGTTGCTTTATATTAATTCAGTGGTTGTAGATAATTTGACGTCAGATCTAGGCAGGTTCCAGATCAATGTCTACTTCTGCAAATGAAAAGAATCCCTATCAAAGATGAAAACATACCTAATTAAGCTATTTTTGATCTTTTATTCTGTCAATGCTTTGCGTTCTCCCCTCCTTCTCTCCCCCCCACCCCATAATCTTGACAAAGGAAACTCCCATGTCTGGATGTGCTGGTCTCTGACTGATCCAAGGGTCTCATGATGGCATTGGCCGTGATCAATAACTAATTATTAAAGCAGCAATTCTTTCCAGGGCTCCTTGTTAAAAAATTGCTTTTGGCTGAAAGAGAGGGAAAAAGGTCGTCGCTTTGACATGGTCGCGAGTCTTTCAAAATCCAGTGGGCCATCCAATTGAATTACTGTCCTAAACTAATTGATATAAATTTGAACAGAAGAATGCTTGTTACTGCAGAATCTCATAATGATATCCTTGGCAAGAAAACGTTGGGGAGGGAAACAGAAAACCCCAACACCAATTACAAAGTGTCCGCACACCGCTGTAGAATTGGAAATGGGAGAAAATAAAAGTTGGGGTGGGGGCAGGGCTGGGTGTGCTGGGATGGCACAGCTGCGTTGCTTTTATGCACGATATTGTGAATCCGGAGAGGGTCACTTTTTCCTGTTTTTGTAGTCATAGAAAGAGCATCCTTTGATATATTATTTAACGTCTGTACTGATGGTAACTTGCAAAGCATTTGAGTGACAGCTGTCATTTCATTGTTACCTAGGTGCTCGGCTTGGGCCAGTCCAGTCTGATGTTGCTTTCTGAAGGATATAACTTTGAAAACCGAGAGTGTAAAAAGGTGAGCAGAAAAATATTGCAAGCAATAAAAAAAAAAAATCCATCGTTTCTTCTAATCCCCATGCCTTCTCTGCCTATCACTTAGAGAATGACAGGAGAATGAGTGACAGAGTTTCCTGCCTAAGATCTTTTCTCTTTGCCTATTGACTGAAACCTAAGATTAGACAAGGACATCCAAAAATTTTGATGAAAATGTTAAATTGGAGAGAGTGCTCTAATGGAGCTGCAGAGTGAGAAATATATTTTCCTTAAGTAATCAGTGGGGGAAAGGCTGGTGTTTCTAATTGTGTTTCGGGTTTGAACACATACTACAGGGACCACGTGTCCCCTGTATTGGTGACGCGGTAGGACTGCCCAGTCAGGCCCGGCCGCCCTCTCCTCCACATCAGCCCTTCCTTGTGTCTTTATCTGACTTGAGATTACAGTTCCTAGAGTCCATTTTCCACAAATGCTCTCTGCCTTGTCCTGATGGAATATCTTGGAAATTTCTATATATTGAATTTATTTCTCATTTTAGTAAACTGCTGAAATTCATTGAATTATTTGCCCAATTGGAAAAAACTTGTTTTTCTCCAAATAATGGGCTCTGGAGTGAAGGTAAGGTCTAGCGCGCATCCCTGCTTTGCAGTGTCTAGTTGATTCCCTTGGTTCTATGGTACCTGCAATATGATATGATTATTAAGAATTTTGTAAATGTTTTTAATGAAATGAACCTCATTTAAAAAGTTAAAAGTTGCTGTTCCCTTAGATACCCTTTGTGTGAAATTTGTCTGGATTGCAAGCTCACTTGGTTACTATGAAAAACCAGTTACCATTGAGTTATAATGATCGTAACCATAATCAATCACAGTCAACACTCAGTCAGGAAGAAAACTTGGCCCTTTGCCTATAATCTTTCATTTCCCCTCAAAAAACACAATAGGGCACAGACTTTATTTTAATTTTACAGAGGAGGAAAGTGAGACCTTCCATTTTTAAGGGATCGCGCAAGGTCCCAGAGGTCATGAATGTGAGATGTGGCTTTGAAACCCTGTCTGGGTAAGCCCGGAGCCTGTCGCCAAAGTGACATTCTGTGACAGTGCTCATAGCCAAGGACTTGGGAGAGTCAGTTACTGGGAGAGGCCGGGCGCCAAGGGACAAATACTGCTTTGAGCTGGCCTCTGGCGATGAAGCTGGCCTCCTGGTGTCAGGAACGGATGTGGTAAAGAAATGTAAAAATTCTGGAGTTCCCCTAACGTCCCTTAAGAGCAGAAGAGACCTGCCCTTTCAGAGAAAACATTTCTGGGGTGATCTTCAGGGAGAGGAATGAGGGGCTGTGATGTAAAAGGAGACTTTATAAGGTTTGTAGCAGCTTTTGAGTCCCCCCGATGGCAGGTCCTGGCTTCCCAAGACCGTTGGCACTTTTCTGTGCTTCTCCAAGGTTAGCTGTGCATGGTTTTTTATTTGTTAGTTTGTTGTGTTTTGTAGTGTTCGTCCCTGCTTGCACATTGAGATCACCTGGGAAACCTTCATAAAACCCCGCTGCCAGAGAGCCGTGCATAGATCTTCATATTTGGTTTCTCTGGAGCCGGGAAGAAGGGCTGTGGTTTAAATGAGGAGGCGCTACTATGCGGCCCGAGCTGAGAATCACTGTCCAGACAGTGAATGCAAAGCTCGAACGACGAGGAGAAGCCAGTTACGGTAACACCTAAACGCTGACAGTAACTCAGACAGGACACCACCCCGGTGACTCTTTACATGAATTATATGCATGTGAGAACACTCACTTACTCTTCTAAAACTGAACTTCGGGTAACATTGAGGAAGTATATTTTATACCTAATGCAATGCAGTATTATTGTATGCATCGATGAGTTAATTTTCTTCACTGGAGACTATTATACATCGCAAACACTTATGAACTTGGAGTCTGAGAAGTTTTGAGATGCCATGTAAAAATCCCTGAATTATATGAGAGAACGTTTGCACAAGGACCTGAGGTGAAACGCTAAGAAGCGTTAAGAGTCGAGGTCAAAAAGATTCTGAGGTGGAAATGAAATTCCTAGATGGATAGAGAATATTGAAAAGAATAAAGGAAAACAGTGGGCAGTGGGAAGGGGAGGGAAACACCCATGGCACATGAAATGGAAAGTCCTGGATCCGAATAAATGAACACGGGGACATCTATGCAGACGAGTGAGACGCGAGGAGCATGGATTCCAGCACGGTGCACAGCGAGGAATTGGGGGCAAGAGTTAAACCCATCAGGTAACACGGCGACGGCTCTCCTTCTGAGGGGGTTCCCTCACCCTGCTGTGTCAGAGGCCCCTCTTCCATTAGGAGAGCCGCTCCCAGCCGGACACAGGCTGAGACCCCCGAAACCCGCGGGCAGGGGTACATAGCACAACCCAGAAATGCTGAGAGCTTGTCAGCAGCTAGGTCTTCAGCATCTGACCACTGGGTTCATTCCATACTGTGTATAAGGAGAAAGGGGCTTGTTCATTAATATCGTGTTAGTTACCGTTGGTATCGGCCAGCACGCTGCAGCATACACCAGCTGGAGCTGGTTGGTAATTATTTGATGTGTTCGTTTATTTTATTTTTTTGGTCGGCTTCCCCAGTAGATTATAAGCTTCTTGAGAACACAGAGCACGTCAGGCTGGTTCTTTGTTTTCTCCTTCATTCCTGCTGCCTTTTTTGGCCCCGGTGGATGCACAGGAAATGCGGGCCATGGTGTGATGTAATGCCTAGGATCCGGCTAAGGGGGCGTCCGGAAGCGGTGGCAGTAGCAGGACGCAGAGCATTTGGGGTTCAGAAGGAGGGCTTCGTGGCCAGCCGACGCGGGGCTACGAGAGAGGCATTTGGAGAATGTGTCAGTTGCCATGGTGCTAGAAAGTGTTCAGAAAGCCACCATTTAAGTGCAAGCCCTGAGTGGGCCGCCTGGTCCCAGATGAAAAGCAGGCGAGGAGAGAGATGATAACAATTAGTAATTGTTTAAAAAATTATTGTTTTATGAGAGAGAGAGGGTATCGGCTTGTTGTTGCAATTCTTACGCATCCGTTGGTTGCTTCTTGTCTGTGCCCTGACCGGGGACGGGAACCCACAACCTTGGTGTGCTGGGATGATGCTCTAACCAGCTGAGCGACCCGGCCAGGGCCTTAGTAATCTGTCCTATTATGAAAGGTTTCATAACACATTTGAACACAGTTACTGACTTCTCCACACCGACTGTACTACTTCCATAATTGTAGGGATGCTTCTAATTTCCTAAAAATTGGTTCTGGTTTGTTAAAGAAATCAAAAGGGAAAGAAACTTAGTACAGACGACAGAGGAAAAACAGTTGGGACATGCTCGGTCTGGGCCCAGGGAAACACCACGTCCACAGTGTCGTTTTGCTTTTGTTCGGCCACCGAGATGTGAAGGTGTAGAAACCTTCCGTTAATTTTTAAAAACATCCTCTTCCCACGGCCTCCAAATCCTTTACTTTGTGTGTGCAGGGGCGGTCCCAGGAGGGGTGCAAGGACTCCGGGGGGCTTGACAATAAATCCAGTTACAGTGGCTCCTGAGATGACAACTTGGAAGTAGACAGGCCCTGCGTTGGCCTTCATTGCTGTGATTTTTTGCCAGTGGGGGTGGGGGGACTCACAGGGCGAATAAATGCACGTCACTAACCTCCCAGCATCAAAAATAGAATCATTGCCATTTCTACTTAAGGGGCGACCTTGTTTGGGGGCGCTGCTCCTTGGATGTGGATCTGAAAGACAATTCTCAGCTTCTCTTTGCCCTTTCTCAATCAATCAAGGAGAGTCCTAGAAATAATTGTTAGGCTGGTTAATTATTTTACAGAAATAATTATTAGGGTGGTTAATTATTGTCCATTTCCATTGCAGTGCCATTCACTGCCACCCGGAATACTAATCGGGGTGTTCAGTCTCGATCCCTTGTTTTAAGGCGCGGGGTCAACTGGAGAGGCCTAAGCGGCACCAGAAGCGTTTGCAACGTAAAAGAAACCTGCGACAGACGGCAAGGATTAAATAATAAATGCCAGCCTGGGGGGGTGGTACCTTGTGTTTCCCTTAAATAAGGAGAGGAGAGGAGACCCCACCCTCATCTGTCTCCTCCCAGGAATGTAGAGTAATAGCAGGTGGATCAGTGTTCTTCCCCGAGGTGGGAGCTGTTCTGTCGTCGGGGTGTGAGCAGAGACAGGACCCCGTTGTATCAGGATTAGGGAGTCTCCCGACCTCACATTTATTTCCTTCTCTTACTAGCAACTGTCAAGACATGCAAGCAGACTTTTTTCCTCGCGATGAGAGTTTTTGTCTGCACCTAAAGTAAGCTGTTGGGAGGCTTTGTTTAATTTTTTCGGGTCCATTGTAGCTGCGATCCCTCTATCGCCGATGACTCTCATGTTTGCAATCTGTTGTCTTGAATGGGGACAAGACTCAGTCTTCATAGCCAGCCTGCGAGGAGAACCCTGGCCTGGCCTTAGATGAAGCAAGATTTCCTTGACTTTTGATCTCTTAAATGTGCAAAAATCTGGGATGAGACACAGGATCCAAGGCAGGCCCTCCTCACTCCCTTTAGTTGGGCCATGTGAGGTCCAGCGCTTTCTGCTTTGGGGCTCGCTCTGAGGTCTGAAGTTCAGGTCCCAGCGACAGTGGGACAGTGGCAGTTGTAACACCGAGGTGGTGTGGGACTGAACACTTGCCTGCTGGGCAGGAAGTCCTGGGCAGGTAGCAAGGGACAGTTGCAAGGTGGGAGCTCGCCCCTCGGGTGACCTTTCCTCCCCTCACGTATCCCTGGTCCTGTTTGCATGCTCCCCTGACCTCTTCGCCCCTGGCCTGTCCCCAGTCCTGTGGTGGAGCCTCTCAGGGGAGGAGCAGGGAGGCTGGAGAAGAGCCTCCTGTGACTCCCACTCGGGCCCTGGCATGACTGCACCCGTAGGCATTCACGCCCAGGGCTCCCACCTAGGCTGAGCTGTGTTTCAGCTCCAGGCCCAGGGACGTGGCAAGGCCTGGCCGGGAGACGCCGTGACGGTCGTCAGGACCAGTTGCACTGACTAGTGACCCCCTGGCACTGACCAATCAGCAGAGACCGCCACCCTGAAAGGACACACCTTGAAAACTGATGACTATTCGATTGTGATCCTCTCCTGAGAACCCGGTGCTCCCCCTTTCTGTCTCTGGAACACCCTTGTTCCTTGCCTGCTCTCCTTCCAGATGCCTGGCCCTCTTCAGTTCTTTAAGGATGGAATGGTTGAGATCAATAATAATGAGCTCACACTTCTCCAGCCCCTACTATGTGCCCCCACTCTCTTTCCAGCACTTTCCAGCCATTCATTCATTGACTCTTCATGCCTGCCCTATGAAGTAAACACTATCATTACACCCGTTTTGTAGATAAGGAACTTGCCTCGTCCACGCTGCTGAAGAAGGCATAGCCGCCTTTGCTAAATGGCAGGGAATTCTCTCTACCCTCGGTGCTTCCTTGGAATCTGATCCACACTAAACACGTGCTGTTCGAGGGCTTTTGTGCAATTTTATTTTACAAAGGTCTGAGATGTGACTTTTATAAGTTGGGGGTCTCTAGGAATCGGAGACAAGACTATGTTGGTGGAAAGCCCAAAGTTTTCTAAATGTAGATGAGCCCAGATTAAGAAAGCAGTAATTAATTTCCTTCGACCTTGAGCTGAAATGCCTTTCTGAAGCTGTCATAAAGAGAGAGAGGCCAGAGAGGGGAAGTGAGGGTGTGTAACAATGCAATTAAACCCTTGTAATGAGGTCGGGCCTTCGGCTTGTTGCCGCTGATATCATTATAGCGAGGGGAGGGCCCTATACGGGTGGGCGGGATTTTTTTTTTTTTCCGTAATTCATGCTTTCTCTGTTTAACTCTTTACCACCATATATGTACTTCTTTGAAATATAAAGGTATTGTGTATTACACACTTTTTTATCACCAGAGGAAATATTCCGTTGGCTCAGGCAAGCAATCTTTTTTTTTTTTTATGCCAAGGAGGAAAGCAGCGTAGGCGTTAAGTGCGGTAGAAAGAACTCAGAATTAAGAGTGAGGACAGCGGACTGTCTCCTGCGCGAGGACGCTGCACTTACAGGTGTCCGCAGGGGCTGCGGCCGGCCCTGCTGCGTGGAACCGTTTTATCTCAGCCGTCGCTACTGTTGCGGTCGTTCACGTGTATTGTTCCTCATTCTGTGCTCGGTGCGGCGTCGGAAACGCAGGGAAACTGCGAGCTGACGGTCACACCTCCAGCGAGCGGCAGCGTTAGGGTTCCATGCAGGTAGCTCGCCTGTTCTCCCTGATAGAACGCTTTTGTCCTTCGTTGTGGGAAGTTAAAATGAGGAAAAAGGGTATACAGTCTTCCCTCCCTTATCGCGAGTATTACGTTCCAGACGCCCCGCGACAGGTGAAAACCTGTGAAGTAGGACCCTGACGTTTATTTTAGTATTTGTATATATTTTAAGGCTTTATAAACCCTTCCCACACATGTATAAACCCTCCCGCACACTTATAAACCGTTCCCAGTCCCTTATTAACCTTTCCCACACTTTTATAAACACTTCTGATGTTCTTAAACATATTCTACACTCTTAAACCTATGTCACTTTAACAACATACGTGTACAGTATCGCAGAATCCCACGATAATAGGGAAAAATCCGCGATCAGTAATTAAATATAATATTTTTAAAAATCCCGCGCTACAGGGAGGCTGCGATAAGTGAACCGCGATATAGAGAGGGACCGCTGTAGCAGTGAGAAGATCTCCCAGAAAAGTTGACATTCATAAACAAAGACGTGGATGTGTTCAGAGATGATGAGGAGGGAGGGTGTCATGAGACGAGTGGAGAAAAACTGTAATTAAAGCAAGCTTCCGTGTCCTGGACCTGATAGAAAACGGCATCCAATTATCAGCAACATGGGCAACGCGTTGGAGAGGAAGTCCAGGTCTTTCAGCAGTGGTTGCTTGGATGGGTCATCTTCTGCTTTTTTTAATCTTGAGTTCGAAAGTAATAATCAGAAGCTGTGCAGGTTCCAGCGCGCAGTTGTACACGGATGACACAGGAGCAGGAAGTGCGCGGGACAGGGAAGGGAGGAAGAAAGAGTTCACACCGAGAGAAGCAGGAGTCCCGTAGCCCTCCTGCTGCGTTTCCCCTGACGCTGCTCAGCTGCCTGCTTCCCCGGGCTCCTGGGTTCTCCTCTCCGGGGGTGTGAGCCATGCCGTCTCACCACCTCCCCCGTCTGGGGTTCCCCCTCATCTGCGGTCCCCCCCACGACATCCCTGTGTCCCCCACGTGTGCTGTCCTGCCGGGCACACATTACAACCCCAGGCATTACTTCATGAGTAAACAGGTAATTCAGCATCTCTCCTTATCCTTAGTTGTAGGTAAATGACTCTGCAAAGGTGGCTTTGGTCATATGGGCAGTCCGTCGGTCACCTGACCCATTCAGGATTGATGACAGTTTTCCGCCCACTTGGGAGGAGGGTGTGATATTTGGAGTTGGTGCTTCAAAGTGGCCGCTTTGCATCGGGTATAGGTCCTGCAAATATTTGGCAAAGAAGTCAGAATGAAGTCATAAATAGCAAAATCTTTTTGTACTGAGTTTCTCTGTCTTTCGATCTCCCTGAACACAAATTTTATTTTTACTTTTTCTTTTTGGCCGAATTGTATGGTTCTGTGAACACAAATGCAACGTGTACACAATCTGTCCATTCATTTTCTTCGCTGCACAGCCTGGCATTGGGGTTGGTGGCCCCGGGCCACCTGAGCTCTGTCCGCAGTGGCTTTGCGGGCGTGGGAGGAGGCGCTGGGAGCGCTCAGCACAGTGAGGTTCGCTGCACATCAGCAGCGCTTGCCGCTCCTGGGTGTCGCAGACCGGGGACTTCCGGAGGCCCCTGGGCAGCATGTGGCTCCCACAACAACGCTGGGTGTCCAGCTCTGGCCCTTGAATCTTCTGCGCACCCAGTGCCTCTGGGTTTCCGCCAGTTCTGCTTCATTTTGGCATGTCGGTCTGACTGGGGCCAGAGGAACTTCTTGGTCCCCTTTTTTGACAATCTTGGGTTTCACGAGGGGTCTGAGGCAGCTCTAGTGCCAAGTGGGAGGTGGTGGCCTCCTCCATAGGCTGAGGAAGAGACTGCTTTTTATTTATTTTTTATTTGAAAGGCTCTGTAGTCCGAAATGAAAAGCTGTTCATTAAACAGGGTCTGGCCAGGTTAGACACCGTGGTCAAGCAATGTAACCCCACCTGTCTGCACTGTAATTTACCATATGTGCGGCCACTGCCACGTAAGAAAAAGTAATTGCTAACCTAAAGGAAAAGCAGAATTTCCTTTGTGCTGATGTGACAAGATCAAACCCTTCTGACAGTAAGGTGTACATGTGATTCACTTCTGAGGATTGAAAAAGGAATCTGGAGCAGGTTGGACTGTTATTTTTTAATCATTGGCCAAATCTTAATATACTATTTAGAAAGAATACAAAGGAAAGCTCTTCACTTTAAAAGTCCATTTAATTCACGGGAACGGACTGATGGGACTTCGGTGGCTTTCTAAATGAAGACGACTAATTTTTCCAGGAAGTTCCTCCTATTTTATTGCTGTACTAGATTCAAACGATACGTATATATAGTTACAGAATCACTGTCCTGAGCGTGTGTATGTGATACAGTCTCTCCTGTTAGTCAGCCGGGCAGGTGCTCAGCTCGCTGCCTCCTGAGAGCCCGGCACCGAGGACCAGACAAGAGTCACACACAGTGACTGTGCTGTTCACTCAGCTGCTATTGATGCAGGTTCACTCGTAGTAGGACATCAACACGCATTAATATCCTACTCACGCTCTAACAGTCTAAGAGAACTGTAACACACACGCACAGCAGTCCCTGGGGTTTAACGAACCTGAGTCCCAGTGTGCAGGTCCGGGAGGCAGCACGGTGGGCGGCAGGGCAGGCCAAGTCCTCAGCCCAGCAGGGCGGAGCCTCCGGCGGCCCACGCCAAGGCGGTCAGTGTGGCGGGGAGCAGCGCTCTGGTGGGCGGGGCTCGGCTGTCTCAGCAGTGGTCAGGACCTGCCTCAGTTACGCCTGGAAAGCGGTGTGCTCCACCCTTCTGGGTCCTTTCGATAAATGTCTCGGCTCCCCTGATGCCAAGACTGGAGTTTTCCCAGCTGCCATTGGGTGGTCCATGGCCGTTCTGATCGCATGGCAGGTATCTCAGGTGTGTCTCCTTTTCAGACATGTGTGTTCTGACCACGTGGGTAGATATGTCTAAGATGTGTGTTAGAGTGACTTCAGCAGTTTTCCTCTTGAACCAAAGTGTCATGGCTGGCTGACAGCCATCTTAGTTGACATGAGTGACTCCACTTTGTTTTATAGACTTTATCTGACATTGATCGGAGTAATGTCCTTTTATTGGTCCTGCTCTCCCCATTCCACCCCTTGATTCCCACAATGATAAGGGAGAAAAAGGGTTGTGGCAATCACTGAAAAATAATTGTGATGCTATCATGTTTTAAACTAATCGTAGGTCACAGTTTTTAAGACCAAATATCAATACATAATAACGTGTTTACATTTCTTGTGTATATGATATTGCTAAAGTTCTATGTGTTACAGGATGGAGACTAATAGAGGGATTGTAGTAAGATTAGATTATGCAGAAGGCATCCCAAGGTGCTTGTGAAGGCACTGCTAACACATTGGGTCAATCTTGTAACACATTTTTTCTTTTAACATTCAAATCCCGCCAAAGGTACAACAGTTGTGCCTCAGTGAGTACACCGTGGAGCCTTGTGCATTTATAATTGTGTAATCAAAAAATTTTAAGCTGAATAATGGTTTTTGTCACAGGTTTTAATATAAGTTTCACAACATTTTGTAAATTGCAATCCACAGGAAAACATTGTTTTCCACTTTTACATTTAGCAGTACAGAGCCATTTTAGAAAATAGTAAATACACATAATTGCTATTATAAACACTAAGATATTTAATATAACTTCCCTGTACTACTCTGTAAATCGGTTAAGAGGTGGGAGATTGAGTTTGCAACTACTGCAAAAGAATTAAAACCAGCCCCTGAGCCTGAGCACGCTTCTAAGTGCAGGGCTCTCTTAACGAGTCCCCCGGTGAGTGTTTTTTATTACGTGCTGTGGCAGTTCCTTGTGGAGACGGTCCCTTATTGACTGTGGATACAGCCCTGTCTAAAGTTTTTTCATGGGTTTTTAGAGACTCTCTCTGCTTGGGAATGTCAGTACCTTTTCTTTCTAGTACGTGCACATTTGGATGTGAGGCGTGAGTAATGGAGGAGGACCCTCTGCCAGTAATAGTATCTCTGTGGTCTTTCACCGTTGGAGGTAAAGCTCTGTAACTTCATTCCAGCTCCTCCTGTGATAGGATGGATGAGTTAGGCTAATATTAATAATATTTTGTAGGAAACAGCATCCGAAGTTGAGTATGTCAAAGTTCATCATGTTTTTGTGAAGATAAGTTAGTGTATGGTTGTCTAAGCCGATGGTCCATTCGCCTTCACCACTGTTGTGTATAATAGTGCGTCTGCATGTTTCTACCAGATCTAAATAAAAAACCAGAAGCTCGATTGGTGTGAATGTGCAATACACGTTTTCTGATATTTGTGGAAGGTGCTTTTCATTAATGTATGTATTTAGATATAGAATGTCTCCTAAAATTGTGTAAAATTTATTTCCAGTAGCTGTCAGTGTTGGCATTACTGGGCGAGCTCTTAATGAACCAGTGTCTTCTACGCTCAGCACGTGTAGTGTGCGGTCACCTTCTGGAGGGCGTCCCGGCGGCTCTGATCTGTCTGGGATCACATAAGCGTGGCCTTTGTTGTGTGTATTTGGTGATTTGCCAAAAGTGATCGATTCTCTTAAGCCTTCTACTAGCAACTGTGGTGACGAGTGTAAACTTTCACACTGTAAATGGATTTTATTGTTCAGTACTTCTGCCCTTAAGGTTAAGAGATTGGTGGGTAATATGCCAGTTTTGTTTAGTAATCCTTCTACCGTTGGTTTCATTACTTTATGGGGGTCCCGGAAGCGATCTCACGTTTTTCTGATGCCTCTCATTGCAGGCAATGGCATCCCTATTCTGTCCTGAGTTTCTCTAAAATGTTGATCATTTTCTTTTCTGCTGAGACCAGTTGTGACCTTCATACTGCTACTTCTTGCTGTATTCCTGGCCAGATAAAGCTTGCTGTAGGCCTAGTGCGAGTCCTAGCTGCGACAGCTTCCTTCCTGGTTGGCTCAAATTCAGTATTCCACGTAACAGAGAGATCCGATACTGCAGTTCTTGTATCGCCGTACGTTGTGGTATGAGATTAGTAGCCGTAAATTGTTCCTTATGAAAGACCATTTCTAGTTTAGAGACTTCAGGTTTTGGTCTCAGGAGCCGTCCGGGCCAAGCTGGCTGCCAGTGTTCTGTTTTAGGACGTGTGGGGCTGACATGGCACCCTCTGTGTATTCTGCATGGCCCCGGGCTGTGATCGGGAGCATAGCAAGAGCGGAAGGAGGGTGGCTGAGCAAGGACAGGTGGGTGCTACAGAGAGGTCCCTCACTGGGGGTCGTGCTCCTCAGTCCAGCGTGGCCCAACCTCCCGCTGCGGCTGTAGCATTGGAAGGCGGTGTGGTTCTAGTCACACGTCTACCTGATGGAAGTCCCGTGCGTCTTCTCCTGGGGTCTGCCACCCACCAGTGGGCGTTCTCTGTGCTGTGATGCTTGCGGCGCATTTTCGAAGGACAAAAACACATCACCCTCGTCTTCCCGAGGGCAGAATGCGAACGTTCATCCTAAGCGTTCGTATGTGATTGCTGCTGATGTCCGGTTTGTGATCTGTGTGTGTCCTGTCATACTATATGTGTCCTTAGGGTGTCTTCTAGGTGTGTCACCGTCAGCGTCATAATGTAACTTAATTGTGGGCCGGTGGGATATATCTGACATGTTAAGTTGTGAGGTTTGGGGTGCCCGTGGCCCACTGACCGAGGGGGACATGCGGACTGCGGCGTGACCTTCCCGATGAGGCCTATGGGCATCCGTGTGTTAGGCCCAGTCTGTCTCTAGCCTGGTGCTCAGCACTGCAAATGGAGATTTTTAGCAAATGGAGCTTTAATCCGCTCCTCCTTTGGAAAGCTATTTGGGGACTTCTGCCATCTGTTTGTGCACGTAGTGAAATTATGGCGTGAAGCGTAGATTGCTAAATTTGTATTCGATAGTGGTGCCCGAGTTACTCGATTGTCCTGTGCCCACGTTTGTTACTCTGTGCCACCCAGGCGTCTCCCTGCGGACACGTTACGGGCACACTGCGCCCTGCAGTGGCGTTAGGGTCTCTGACAGTTTACCCGTAGGCACTTCCAGCGTCACTGATACAGAATGGGGTCCTGTTAGTTACATTCATGTCCTCGCCCTGGCCATCGTGTTCCCCTGTTTGCCAACCCATCATACAGTCCGTTTGTATCGGTTTAAGTGTGGTGTTGGTTCCCTTTCCTAATCCCGCGCATTTGTTTCTGCCGACGTGTGTACCGTCATGTTTAGACACAGGTTTTGTGAGATCGTCTATGTCAATTCCTTTGTCCCTATGGCAGCTTAGGATGCCAAAATTACCCAAGTGAGGAACGTGTGGAAACCCTGTCCAGCTGTATGTGTAATAGGTTATATTATTTTCCTTTGGTATGACAATTTATTTTCCTGGGTATCCCCAAGGCATGTTTGGGCCTGAAAGTCATGGACTAAAATAAAAGGGCTTACCCCAAAATGTCATGATGGGTGGTTTTATCGTTGTGTTAGTACCGTTGGTCACACTAGTAGGGTTCTTGTCATACTTAGTCACTGTCTTCATTACAGTCACCAGCGTCTGGTCCCTCCTCCCCTGGATTATACCCGGGCTCATACCAGACTTCTGTGGAGCTCCTCTGTGACGGCACGGCTGCCTCTGGGCGGGCCGTGCTTTCTGGTGCCGTACAGGGCTCAGGTCAGGCTGCATTTCGCGTCGGCATTGCCGGTATAACCTGCTCTCCTCTACTGAAGGCTGGGACGTAGGCTGACCACTGTCCTCCTATAATCTGGAGATCCTCATTCCGTGGACATAGCAAAGTGTCACAGCAACCCGTCACGTCAGTCACGCTAGTACACAGTGTCCCAGCAAATGGTTTTCACCCCTAGGCTGTTTGCCATCTGGTTTCAATGACTTGTCTACAAGTTTTGGGACAGGTAGTTAAAGAACAGTAAGGTCTCTATCTGCGTAATTCTCTCCACACATCTGTAGCATTTCTAAACACAGAATCTGTCACATTATATGATTGTAACTCTGCCAAGCAGGTCTTTACCCCACAGTCCCAGGACTTGTGGTTTTGTAAAATTTTGTGTTGGTGGTCTGGTGGGCTCTCTGGTTCTAGGTATGCAGACGGTACGTGCCTGGCTGTTCTCGTACACTCTCCGGCCGACACACCAGAGTGCCAAAGGGACGTCCAAGTAGTGTACATCTGTAATGTCATCTGAGTTGCCCAGCTCTGCCAGTAGCTGCTGAGCTGCAGGGTCGGGGATTGGCAGTTCGTACGGTGCTAGCGGTATGCCTTCCTCCCTCAAATAAGGTCCCTTTGTCATTAGTCTATGTGCATACAAAGGTACACATGCTAAGAGCCGGCTAAAGTCTGTGTGAAACTCTTCATGCCGCGAGGGCCTGAGTTCCGTCACGTAGTGTGGAAATGCGGCGTGTGGACTCGGGAGTAATGCAGTGCTCACGAGGTCAGGTCTGGGGGTGCACTGCACTGGCTCTACTGGGTTCTGCCTTGGGAAGGGAGAGGTTCCAACAGGCAAAGGGCGTCACTGGGGACAAGGTGACGTTCAGCTTCGGCGCTGTGACTGTTGCACCCTCGGTTTTCACAAACAGTATAAGGTCCAGCTGAGAAAATTCCAGCAGAGACACAGAGTCAGCAGAGGATGATCAAAAGAGGCGTGGTGGTGACCCTTGGTGGTCACGGTTCTGTGTCTGGGAGGTCGCGATGGAGCTCATCCCGTGTGTGCAATGTCTTCTCCCGGGAAGCTGTTAGTGCGTCTCCTGACCGTTTCCGTTCTCCTTTGTCTGGTTCTCCCCATCAGTCCTCCTCTCCGTTCCTCCACCTGGAGTAGATGCGCAGGCAGCCCTTCCCTGGGTTGTCTGACCCCCCTTTCGTATTCTGGGACGTCAGCAATTCCTGCCTTGGAAGGCCTGCCCTTCTTGGGCCTCTGCACGTTGCCTGTTTCTCCCCTGTGTTTACACCGTGAGTTTAAGTGTTCAGAAGGGGTGAACAGTTCTGCCCAGCATAGGGACTTCACGTCATAGTCCCCTTTAAGCAGTACGGACCTGGTTGAACCACAACTCCTAGCTTGTATTCAGTCCGTACAGTCTGAGTGTTGCCCTTACAACGTCGTTTCAGACAACCTGGCATTGGGCAATATAAAATGTGCTCTATCAAGCCCGACGTCCTTGCAAAGTTGCCCCAAAGTAAATGCTCTTGGTTGTGGCCGTCTGCTATCCGGGTGAGCACCATGCGGCATTCACAGCTACAATCCGTAGGTCCTTTGGTCGGCCTGAGATTGAACCATGTGTTCCCTCATGTCCTGTAGAGGGGCTTCCCACGAAGGAACCCGGGAGATGTGAATGGGTTCAAGTCTCCTTCCGTGGTCACATCGTTGTGGCAGGGCGTATGATGTGGCCGCCCCTGCGGGGCACGCTGTCACTGCTGCCGATGCCGTCAGGAGGGCTGCCTGGACTGGCAGACACAGTATTCCTAAGCACAAGCGTGTTGTTGCTACGAGCAGGAGTGCAGACGGCAGTGGGGCCTATCCTGGGGAGTTCCTCATCGGGGCGAGGCATGGGCCGTGCCGTGTAGGTGGAGTGGCCCTCCAGGAACCCGGCAGCCATTTCCTGTGGAGACAGGTTTCCTGTACGACCCCCACCTGCTCCTTTACCGGGGATGCGGTCTTTCTCTGCTCTTCCTGTAACTAACTTGAGCAGGGGTTCTGTCCAACCCTCATGCGGCGCTGGTCTTCCTGGCCTATCCCCTGGGTTTAAATCGAATGCTGCCCCATGTAGGGTTTCTCACAGTGTGGTTTTCTTCTCGATCGTCCTCAGTTCTCTGTCAGCCCGTTAAACCTTTCTGTGTTCCCCGAGCTGTTGGGTGACAAGCCACGTGCAAGTTCCGTGGAATGTCTGATCTCGGTGCGAACTTCGTACGTGACGAGGAATAAGGTGTGATCCTTGGTCGCTCTCTGTGATTCTAGGGGCCCCGTAGCAGCTGCACTGTCCGGCTAGGGTTCGTAGGGTTGCCTCTGCACGAGAAGCCCACCCATGCGTGGTGGGTGTCCTCTGTGAGGAAACGCGGTTGTCCTGGAGCGGTGATGTCCCTACTGTAGATGCACCACTTCCGTGCCAGGGCCTTCTGGTTTGGCATCACTGCTGACACGTCTTCAGGACTGAGTGTCCCCCAGGTCTTACAGTTGCTGGGGCGTTACCAGCAAGAGGCTCAGTCACTGTTAGTGCGTTAGAAGGAAGCCGTAGCAATGCTTCTAAATGAGAGCATTAGCTCGCGGCACATGGGAGGTGTGCGGTCCAGAAAGCAGCAGGTTTAATTAAATAAGGTAGCTTGGCTGCTTCTGGTCCAGAGAGGCCAAGGGCCAGTCCCTGGAGTCCAGACAGACAGGCTAACCCTTTCCAGGGGCCCCGAGTCGCTGACAGGTAAGAACAGACGCCTTCAGTCGTGAAGGCCTGCTCTGGGGCTCCCTGCATGCGGAATCAGAGGCTTGCTGGTGACGGCAGACATAGACCTAGGGGTGTCGTCTCAAAGGAGTCAGAGGAAGCGGCGTGCCCCGGTTTCCCCGGCACGCTCTGTCAGTGCCTTTGTGTCATCTGTGGCTGGGTGTGTGCCTCTCTGCCTTCCGAGGACCACCGCGTCCCTAAGATGTTGCTGGTGTATCTGGGCTGCGGGTGTTTTCCTTGGGTATTGTCGCCCTCCTGCCCTGAGCTCCTCCACGAGTCTGTTCCCTCCCCCAGGAGCCCTGGGCCATGATGTGTGTTGGTGGCCTCATCTATATGAGAGACGAGGAAGGGCTTGAACGCTGTGATTTTTGTGAGGTTAATAAAGTAGGAGCTCTGACCGCACTATTCAAACGTCCCTGTGGCTGCCTTTTAAAGTGGTACTGTGTGCCTTCCCCGCTCAGCGCAGCCTACTCCCTGGAGTTTGGGGCAACACGTTGGAAGAGTTTGTGAAGAGTGGGAACTCGGATTTGTAGATCTGGAGCAAAAGAGATCCCCTGGGTACTAAGCAGAGTGAACCAAGGTCCAGAGGTGAGGAGAACGTATGATATTCAGAGAATAAAGAGCATCCCTGCTCAGAGACAGAGCTTGGAGAACGGGTGGAGAAGTGCAGCGGTCTCCTAGGTGGTTGGCTCAAAATCTGTGGCACATAGTAGGTGCTCAGGTAATATTTGTTGACATCGTGAGTGAATGACACAATGCGAAAAGATACAGTGATTTTACAGCATCTCCGAATTGCCTGCCTATGAAGGAGCGTGAGGTCAAACAGTCAACATTCTGAAGAACATGCTCAATTGCTGGACTGAACTCCAGACGTGAAAGTGCTGGCCTTGCTCTCTGGGAGGGTCCAAAGGTGGCCTCGGGCCCTCGGGGAGTGTTCTCTTATATGTCGTCTGTATCTACTGATGTGAAGTATCTTCCTTTGGGCTCTGCGGGGTGGGGGTCTTTTCTTGTTTAAGACAACAGTAGGAAATACAGGCCCCGGCACCTCAGAGGTCCGCACATCTCCAGAAAAGCCAGGCAGCCAAAGGTATTATCTTTATTCAGAAGAAGCAGAGCCTTTGGATGGTTGGGATATATATATATATATATCGGGGTGTGAAATGGCCCTTTCTTTCCCCCTCAGCTATGCCATTATAGCAATCAGCCAAGCCTCAGGAAGGTAAATAGTTTTGGAAAATAAATGGAAATTTGCTGCCAATCAGCCCCTTTTGTGCGCGGCCGCGGGAGTGCAGTGAGGTGTTTGGACACTAATGCCCATTCATTTTCCCGGCTCCGTAAATAAAAGACGCCGGCGCCGCGGCGGCCGTCAGATGGTATTCTTTGGGCCCAGCGGGGACCCCCTCCTCATTACCACCGCAGGGGGCCGGACGGGCCCAAAATAGCAGGACAACGAAATCAAGACATTTTCAGTGTCGAACAAAATGACTGCGTTTTAGACAGAATCCAAAGGTTGGAAGAGACGGGACAGCTTTTGTACCTGGTGTAATACCTTTGTTAAAAGGGTTCATATGGGGAAAGGCACCTCTGAGAGACACAGAAGCCTATTTCTGAATCCCATTTAAAATCTCGCAAGACCTTATGGAACTGGAAGTGGGGTGTAGTGCTCGGCACATGGACGCTGAAGCTATATCCCATTTGGGGACTCCGGCCCGGGAGGACCCGTGGGTTTGCAGAAGACTCAGGGGTGGTCTATACAGTGTGTGTGTGTGTGTGTGTGTGTGTGTGGGGTGAAGATGGTGTCATGTGTAAGTTGTTACCCTTTTCTTCCAGGCAGTAGTACTGTGTGTTACTGACATCTTGACAGTTTGTGTGGCTATGGGGCATTTCATCTCAGTGGGGCATTTCGGTTTCTACCCAATGCTTTACGTAGCAATATTAAACCAGGACTGTCACAGGTGAGGTCGTTACTTAGATAAGGAAGCCATTTTGGGCAAGGCCTTCCGTCATGTGGGATCTTTCTCTTAATGTAAGTTCCCACTAGAAGAGCAGAGAAGCCCCCAGATTTTGTGAAAGAGCATTTTGGTGAGAAATTCCCTTAAAAAAACACACAAGTGTTTTTAGCTTTAGCTCCCAGAACAGAAAGGAAAATACGAGACCAGTTTTAAAACGCACCGAAACAGAACGGTCACGTGTCATGGTCAGAACGGGTGTGTAAGAACTCACCTCGTGCCGGAGGCGATGTGGCCTGACAGAGTCTGCAGACGTGAGTCTCCTGGCCCATGGGCCCTGTCACAGCGCTGTGGTACAGGGACCTCTTCTCACCACAGACGTGGCTCGGTGTGCCTCCGAGCACGTCCGCGATGACAAGGACGTGGCTGACTTGAAACCACAGTCCCCCACGGGAGGACACTTGGTCTGCCTCTACGATGAAACCAGAGGCCGTCCTAGACAAGCCGTCCTCTTAACAGGCACCCTTTCTGTCCTGCACGCTCTGCTGAGGTGGCAAGTGTGCAGTGTTTCCTGTGGATGCCAAGTACCCCCGTGTCACCCAGAGGCCCCAGAGGCTACAGCCAGTGGGACAACGAACAGGTGAGGGTGGCCTTCTGCCCGGCGGGTATTTGTGACAAGTCACGCGCAGCACTTTTGTGTCCCAGTCCAGTACTGTCATTTTTAGGAATTTGTTCCAAAAAAAAAAACAAAAAACAACAGATGGGTTTTTTTGGCTCTTTATTGGATCATTCACATGGTGATAATGTTAGGTAGGTTTGGCTCTTGCCGAACTCCACATACCAAGGCCCATCCACTGGTGACAGGAAAGGACACACGTGAAATACTTGGCAAGTGTGTTCAAGATGGAAGCGGATGATGAGAGTTATATGTACTCTGAAATGGGAAGGACTGAACCCCAGGAATCCGAAGAGTCAGTACAGGAGGAAAGGAGCCCAGTAAGAACACCTTTGTTTCTGAGCAAAGGAATCACGGCTCCTTCGTTGGAATGGTTTCCACAACAGTGCCTGAAAATAGATGAAAAAGTGTCAGATTAGATGCAAGGAAGATGGTGGGGAGCCAAACCAAGACACGGAGGATCACACACCCTGTGAGCCTTTTTGAAATATGCATGTGAATTTTGTCATTACGCAAGGTGGGGGGAGAAGAGCATCCCAGAGTATCGGATGAGGACGATGTGTGTGAACCCATGTGGTGCGGAGAGTCCGCGGGCCTTCCTGTCCCACCCTGGAATCTCAGGACTGGGAACCCCAGACGTCGCAGATGTCAGCCGTGTGCTGGGAGGTGCAGAAGCGGAGCCTTGTAAGAGAGGCCTCAGCGGGCACAGTCGCTTGTGTGTGTCCCGAGAGGCGCGCAGGAAGCGATGGCCTCTCACAGAGCACGATCCGGGAGTCACGGCCCGCGTGTCCCTGTAGGAGGGACACACCGTTGCAGCGCATTCCACCAGGTAATAGAACGACTTTGTCCCCAGTGCACGTCTGGCGTCGCCTTGCCACCCACACACACCACGGCGGTCGCCTCCCTGTGCACGGCAGCGGCTTGCATTCCCGGGCGCGCCTTCCTTCCTCTGTCCCTCCTCTGCTCTCTTCTCTGTCGCTCCTGTCTATGCTCTCCTGTCTCTCTTCCTTCCTCTGTCCCTCCTTTCCTCTCCTGTCCCCTGTCTCTCTACCTTCGTCTGTCCCTGCTCTCTCCTGTCCCCTGTCTCTCCTGACTCTCTTCCTTCCTCTGTCCCTCCTCTATTTCTGTTCTGCTGTCCTTTCTCTGCTCTCCTGTCTCTCTACCTTCGTCTGTCACTCCTCTCCTCTCTGTCTCTCCTGTCCCGTCTCTCTTCCTTCCTCTGTCCCTCCTCTCCTGTCTCTCTTCCTTCCTCTGTCCCTCCTCTATTTCTGTTCTGCTGTCCTGTCTCTGCTCTCCTGTCTCTCTACCTTCGTCTGTCCCTGCTCTCTCCTGTCCCCTGTCTCTCCTGACTCTCTTCCTTCGTCTGTCCCTCCTCTATTTCTGTTCTGCTGTCCTTTCTCTGCTCTCCTGTCTCTCTACCTTCGTCTGTCCCTCCTCTCCTCTCTGTCCCTCCTCTCCTGTCCCCTGTCTCTCTACCTTCGTCTGTCCCTGCTCTCTCCTGTCCCCTGTCTCTCCTGACTCTCTTCCTTCCTCTGTCCCTCCTCTATTTCTGTTCTGCTGTCCTTTCTCTGCTCTCTTCCTTCCTCTGTCCCTTCTCTATTTCTGTGTCTGTTCTGCTGTCCTCTGTCTCTCTACCTTCGTCTGTCCCTCCTCTGCTCTCTTCTCTGTCGCTCCTGTATAGGATAGGATAGACTATGCTAGGCTAAGATAGACTAGGCTAGGGTAGATGAAACTAGAGTGTTATGGAGGTAAGTAGACTTCTTCCACCCAGAGCCAAGGCAGGTGGGGGGAGGTATGTCGGGAGGGATGAACACCGCTGCCTTTGGGATAGCTTTTCGGGGCCATGTAGGGCGTTGTGGGTCCGGGGGATTGTGGGGTTCCTGGACAAAGCAGGACACGTCGCTCCAGCTCCTACGTGTCCCAGCACAGTATGTATGAGTTGTGAGAGTAGGGGCTAAAAAGACAGGTGTGGCCCCCTGATGTTACTTACGGAGCTCGGAGCTCATCCTCACTTCGGTGTGCGTGGCAAGACCCCCCCAGTGTGAATACGAGTGACAACATCAGGGCATGTCTCCTAAGGCACCTCTGGAAGTCCCGAGAAACGAGTTCTGTGGCAAAGAAAGAAAGAGAACAAAAGTAAGTTTGTTGTTCTGTGGCAAAGAAAGAAAGAGAACAAAAGTAAGTTTGTTGCTAAGTATGAGGCCTGAGCTGCGCTGGCCCTCCGGCACCCCTCGCCCTCGGCCCGGGCCCGCTGCCGAGCCTCGCCGCGCCCGAAAGGCCCCTAGACTCCGGCCTGAGCTGCGCTGGCCCTCCGGCACCCCTCGCCCTCGGCCCGGGCCCGCTGCCGAGCCTCGCCGCGCCCGAAAGGCCCCTAGACTCCGGCCTGAGCTGCGCTGGCCCTCCGGCACCCCTCGCCCTCGGCCCGGGCCCGCTGCCGAGCCTCGCCGCGCCCGAAAGGCCCCTAGACTCCGGCCTGAGCTGCGCTGGCCCTCCGGCACCCCTCGCCCTCGGCCCGGGCCCGCTGCCGAGCCTCGCCGCGCCCGAAAGGCCCCTAGACTCCGGCCTGAGCTGCGCTGGCCCTCCGGCACCCCTCGCCCTCGGCCCGGGCCCGCTGCCGAGCCTCGCCGCGCCCGAAAGGCCCCTAGACTCCGGCCTGAGCTGCGCTGGCCCTCCGGCACCCCTCGCCCTCGGCCCGGGCCCGCTGCCGAGCCTCGCCGCGCCCGAAAGGCCCCTAGACTCCGGCCTGAGCTGCGCTGGCCCTCCGGCACCCCTCGCCCTCGGCCCGGGCCCGCTGCCGAGCCTCGCCGCGCCCGAAAGGCCCCTAGACTCCGGCCTGAGCTGCGCTGGCCCTCCGGCACCCCTCGCCCTCGGCCCGGGCCCGCTGCCGAGCCTCGCCGCGCCCGAAAGGCCCCTAGACTCCGGCCTGAGCTGCGCTGGCCCTCCGGCACCCCTCGCCCTCGGCCCGGGCCCGCTGCCGAGCCTCGCCGCGCCCGAAAGGCCCCTAGACTCCGGCCTGAGCTGCGCTGGCCCTCCGGCACCCCTCGCCCTCGGCCCGGGCCCGCTGCCGAGCCTCGCCGCGCCCGAAAGGCCCCTAGACTCCGGCCTGAGCTGCGCTGGCCCTCCGGCACCCCTCGCCCTCGGCCCGGGCCCGCTGCCGAGCCTCGCCGCGCCCGAAAGGCCCCTAGACTCCGGCCTGAGCTGCGCTGGCCCTCCGGCACCCCTCGCCCTCGGCCCGGGCCCGCTGCCGAGCCTCGCCGCGCCCGAAAGGCCCCTAGACTCCGGCCTGAGCTGCGCTGGCCCTCCGGCACCCCTCGCCCTCGGCCCGGGCCCGCTGCCGAGCCTCGCCGCGCCCGAAAGGCCCCTAGACTCCGGCCTGAGCTGCGCTGGCCCTCCGGCACCCCTCGCCCTCGGCCCGGGCCCGCTGCCGAGCCTCGCCGCGCCCGAAAGGCCCCTAGACTCCGGCCTGAGCTGCGCTGGCCCTCCGGCACCCCTCGCCCTCGGCCCGGGCCCGCTGCCGAGCCTCGCCGCGCCCGAAAGGCCCCTAGACTCCGGCCTGAGCTGCGCTGGCCCTCCGGCACCCCTCGCCCTCGGCCCGGGCCCGCTGCCGAGCCTCGCCGCGCCCGAAAGGCCCCTAGACTCCGGCCTGAGCTGCGCTGGCCCTCCGGCACCCCTCGCCCTCGGCCCGGGCCCGCTGCCGAGCCTCGCCGCGCCCGAAAGGCCCCTAGACTCCGGCCTGAGCTGCGCTGGCCCTCCGGCACCCCTCGCCCTCGGCCCGGGCCCGCTGCCGAGCCTCGCCGCGCCCGAAAGGCCCCTAGACTCCGGCCTGAGCTGCGCTGGCCCTCCGGCACCCCTCGCCCTCGGCCCGGGCCCGCTGCCGAGCCTCGCCGCGCCCGAAAGGCCCCTAGACTCCGGCCTGAGCTGCGCTGGCCCTCCGGCACCCCTCGCCCTCGGCCCGGGCCCGCTGCCGAGCCTCGCCGCGCCCGAAAGGCCCCTAGACTCCGGCCTGAGCTGCGCTGGCCCTCCGGCACCCCTCGCCCTCGGCCCGGGCCCGCTGCCGAGCCTCGCCGCGCCCGAAAGGCCCCTAGACTCCGGCCTGAGCTGCGCTGGCCCTCCGGCACCCCTCGCCCTCGGCCCGGGCCCGCTGCCGAGCCTCGCCGCGCCCGAAAGGCCCCTAGACTCCGGCCTGAGCTGCGCTGGCCCTCCGGCACCCCTCGCCCTCGGCCCGGGCCCGCTGCCGAGCCTCGCCGCGCCCGAAAGGCCCCTAGACTCCGGCCTGAGCTGCGCTGGCCCTCCGGCACCCCTCGCCCTCGGCCCGGGCCCGCTGCCGAGCCTCGCCGCGCCCGAAAGGCCCCTAGACTCCGGCCTGAGCTGCGCTGGCCCTCCGGCACCCCTCGCCCTCGGCCCGGGCCCGCTGCCGAGCCTCGCCGCGCCCGAAAGGCCCCTAGACTCCGGCCTGAGCTGCGCTGGCCCTCCGGCACCCCTCGCCCTCGGCCCGGGCCCGCTGCCGAGCCTCGCCGCGCCCGAAAGGCCCCTAGACTCCGGCCTGAGCTGCGCTGGCCCTCCGGCACCCCTCGCCCTCGGCCCGGGCCCGCTGCCGAGCCTCGCCGCGCCCGAAAGGCCCCTAGACTCCGGCCTGAGCTGCGCTGGCCCTCCGGCACCCCTCGCCCTCGGCCCGGGCCCGCTGCCGAGCCTCGCCGCGCCCGAAAGGCCCCTAGACTCCGGCCTGAGCTGCGCTGGCCCTCCGGCACCCCTCGCCCTCGGCCCGGGCCCGCTGCCGAGCCTCGCCGCGCCCGAAAGGCCCCTAGACTCCGGCCTGAGCTGCGCTGGCCCTCCGGCACCCCTCGCCCTCGGCCCGGGCCCGCTGCCGAGCCTCGCCGCGCCCGAAAGGCCCCTAGACTCCGGCCTGAGCTGCGCTGGCCCTCCGGCACCCCTCGCCCTCGGCCCGGGCCCGCTGCCGAGCCTCGCCGCGCCCGAAAGGCCCCTAGACTCCGGCCTGAGCTGCGCTGGCCCTCCGGCACCCCTCGCCCTCGGCCCGGGCCCGCTGCCGAGCCTCGCCGCGCCCGAAAGGCCCCTAGACTCCGGCCTGAGCTGCGCTGGCCCTCCGGCACCCCTCGCCCTCGGCCCGGGCCCGCTGCCGAGCCTCGCCGCGCCCGAAAGGCCCCTAGACTCCGGCCTGAGCTGCGCTGGCCCTCCGGCACCCCTCGCCCTCGGCCCGGGCCCGCTGCCGAGCCTCGCCGCGCCCGAAAGGCCCCTAGACTCCGGCCTGAGCTGCGCTGGCCCTCCGGCACCCCTCGCCCTCGGCCCGGGCCCGCTGCCGAGCCTCGCCGCGCCCGAAAGGCCCCTAGACTCCGGCCTGAGCTGCGCTGGCCCTCCGGCACCCCTCGCCCTCGGCCCGGGCCCGCTGCCGAGCCTCGCCGCGCCCGAAAGGCCCCTAGACTCCGGCCTGAGCTGCGCTGGCCCTCCGGCACCCCTCGCCCTCGGCCCGGGCCCGCTGCCGAGCCTCGCCGCGCCCGAAAGGCCCCTAGACTCCGGCCTGAGCTGCGCTGGCCCTCCGGCACCCCTCGCCCTCGGCCCGGGCCCGCTGCCGAGCCTCGCCGCGCCCGAAAGGCCCCTAGACTCCGGCCTGAGCTGCGCTGGCCCTCCGGCACCCCTCGCCCTCGGCCCGGGCCCGCTGCCGAGCCTCGCCGCGCCCGAAAGGCCCCTAGACTCCGGCCTGAGCTGCGCTGGCCCTCCGGCACCCCTCGCCCTCGGCCCGGGCCCGCTGCCGAGCCTCGCCGCGCCCGAAAGGCCCCTAGACTCCGGCCTGAGCTGCGCTGGCCCTCCGGCACCCCTCGCCCTCGGCCCGGGCCCGCTGCCGAGCCTCGCCGCGCCCGAAAGGCCCCTAGACTCCGGCCTGAGCTGCGCTGGCCCTCCGGCACCCCTCGCCCTCGGCCCGGGCCCGCTGCCGAGCCTCGCCGCGCCCGAAAGGCCCCTAGACTCCGGCCTGAGCTGCGCTGGCCCTCCGGCACCCCTCGCCCTCGGCCCGGGCCCGCTGCCGAGCCTCGCCGCGCCCGAAAGGCCCCTAGACTCCGGCCTGAGCTGCGCTGGCCCTCCGGCACCCCTCGCCCTCGGCCCGGGCCCGCTGCCGAGCCTCGCCGCGCCCGAAAGGCCCCTAGACTCCGGCCTGAGCTGCGCTGGCCCTCCGGCACCCCTCGCCCTCGGCCCGGGCCCGCTGCCGAGCCTCGCCGCGCCCGAAAGGCCCCTAGACTCCGGCCTGAGCTGCGCTGGCCCTCCGGCACCCCTCGCCCTCGGCCCGGGCCCGCTGCCGAGCCTCGCCGCGCCCGAAAGGCCCCTAGACTCCGGCCTGAGCTGCGCTGGCCCTCCGGCACCCCTCGCCCTCGGCCCGGGCCCGCTGCCGAGCCTCGCCGCGCCCGAAAGGCCCCTAGACTCCGGCCTGAGCTGCGCTGGCCCTCCGGCACCCCTCGCCCTCGGCCCGGGCCCGCTGCCGAGCCTCGCCGCGCCCGAAAGGCCCCTAGACTCCGGCCTGAGCTGCGCTGGCCCTCCGGCACCCCTCGCCCTCGGCCCGGGCCCGCTGCCGAGCCTCGCCGCGCCCGAAAGGCCCCTAGACTCCGGCCTGAGCTGCGCTGGCCCTCCGGCACCCCTCGCCCTCGGCCCGGGCCCGCTGCCGAGCCTCGCCGCGCCCGAAAGGCCCCTAGACTCCGGCCTGAGCTGCGCTGGCCCTCCGGCACCCCTCGCCCTCGGCCCGGGCCCGCTGCCGAGCCTCGCCGCGCCCGAAAGGCCCCTAGACTCCGGCCTGAGCTGCGCTGGCCCTCCGGCACCCCTCGCCCTCGGCCCGGGCCCGCTGCCGAGCCTCGCCGCGCCCGAAAGGCCCCTAGACTCCGGCCTGAGCTGCGCTGGCCCTCCGGCACCCCTCGCCCTCGGCCCGGGCCCGCTGCCGAGCCTCGCCGCGCCCGAAAGGCCCCTAGACTCCGGCCTGAGCTGCGCTGGCCCTCCGGCACCCCTCGCCCTCGGCCCGGGCCCGCTGCCGAGCCTCGCCGCGCCCGAAAGGCCCCTAGACTCCGGCCTGAGCTGCGCTGGCCCTCCGGCACCCCTCGCCCTCGGCCCGGGCCCGCTGCCGAGCCTCGCCGCGCCCGAAAGGCCCCTAGACTCCGGCCTGAGCTGCGCTGGCCCTCCGGCACCCCTCGCCCTCGGCCCGGGCCCGCTGCCGAGCCTCGCCGCGCCCGAAAGGCCCCTAGACTCCGGCCTGAGCTGCGCTGGCCCTCCGGCACCCCTCGCCCTCGGCCCGGGCCCGCTGCCGAGCCTCGCCGCGCCCGAAAGGCCCCTAGAGACTCCGGCCTGAGCTGCGCTGGCCCTCCGGCACCCGCCCGCGTCGTCAAAGCGAGCGCTACGCGCTCTTGATTGACCGCTCGGCAGATAAACTCAGCCATTCGTCACCCCACCGCAATATATAGGGCAGCAGCGGAAGTGGCTCCCATTGGTCAGTGTCATGGAAACACTGGTATCCGGGGAGGGACTGTGGATTCCACGTGCTGGCCTCTCATAGGGCCTGTGGATGGCCGGCGATGGGACTCACCTGTGCGTGCGCCCTGGGTCTGGCTGATGAGGGGCCGCATCATGTCTGTCATCTCCGAGCTGTTGCAACCCGTCTGGGCTGGTCTCTGTGTGCTGCTGCTGCCTGTCCACCTGCCTGTGCCCCTTACTGTTCTCTCTTTCAGGGCAGAGGTGGTCCCAGTCTTCGGGGACCCTGTGTAGCCATCGCATTAAGGCCCTGGTCCGCCTCCAGCCGGCGCCCCCTTCCCTGCAGCAAAGTGCCCCTCAAGTCGCAGCCTGCAAGGTCTGGCGCTGCCCTGGCCTTGACTCTGGGAATCACGGCCCTGTGTAGGCGGGTCCCAGCCAGGAGGCCTGTGGGCCGAGCAGACCAGGAGCGGTGCCGTTGCTCCCCACTCAGGGTCTACCCGCCTGCCCTCCTGGCCATCAATCCTCCTCGGGACGCTCACAGATGCGAGGCAGGTGGCCAGCGACCAAGGCCTGCTCGGCCCACAGGACAGGCAGAGGTGACTTCCATTCTTTGCCTCAATCCTCGGTTCCCGGGACACTCAGAGTTGCCTTAGCAGAGGAGCCCTGATGGGGTCCCCATCATGTTCACACTGGGGGAGCTGTACCAGGCCCACAGACGGAACACTGACGTGTGGGTGACCTCTGTAAGTAAGTACCAGGGGCTGAAGCTGTGTTTTTAGCCCCAACTGTGACTAGTCATACATACTGTGCTGGGACAGACGCGAGCTCTAGCGCAGGGGCCTGCTTTCCCACTGGCTCCCTGGAGCTCGGAGTGGCCCCCATGCCCCCCGAACGTGGCCTATTCGGTGTTCTCTGCCCAAGCACTGTCCCCCCCACCCCGCCCTCCAAGTCATCAATCTGCTCCCCGAGGGCTTGCTGCTGCATCTCTGCTGACCGCAGGCCTCCTCTCTCCCTCCCATGGGGACGGAGAGGCTCACAGCCTGGGACCCGTGTGCCACTGCACTTGCCTACGCCGCCGAGAGGCCCTGCCTGGCTTCCAGAATGCCTCCCCAGGACTCCCTGCACTCCTCTCCGGAGGACAGTGTCCTCGAAGTGCCCTTCCTCTGCCAGCGCTCTCTCGGGGACTGTGGCATGCGGTCCAGTGTGCAAGGGGAGGCGGAGTGGGACACTGAGCCACGTTCTGGGTCCTGGGAGCCCCCGAGACCGTCTCTGCCCCCCATGGAAGGGGATGCACAGCTCCGACGATCCCCCACCTCCATGGCTGGGTCTCACTGCTGTGCCCCATCTGCCTCCAGGGACGCGCTGCAGGCACACCCCCTGGGCTGCTGTGTCGTCGACACACACACACTCCCAGCAGTACGCCACGTGGACAGAGAGGCAGCTGCGCCATCTTATTGAGGACAAACTCTGCCTAGACAGTCCCCACCTCCCCAGCTTCCTTGGTGGCCGGCACCATTACTGTTCCTCCACAGGAACGGAGAGGACGCTCTGACCCGGGCCTGCCTCGCTCGGCTGCCATGTCACGGTTGGCGACGGGAAGGCGCCCTCCTTGGAGTTCATGTGTATGGACTGCGGATGGGGACTCGTCTCCATGGACAGAGGGCCAGCGACCGAGACACAGAACGCCGTGTGTCAGCCTCGGGCACAAAAGGGACGCCGGCGAAGGCGCGCACGGGAATGCAAGCCGCTGCCGTGCACAGGGAGGCGACCGCCGTGGTGTGTGTGGGTGGCAAGGCGACGCGAGACGTGCACTGGGGACAAAGTCATTCTATTACCTGGTGGAATGCGCTGCAACGGTGTGTCCCTCCTACAGGGACACGCGGGCCGCGACTCCCGGATCGTGCTCTGTGAGAGGCCATCGCTTCCTGCGCGCCTCTCAGGACACAGGGCACCCCGGCGGTCCGTGCGTGCCGCGCCTGGGATGAGGAGACGCGCACATCCACGGACACACACACACACACGAGCGACTGTGCCCGCTGAGGCCTCTCTTACAAGGCTCTGCTCCTGCACCTCCCAGCACACGGGTGACATCTGCAACGTCTGGGGCTCCCAGTCCTGACATTTCAGGGTGGGACAGGAAGGCCCGCGGACTCTCCGCACCACATGGGTTCACACACATCGTCCTCATCCGATACTCTGGGATGCTCTTCTCCCCCCACCTTGCTTTGTCACTGGAGCTGACAGTGGGCGGGGGGATGGTCCCCTGAACCTTTTTGGCTCTGGGCCAGGTCTCGCACACATCCGTGTGGTTTCATGGGGCACCCTTGGCCGGATGCTTCCACAGAGGAGTCGCTGTCCCTGAGGGACTTGATCTCTCCATGCCTCTATTTCTGCGGGGAGACCGGCCGGAAGAGTCCTACCAGAAATGACAGCAAACGGCATGTCTCCCTGAATGACAGGAACGGCAAGCTGTCCCATGGCCAAGCTCTCACCTCCAGGAGGACACCTCCCTGCCTGCCTCTGGCCTTCGGGACCACCGTACACGTGACTTGAGGGCCACAAGTACTGCTTGGGCGGCCATTTCCTCACACAGGACCAGGGCTAGGACTCAGACAGATCACTAGCTCACTACTGAGTCACATTCACGGGACACAGAAACAGGCAGAAGAACCCAAATACAGAGACCACCTGAGGGTCTGGTGAATAGGCACTTGGATCGACAGGGTGGCTTTGCCATTCACTGATGTACAGCTCACCTATTTGACCTTGACCGTCATCAGGACTCCATCGTGGCCCAAGGCCGAGGCGACAGTGCCTCGCCTTTCTCTCCGGGTCGTTCCCACAGGGAGAAGTGGTTCCCTGCTCCGTGGCCTGGTCACTCCATTCCGTGTTTCAGAAGCCCAGTACACACAAGAGGACGTCTCAACTCTTACAGTGTCACGCTTGAACACCGCCCTGGACACTCGCTCACCTGCACCCCACGAACAAGCTGTGGGTCCCATGAAGAGGGACATCTCTCCGTGAGTGCCGCCTGTCTCATGCTTGAAAAACCTGGGCTTGCCAGGGGGTGTCCTGCGTGATAGACATGTCTCCACCTTGGGTCTCCAGAGCAGCTTTGGGAATCCTACGAGGCAAAAAAGGAAGTCTGTCATTCCATCGCCAGGTCCCCTGCAAACAAGATGTCATGACGAGAGGAAGAGAAAGGAAACCCTGCCCATGCACTCGGGCCTGGGAGGTCACTGCCACCACCCGTGCAGCTGGAGAAGGGTGTGGAACCCTGGGGCCCCCGACATGGTCGAAGCAATGCTGTCGGAGGGGTGCCGTGCCACAGCAGTGCTGGTGCTGCTGACGTCATTACGGTGTCCCTTAGAGAAGGGGGGATGCCGCTCCTGTCAGCTGCAGGGACACACACTACGCTCTGCTGGCTCCCGTCAACACGCCAGCATCCTCATTCCATCACCTCTCCCGCCGCCATGGCCACACGGGTGACGGCCCCTTCGCAGGTTACTGACTGGACATCTGTCCTTCTCATCGGCCCTTTTTATCACCACCAAAAAAAAAAAAAAAAAAGAATTCCGTCACCACTCCCCGTGTGGCTTGGCTGGCTGGGTTGTCGCACGTGACGGTAGGAGACAGTGAGTGACTATCCTGCTCCTGCATTTGCTTTTCTTATTTAAGATACCTGCCCTTTCTTTTCTTTATGAGACTATGTGCCTCTCTGGGACCAGGCCCCGTGGTCTCACGAGTTAGACATGCGAAACCCCAGACACGGCAGAGTTTCTCTCCTTCAGATTCTATGTACATAGGTTCTTTGGAACATGTGAGGGACTTCGTCAAGGGTGTCCCGAGACCCTGAATCCCATGGATGGCTCTGCCTGTCACGTGATAGACGCTATTTCCTTCATCACTCCCTTGCACCAGAAAGGATGGCAGAGGCTGTGATACGGACAGCAAACTAGACCGTACAAAGCACCACTTTGGGGATAAAACCCATGTCCCTGGGCCCTTTCCTTCCTGCCTGTGGCCTCGGCTCCCAGTGTTCACAGCCTTCACGGGCCTCAGGGGGATGGCGGGGGCAATGTATCCTTGCCATCTCCTCCTCCTTCCGGCCGGGATCACTCCTGGCTGACCTTCGTGTTCGACCAGTCCAGACCCGGGAAGATCAGGTCTCACCTCCGCCCCCCGCGAGTGCGACGACCCCTCTCTTCTCACTCTCCCCGGCCTCACCTCTCCCTCACGGAGCTTTGGCCGTGTGGTCAAAGACCTCGCTTCCTTGCGAATAAGCGCAGCCAGAGTAACGACCTAAAGGCAGAGCTGGGGGTACGCACGGCACAGCCTGTGACCGCCCGTCTGCAGGGGAATCGAGGTGACCTGGGGGGACCGGAGCGCTTGTGAACCGTCACCCCGCACACGAGGGCTCCTGGTCTTTGCACATACGTGGACGACAGTGCCGTGACATGCGTTCCCTCACTGACAGAGACCGAGCCTCAGACGGATTTTCCAGCACCTCACATTTACCAGTGACAGCCATGCAAACTGCGCTGCTGTTTTCTGGAGGTACCAGGGGTCGTAGACACAATTAGACGAAAATACACTCAGTGACGGGGGCCGAGAGACGCTTCGTGCTTCGACGGAAGGAAGGAGGGGCGCTCCGTTGAAAAGGACTCGAGATCCTTACACATTAAAAACAACAGCAACCAAGAAACAGCCGAGTCTGCTGTGCTTTCCTGAGCTGTTCCACTCACATCACTAGTTTGTAAACACAACACCTCCCGGGACACAGTGTCCTCAAATCTACAATCACAGGCATGAGTGCTCAAAACAGAAAAACACCAAAGGTTTATGCCATTATTAAGAGAAACATGTTTTTCACAAAACAGATTATTTACTTGTCTTCATTTCTCTCTGGTACACTGTTACGACTCCTCGTTAGGAATCCAAATACAATGACATACATTTAAAAATTACCTGAAACCAGACACTTAGGGTCTCACTATGGCTTAGCCCGGTGCTTCACAAATGCGTGATGTTTAGGACCCATCACTGACTTACTTCCTTAGAGACCTTTCACCGCCTCCGGCTCTGCCTCGGGCCGGGGTGGGGGTGGGGTGGGGAATGACGCACACCTCCCCCTGCCGCAGAGCGAGCCCGCGCCCCCGGCACTGCAGCGCTGACAACTCTAAACGAGACGGGTCCTCCCACTTCCGAGTCGGCACCTCTCACTGACATTGTTCTCCCCGGGGGATGAGCACCGGCACTGGTTTCTTCAGCACAGGATGAAATATACGTTCTGTTGTTTCGGCTTCAACGTGGGCATACCTGGCATGGGCAGAGCGAACACTGAGAGCCTCGAAGGGCGTGCCAGGTCTCCCCAGCTCCCCACCTTCAGGCCCTCCCCCCTGCCCCTCCCCCGACTCTCATGAACGCTCACTACTCAATGGCTACAGGGGGCGAGGCAGGGCCACTGGCATCTCCATTTCATAGCCCAACAAACTGAAACAGAACTCACTCAGGTGGCTACAGGCAGAGCCAGGCTTTGAACTCGCGCCCTCCGACTTCAGAACCTTTCTCCTGACCACTGTGCCAACTGCTTCACAACCCCAGCAAGGACTCCGTTGAGGCCATTCGACTGCCTTCTCCCTCTGCCACGAATGCTCCTCTGATACTGCAGTACGTTCCACGGAGCAGATGCCAGCTCCTTCTCTAGCTCCCTGACACGGACACCTGAGCCGCCCTCCACTTAGCACTGCGTCTGGCACTCAGCCCACGTCCACACTCCGGAGGACTACATCGCACACCAAGGGACGTGCACCTGAGTTCTGCAAATGCGTTTTCCTCACCCACAGCTCATCACACAGGACACGTCTCCGTTTTGACTATTTGGGGGTCTGGGTCGATAGAAGACATTTCGCTCCTTAAACGTCTTCCCTCTCATGAAACATCACGGATGCCTTGACCCAAAAGCCGAGGACATACCAAACCTTCATCTTATTGTGGACACATCCTTTGGCCGCACACAGGCCTCCTCTCCTGGCGCTGAGGTCCTCACACACAACCCGGGGAAAGAAGTTTCTATGGATGTGTCTGCTTCTGAATGACCTGGCCAACAGTGCACTCGTCTGCGGGCTGTGGGTCTTCATGCATAAGACACATGCCAACCATGTGCTTTCGTTAAAAAAAAGAACGCATGGGGCTGTCCCTAGAGGGCGCACTCAAAAGCCTGTGACCATCGATACGTTTTCTGAGACGTTTTAACAGACCTCTGGGAAGAACAGTCTCCACCTGCTCACTTCCTTTCATTACGCTTCACCAGCAGGTCCCGAGTTGCCAATCCAATGACACGCTCAGAAGTGACATGGAAATGACTGGAGGCTTGAGCAAGGGAACACTGCGGAGGGAAGAGGGATTCCTTTCTCTTTTTATCTCTTTATTAATAGAACTATTAATTAAAACATTAAGTACATGTGTGACAGAACATGATTTGAATTTGGGCAGTGGACACAGTGCAATATATGGGTCATGCATCATAGAAATGTACCCTTGAAACCTGTGGGAAACCTCTGTGATGCTTCCTCCCAGTGACTCCTTCCTCACTGACGGGCTCGCCACCCCCAGAGCCTGCAGAGGGGCCAGACGTGCTCCAGGACGCTTCAGAACCCTTGCACTGACACCCTGTCCTCTTCGTCTCCGTGAGCAAATGTTCACGGGCACCTCTCTGACCAACTGCTACAGAGGGGATCCTCCTCTCCCCAAATGTGTTTCTTACCAAAATGACTCAGGCTACTTACCCACTGCATTGGGAATGACGCGGGTTCCCTACCCTTGCCGTCGTCAGCACCTGAGACATCTAGCTGCACCTCGTCGCAGTTACACACAAATAGTTCTCCTCCCCCGGGAGAAAACAAGTTTAGGTCTGTGCTTATGAAGGAGACACAGAAGAGACAGGGTCGTTACTTCTTACAAGGGGCTACAGACCCACAAAGCGTTCCACATTTTCAGCCCAGACACTGTTAAAAGAAACCACCGATCAAAAGCTTTCCCACGAATGGCTACTGTATACGCGCAAACAGACATGAACATATTTTAGGGGGCCGTGGCTTCGAGCTCACAGGGAGACATTCGAAGGGTTGAAAAGAGAATTCTGAAATGAAAAACAATGGATACCCGTCAAAAGCATCGGTAAATAAGGCTTTTTCATATGCAAATGACTATTTCTATCGTAAAGAAGGCTTTGTTTTAAAAATAGTGAGGTAAGATTCTTGAAAAAGGTTACCCGCGCGATTACACAAACTTATCTCCTTCCTAAAGAACTTTGCAGCTCACTGGTTTCTCAGGACAGCGGCCCTCGTGGCCCCACCCCCACTGAAAGCCACACTCTGCGTTCCCTCAGGGGTCATAAATAAGCAGGTCACTCGGGAAACAGACTGGCACAGACTGCAGGTACCACCCCACCGTATGGGCAGGGCGGGCAGCTGGTATGCCCATCACATGGCAGGCAACGAGGGGTAGGTGGGAAATGGCCAATGAATGCGGCCACATTTTACAGCTGAGCGGATCAGTAAGGACGTGTGCATCGGCCAGTCACAATCTTGAGTCGATGAAGCCTCAGCCCTTCCTTTTGAGAGCAGCGTTCCTCACTCCCCAAATAAGGTGGCTACTCCACATTTCGGGCGGGAGGGAAGGAAGGGACAGAGGGCAGGGGGAGCTGTCATTTCTGTTTCCTCCAACTGAACTCATGAAATGCTTTTCCCCCTCCTCCCTGCCTTTTTCTCTCCTATTCTTCTTTTTCAAGAGAGCCCATTGACATCTGGACACAGATAATGATCTCAGAGTCAAGGGCAGAAAAAAAACGGGGAGACAGACCGCCCAAACTGCACGCGACGCCGGGGGACCAGCTGCCACAGAGATAGCAGAGACCGGAGCGAGCCATCAGAGCCGCGACCGGGGCGGATAGTGACCTGCGCCCACACCAGCCTCAGTCCCATCTGCACACGTGTGACCTTTGCCTCCCAGACTTGCCTTCTCGACACACGTGTCCAGCTGGGGGAGAATTCCGTCACTTCCCTAACACCCGTATGGCCACTGGCCTGACATCTTAATATTCAAAATAGCTGTGACACGGATCAAGGATTTTCGGGAGCACTTCTGTTTTTATTGCAGATAATAGGCACCAGGTGAAGGCAGGCACGATCTAATTTGAAAAGCGTAACCCTGATCAGGCGCTGATTGGAACGCTGTTTTCCCTCACACTGAAAACCTTTTTATTGTGAGAACTCGCTGTCACCGCCGGGCTCCGGGTTCTCCTGTGAGACAGACGCAGGGTCACAGGATGCCTCACCACTTCCGTGCACATAAATTTATAGAGTTCAAAGTGCCATCTTCTTTGAATATGTCCTTAAGTAGCCGACACCTGTCACATGCGTTACTGAGCTGTTGGGAACGATGTGCCGCCTGCCTTTAATGTGTTCTCTCGTAACAGACACTCGCCATTGTTCTCCGTTATTGTTCATTTCAACATGCTACGCGTGGGCACAGTAAAGAACGGAGACCGTGGTGCCACAGGCTGAACAGACGTGGGCAGTATGTGTGAGTGCGGGGAGGTGGGGTCGTTCTCACTTCCCACCTTGAAAGGCGAGGTTTCTCTATAATCTCCAAGGTAGGGGGGCAATCTCAAGTCTCTCCCTTCATTTTCTCATCTTTAGAATGGGCGGTCCCCAGCTTGGGGTGTCGTTGGGAGGACTAACTGAGATACTATGTGGGAAGTCTCCAGGAGAAGACCGCGCACACAGTGGGGACCCCGTTACGTTAGCATTTTGCTGTCTGCTTGTGTTCTAATAGTGTCAACATGACTTTCAGAGCCTCGGCTTCCAATATGTTTCATGCCCTGGCCAGTGTCCCTCACTCGGCTGCACTGCTGTCCGGTAGACCTAAGGGTCGCGCGTTCCATTCCCAGGCAGGGCACCTACCCAGGCTGTAGATTTGATCCCCGGGAGGGCACATGCTATACTGGAAGGCCACCAGTCTTCCATCTCATATTACCATTTTCTCTTTTCCTCCCCTCCCCCCACCTCTCAAAGCAATGCAAAAAACTTGTCCTCAGGTGAGGATAAAAAAAAAAAAATACATGTCATGACAAGGAGCTTGCTGGCTCCTCTGGGCAACCCTCCGCACAGCTGGACTTGTTAGAAAGCTCCCCTGGAATTCTTACGTGCTTTGGACCTCTGTCACCCTTTCACCTCATTCTGTCCTTGTCACGGAGAACCTGGCTGACAGAATCCCCAAGACACGCAGATGAAAGCGCGTCAGCCATTATTCTTGGCCTTGCCCCTTCCGTCCTCTCTTCCCTAAGCCGCTCTCCCGGGCTTCCCGACGCCTCGGACTGCCCCGATTACAGCCCGCCACCACGCACAACTGCCAGGCCTGGCTTCCCCTCCCCCGGGGCTGCAGACTTGATCTGCAGACGTAGCTGCTGTTGGCCACACAGCCTGGAGAGTGGAGGGGTGATGGTCCAGGCCTTGCAGCCAGTCAGAACAGGGTTCGAATCTCGCTCCCACCACTTCCTAGCTGTGCGACACACACTTTCTGAGCATGGTGCTGCCTGTCTGCATGGGACAGATGACATCTGCTCTGCCGTGACATTGGGTGGCAGGACATGAATGCATGAGGGCCATTCTTCCAGCTCCCGTGCTTCTCATCCTTTAGGACAGTGGTTCTCAACCTTCCCAATGCCGCAACCCTTTAACACAGTCCCTCATGCTGTGGTGACCCCCAACCATAACTAAAGCACAGTGATGAATCCCAAAAACAATAGGTCATTCTATATGTGTTTTCTGATGGTCTCAGGCTCCCCTGTGAAAGGGTTGTTCGACCCCCAGGTTGAGAACCGCTGGGCTAGGGCTACATTCTCGTCCCCATCCCTTCTGAACCATGACACGCTTTACCTTCCGGGTGTGTCAGCAATAACAGCAAACACAGAGCACACATGTGCTCTCAGCTGGAAAGACGATGTTCACCTTCACATTTAGCACGTGGGGAACAGTGCTGCCTGGTGAGGGAGGGACGGTGGACGGGTGACAGATACACATGTCTCCACACTTCTAGGTGCACACTCAGTGAGAGACGGTTTCTGCCCAGCGTGTCCTGGGCCTGGCCTGGAAACGGAAGGGAGGCATTCTGGGGCTGCGGGCCACGGCCGTACCAAGGCAGTGTTTTAGGGAGAACATGAAATCAAAGCTACGGTGACTGTCCAGATCAGCGGTCAGCCAGAGACCTGCAAATCTGCTGGGACTTGGTGGGAAAGAGACCCAGACAAGCAGGTTCCAGTGGGTGAGCGAGGCCGCGGGAGGGCGCACAGCCTGGGGACACCGTCGGAGGTGGGAGGTGTATATGCTGATTAAACATAACATACAGACACTAGCAATTCCATGCTACACATATGCACATCTGTCTTCCTACCTATGTGTCATCTACACAGAAGTCCACACAGATCTCCTGTGCTCCCCATCTCAGGGGTACCGGCTGAATACAGAGACGAGTTCTTTTCAAAGAGCTGGTGCCAATTTGTGCTGCAGCCGGGCGAAGGGAAAGGGGTGGGGGGAGGGAAAGAGAGGGCGGGAAGCAAGTGCTGGCCAAACACTGCTATGTGCCACATATCACGCTCAACAACTTTAAACTTCTAATTTTTATATATGTATAATTTATAAATATGTATATGTACCTTATGATGAAGGTATATTATCTCCAGAATAACAACAAGGAAGTGGGCTCTTGCAAGTAACCATGAAAAGTTACGCAGCTTGAACTCCAGCCTGTCTGACTCCAAAGCAAATGACCAGGGAGATACAAAACTCCAACACAGAGAAATCAACCCTAACTAAGGTCTGTAGCAGGCAAGAGATATATAGATAAATAGACAGATACATAGATGATGGATGGATGCATGGATGGATATGCAGACAGCAGCTGTATCATCTCTGACTCATAATAACTTTATCCAGGTAAGTGACTTTTAGCAGATGGACGCTCTTGCTAGGCCTCCAGTTCTTTATCTGTAAAACACATAATGTCCCTTCATCTCTCTCCCTCCACAGTGTTTCCATAGTGCCCCGCCCTCTGGGCCCTGGCACGAGGGCCCCTGGCTCTCTCCAAACGCGGTGCACCGCCCTGAACGGCACACCCGACTGAGTTAGCAGCACACACACAGTTCTGTTTTGCAGCGGCCACTAAGGACCCCTAATCAAGACACAGCCTGAGAGGTAAACAAACCAACGGCTCCTTTGTTTGGGTGAAGGGAGAACTAAGGCTTATTGATTATTCTTCTGACCCAGGACAGATCTGTATAGATCTGGGGAAGATGGATGGCTCTTTTGATCTGAGGCTCAGCCAAGCCTGACAACAGAAGGCCACGTTAGAGCTGCACTGTCACCGCGGTGCCTGACCACGCTCCGCCAGCATCGTCCCTTCGAAAACCTCCGGTCGATGTCACTCCCCTCAGCACAGGGTGCACATCATAACGAAGAACTCCGCATCGGTTCCTGGTGCTCGGCCTGCGTGCCTCTGACCCTTCGACAGTGCAAAATACAAACAGGAAAGACAATTTTTTTAAGCTGTATTATTCATACTTTCAAAGCCTTACAGAAACTGTACAATTATTCACGATAATGTGATCCAGGCTCTTTGCTTAACAGTGGCTGCTCTCTCTGCCTCATATCAAAACCACCAAAGCAGACGGGATAACATTCTCTGCCACATATTTTGGAGACTCTGCATTTCACGCAAATTCTTGACATTTTCCTCCACCTGGTTGTTGCAAGCACCGCCTACAGGGTGACATACACTGATAACTGTCATCATGGGTTAACGGGGACCCCGGATACCACAGCCAGCTCTCACGGAGCCTGAGGGTACATAAGGGGGCTGCTTCTTGCCTCATAGGCCCTGGGGCTTACTGGCCACTTGGGAGTACTTTGCAGCCAACCAAGAGAGTCTTTAGAACCCCTAAAACTTCTGTTACGTAAAAGTAGTGTTTTGAGAAGGAAAGCCAGTCACTGCCACCATGCAGGCCTCCAGTCCTAGCCATGTAATGGAAGTACTTGGGAGACATCAGAAGTTCTATCCGGCAGCTACCTGGTTGTTTGCTAAGGAGTTGAACATCACACATACACACATGTACGTACTGGTATTGGTACATACATGTATTTACTGTGGTTACTTTTAGCCACCGTTTCCCCCCCATGTGCCTGTGCTTTCTTCAGGAGACACCTGACACTACCGTAGTTAATGACCCCGAAGAGCTGAGCACAGGGTAGCTCATCTGCGGACCTTTAAGGGCAGTGAGAGGCAGGGATGGAAAGGGAGAGCAGCTGAGGCTCCTCCGTCTATTTCAGGATCTCTCTACTGCGGAGTGCTGTTGTTTTCCGGGGGGAGCATCTGGTGAAGGTTTTCCATGACCTTCCATGGCACAGAGTTTCCACTCAGGACCATCATGGAGGCCAGGTTATGTACAGCTCTAGCTGCTGGCCCTCTGGCCCGGGTTTCGCAGATGTGAGAAGGGGGTAGCTCCAAGTGAGGGGCATTGGCACAGAGCTCAGCGATGGCTCCTGAGGTTATGAACGCCGCCCCCCGCCCTGCCCGGCTCCACTCTGCTCCTCCCCTCCGAGTTTATCCAAACATCCCAGGACGCAGCAAACCCGTGCCCCTGGGCTACCTGGGTGGGCAGCAGGGAATTCCTCACTGACCTTCACAGCAGCAGTGGCTTCCCTGTCCCCAGGGGACAGAACCCTCACCCCTGCCTCTCGGCCTGCCCTGCAGGGGTCATGTGGGATCATCCGAGAGGCCAGACTTGGGTCACGTACAAACACAGAACGGGATGCACCTTCCACGAGGCATCTGGACCCACACACTGCTTTGTCTGTGGCCACGATCACGGGGACATGTCTCCACCCCGCAGTACGGCCCAGCGTGCCAGGCGGGAGTGCATGTTTGGCTGACGTCTTTTACAAAGTGACTCCACTTTCCCCAGAAAGCAAAGCCGTTCTTCCTTCCCAACTAGTTCACACATACTTCTCTTTGGTTTATATTTTTATTTTTCAATACTCCCCAAAAGGATTTGAAGTGACCACAGGGAATGTAATAGGAGAGCAATAAACGATAAACAACAAATCAGGGGAAAGAAGTTAAGTCCAAGGGGGAGAAAAAGAGAAAATTTTATCAACGTTGAGGAAAATGGCAGCCACTGAGCACAACACTTTGCTGTGAGCTTCCTAGTGGCCACGGCAAGAAGAGAAGCTTGGTAGACTCTCTCCGGTGCAAGGAAGACTGTATGCTTAAAAGAAAGTAAGCAGCAGCAGAAGAGAAATTGCATGAAGGCGTTGGCCACATAACGTCTTCAGTGTCTGAGATTCCATCCACCTGGCTAGCACTGACTGATCTGCCTTAAAGATCCCCAGGCCCCGCCCCACCAGCTTCCGGGCCGGCCCACGCTGCTTTTCCCAATGACTGGCTGGTCTGGGCTCCTCCTTCCCAACGTCCTAATCCTCTCAAACAGGCAACAGCTGGCCCCAGTGAGCCCCAGGCCCCGCCCCACCAGCTTCTGGGCCCGCCCACGCTGCTTTTCCCAATGACTGGCTGGTCTGGGCTCCTCCTTCCCAACGTCCTAATCCTCTCAAACAGGCAACAGCTGGCCCCAGTGAGCCCCAGGTCCGGCACTAGCAGCAGACTCATGGCTTGGCTTCACCTGGGAATCTCCAAGCCCGGCACAGGTAGCAGCCATCTCAGGTTGCTTCATAGCTCAGGCAGGGCGCCCCCAGGCAAAATACAGGTGGGGCTGACCTTGGCCTGCACCACCCCGGAAACCCCAGGGCCAGCGCACCCAGTGGACAGCTACAGGCCACGTCAGAGCACCACCACCCTGCCCCTGCAGGGCTGATCATCCACGGAGGGCAGACGGTGGTGGTCAGTGGTCACAGCCAGTCCCTCCCATCGATCTGCCGACAGCAATCAAGTCTCAACTACAAGAGGAGCGTGTGCTCACCCCACACAAAGGGCGCACCTCGGGCACCCAGCTTGGGTGATGGGGGGGGGGCGGCTGTGCCACTGGACCCGACAGGACACTTACGACACTCGGCCACACCACCAACACACAGAGTCAGAGCAGCTCCACCCTGTGCACAGAAACACACACAGGGAGGCTGCTAATTTGAGGAGGCAAAGAAATGTGGCCCAAATGAAAGAACAGAACAAAACCCCAGGGAAAGTACTAAACGAAATGGAGACAGCCAACCTATCGGATGCAGAGTTCAAAACACTGGTGATCAGGATGCTCGGAGAAATGGTTGAGAACGGCCACAAAATAAAGGAAGAAGTGAAGGTTATACAAAGCGAAATACAGAAAAACATAGAGGAACCAACGGTGATGGGAAGGAAGCTGGGGTTCAAATCAATGATCTGGAACACATGTAATAAATAAACATTTCCCCGGAACAGAAAGAAGAAACAAGAATTGAAAAAAACCCAAAAAACAGGACAGGCTTAGGAACCTCTGGGACAACTTTAAATGTGCCAACATCTGAATCATAGGGGTGTCAAAAGGAGAAGAGGAAAAGCAAGACATTCAGCACTTGTTTGACAAAATAATGAAAGAAAACTTCCTAGTTTTGGCAAAGGAAATAGACACACAAGTCCAGGAAGCACAGAGAGTCCCAAACAAGTTGGACTCAAAGAGGACCACACTGGGACACATCATTATTAAAATGCCAAACATTACAGAGAGAATCATAAAAGCAGCAAGAGAAAAGCACAGTGTTGCCTACAAAGGAATTCCCATAAGACTGTCAGCTGATTTCTCAAAAGATACTTTGCAGGCAAGAAGGTACTGGCAAGAAGTATTTGAAGTGATGAAAAGCAAGGACCTACAACCAAGATTACTCTAGCCAGCAAAGCTATCATTCAGATTGGAAGGGCAGATAAAGTGCTTCCCAGACAAGGTAAAGCGAAAGGAGTTCATTGTCACCAAGCCACTGCTATATGAATAGTTACAGGGACTTATTTAAGAAGAAGGTCAAAACTATGAATATTAAAATGACAACAAACTCACAACTATCAAAACCGAGTCTAAAATACAAAAGCAAAAACTAAGCAAACAACCAGAATAGGAACAGACTCAAGTATGGGGTTCACCTGGAGGGTTATCAGCTGGGAGGGGGAAGGGGAGAAATGGGGAAATGGTTTAGGGACCAAGAAGCATCATTGGTAGGAACAAAATAGACACAGGGAAGTTAAGAATAATATAGAAAAGGGTGAAGCCAAAGAACTTCCATGCACAACCCATGGACATGAACTAACGGGGGTGCGACTGCTGGAGGGAAGGGGGGTACCAGGTGGAGGGGGGCAAAGAGAAAAAAATTGGCACAACTCTAACAGCATAACCAATAAAATATACTTTTAAAAAGAAAGGAAAAACATGTCAAAGACGCAGGATCACTTTTTGTACTTAATTAGGGATGCAGAAAGATCTCCATTCAGGGATGTGTATTTTGGATTTTATGGCCGTATCCTATTTTGCTTTAACAAAACTTCCTATTGCCATACTTTTGTCTCCTAACATGAAAATTTTTCATTTTCAAAATTATCTTTTTAGTACTTACTAAAAAAGTTCTTTTGCATTTTTCATGACTCTACAATTGAATAATTAAAAACAAATATATGAACAAAGAACACAGACCCTGACGTACAACTTGGTAGAAAAAAAAAAAGTTTTCCCTGAGCTTCTGCCTGCCTGCATTGTGTTAGCCTCTGGGGCAAACAGAAGTGTAAGAAATGAGTCATTTTTTCAGGGTTTTCCAGCGTGCTAAGGGAAACCAGGCCAGCGAAACTAACACTAGAAAACCAATGATCGCCAAAGTGTGTGACACCTGCTGTAAGTTCAGTACAAAACCTAGATCTGGTAAAAACTGATCTGGGATAAACCAGTTGGAAAACATTTATGGAGGACTCAAGGCTCAGCATCACGGTTCATAACAGAAATATACTATTAAAAGATGAATATTAATGATTTACCTAATCTACCCATTGTGAGAAAATGGATAAACCCTCTTAGAAATACATTACTAAATAAATGGAATATATTTCTCAAAAATGTTGTATTAAGGAAGACAATTTAGAAATATGGGAAAAGAAATGTAAGCCACTCACACATAGTAGGTCCAAAGAAATGCAAGCCACTCACACATAGTAGGTCCAAAAAAATGGAAGCCACTCACACATAGTACGTGCAAAGGAATGCAAAGCACTCACACATAGCAACTGTTAGTCCCTGAAGGAGAGAGAACTAGAAAAGCAACCTAGATGTCCACATGTTACCTGTACCATTTTCTGATTCAATGTCTATAAATGCATTTCTTTAAAAAATGCAAAAACTCATTTTTCATTGCTTAAGAGCTAGAGATACCAACACCTCCATTCTAGGAATATTTTCCTCAGTGAAGGAAAATAGGAAATAAAAATGATTGTAGAGAAAACATTTCACACAACGCATGTTCCCCCTTTCAGATACTCCATGCATTTAAAAAGAACAGGCAAATGGAATGCTGGGTACAATATACTTAGTGAGTTGAAATCATTCTGGAATTTTCCTGAGTATTTATAATACACAAGGATGTCAAGCGGTGTCTACCTAAACCACGTATGACATACGAATGTTACCCCTTTGGCAGGTTAGTTGATTACGAAATATCAGGATATCAACCGTGGATCTTGCCACAAACTCCCAAATGTGTCTCCGTCAAGGACTTGTACTTCAAGCAGAATGCACAAAGCGGAGCTTTAAAATATTCACGTCACTTGGGTGCAGGAGAACGCGTCCTGCAAGCGACCAGCATTCCATACAAGGTCTCCGTAGCAGGACCCCTGCAAACCCCATTTCCCGACTCCCATTTAAAACACACAGATTCATTCCACACAATTCACTAAAGCACAAAAGTAGGTCTGGTTCACACGAACACCTTGGAGGTTTCAAAAGCCATAGCTTTTCTCTTTGGTTTCCTCTCTCAACTTCTCTCTCTCATTTTTCCCCTTCTTAAACGAACCGTTCTGTGAACACTCTGAAATGAGCCAAGTTCCCGGTACTTGTCCGGAAGTGTCAAGCAGCTGGAACAGACGTCTGGACATTGCGGAAATATGCAGACCATGACGCTGTCACTTTAAATCTACGTGCATTTGGGACACGCAAAGAAAAGTTCTGTCCAGCACGGATCTCTCTGCTCGCGGAAAGAACGCAGAGGTAAGGAAACCGTGTCCAGGGTGGTCATCACAGCCCATTTTCTATTCCCTGTGCGCAAATCATTTCATGCACGCTACAAGCCAAACCCCGGCGTTGGGCTTCAAAAGCAATTTGAGCAGCAAAATGAGGTGCTTTTCTTCCATTTTCCAGCCATTTGTACGAGGTTAGTGTGTTTACCCACCTAGCACGCTGATATTTACATGCCCCTTTACAGAAAATTGGTAGGGATGATTTATGGAGTACGGTAAGAGCACAATTTCCCATGCAGTGAACCTAATCTGAAAGCTCACTCGCAAAGGTCACCCGGCCACACAAATACCAAGTCTTCTCTTTGCAATGAGTTAGGATATTCATTTTTCTTGGAAAATGTCAGCGCTGCCCTACTCCAGGGCTGACTTTATGCAGATACATGCGTACGGCTTTCATCTCAGAGCAAAAATACTCGACGTGGACATCAAAGCAGTCCATCTATCACTGGTAAGACCTGTAATTTGTTCTCATTTAAATCTCCAGCCAGGGCACGGTGGGGAACAGGACCGCTAACGTGGCCGAGAGCAAGGCACGGACATGCGCTACAGCGTCTCCCCCCGGGGACCGGCACAGCCCGAGACGCTGGTCTTGGCGCCGCTGAGTTTGGTCCCTTTGGGAGCTAAGGCTTCCTGTCCAGCTGGGGACCTGGGAAGTCACCCAGGAAGTCTGTCCTCTCGGCCAGCACCAGCCGCCGCTCACATGATCTAACCGAAGGGTTCCCTTCCACACCGCAAAGACAAAACCAACATATCATACCCTTTGCGAATTAGTCTCTCCCCAGAAAGAACACTCGTGTTCAGGGGAGACAGCTCTCACTTTTCACATTGGGCAGCGCCCCCAATCCTCAGTTTTACATTTGCAGCCGACAAGAGGACAAGCAAACGGCCAATTGTACCTCACGCGTACGGCCCTGTTTTCTGTTCTTGCCTTTTCATGCTCCGTACAAGCAACTTGGAGCTCTGACCAGTGCGACTCAGCGGGTTAGGTGTCATCCTGCAAAGTGAAAGGCCACCAGTTCGATTCCCAGTCAGCGTACATGCCTGCCTTGTGGGTTCACTCCCCGGTCAGGGCGCATACAAGAGGCAGCTGACTGATGTTTCTCTCTCACATCGATGCTTCTCTCCCTTTCTCTCTCCCTCCTTTCCCCTCCCTCTAAAAAATAAATAACTTAAAAAAAAAGCTCTTCTCAAAATGTAAGCTCCATCCCAAACCATAGTGCTCTGAAGACGACGTTCTAATACATTGACTCCAGCAGGCACAAATAAATGGCGTCTCCCCCAAGTATAACACAAATCCCCGAGAACTGCCGAATGCTCTGTGCCGGCAAAATGTGTAGAACGGGGTAGCTCTTCAAATATAAATACTCGGCAGCTGAACTGACAAACGCCTTTAACTGCTTGTGAGATGCCAACCATTTCGTCGCTATGGCCTCTTACTTACAAAGTCTCCCCCACAAATGCACACACCCCGGGCCTCACGCCGTGGCCATCTACACATGACTGTTCCTTCAAGGAAACAGATCCAATGCTGAAAAATTAGAGACCAGAAGTCGCCTCCTCCCATGAGGTCAGGCTACGTCGGGTGACTGATTGAATTAAGGTCTTGCCCTTCAGTGTCACCGACCTGGAGGCAAGAGAAGAGGAAAGCATGCGTTCCAGTTCCAGCTCGGCTACATACAATTTGAGGGCTCTTGTGTAAATTTTTAAAAATCAAGAGAATGCTGTTCTGTGACACATGACAACTGGACCGAAGACACACTTCTGTGTCCGTTAAGGAAGTGTTATTGGTATACACGCGGGGCTCCGTGACCTTGGGTGGCCTCCCAGGCCCCAGAGAACGCATGGGACGCCAAACTGAACATTTTTATTCCCTGGCTCTTTGACCGTGTAAGTACTTCCGTGAATTACTGCCAAGCGGGTTACATGCGCCCAGGCAGACAAATACCCCAGAAACACGAGGCCCGTCACCGGTCCCTCAGTTGGTTTTTACACACTCACCTCCGGAATGAAATGGTAGGACACATGTCGCGCCTCTGCTACCGCAGGCCCACACGGGGCTGGACAGTTTCCTCTTCATCTTACACTGCCTACAGGCGAGGCCCCGTGCTCCGTGTCTTGACAGAATTTGGCCTCAAACCTTGGTGTTCTTTGAGAATTATTTGGTTAGTTTTCCTTGTTTCCCAATGTCACAGGGAGTACTCCAAGCATGCTTTCCCAGAGAGAAGCAGGCTGCCTCCCTCTGGCTTGACTTTAAATGTTTGCTCCCATTGAAAGCCCCCATTTCTCTCTTTAAAGCTCATCTTATGCTAAGTTACTACAACAGAGGAGCATGATGTTCTTGTCTGTGCGAACAGTGTGGGCGGGTGAACGTGGGATCACTTTCGGGGGAGTGCTTGGGAACGCAACATCTACACAGGACTGAGTCCATGGCCCTTAACCGCACAGCGTTCTTTCCTCGTCCCTCTCGGTGGCCAATTCCCGTGGGTACAGCTGCCCAGTGACAGGCCCAGGGCCCACTCCTTCTTTGCAGAAAGACTCCTCATAGGGAGACAGGGCCGCTTCTGAGGCCCCGTGACGCTCGCTGTCCCCTATTATGAACCCCGCGACAGGGAGGAAATACCAGCCCGCCTTTCCCAGCTTGGCCCGCAAAAGGCCCTTGCGGCCGGAGGATGACATTTCGCTGCGTTTCTGCTCTAATTACTGTCTGGGAGGTGAACTGCGATTCCCACTGACACAGACCCACTCGCGGGCGGGGCTTCTCTCCGTTGCGCTGCCTTTCCCTGCTGGCCCTCATTTCCTCACTCACGGAGCAGGGCCACTCTAGGCAGCATCCAAGGAGGAAAGAGTGACACACCCACACCTGTCACTTGGTGCGAGTCCTCCGAAACCTTGTAGGCATTGGTGTTCACTGGACAGCCCACTGCTGTCTGGGCTGGGGCGTGCGTGGTGAGGTCCACAGCCCCCGTGTCCGAGACACAGTTCAAGTTCAAGGAGCAAAGACATGTTCCTGGTTCATGACTGCCAGGAACTGGCCACGTGCACGTTCAGTGTGGCCTGACACTAACTTCCTGACTCCCCCTAACCCCTCACTTCTCCACTGGTGACGTGCACGTGCAGCATGGAGGGTGAGGGGAGCTAGATTCTCCTCTCAGTTCAGCAGGAAAACAGAAAAAGAGTAATCAGGTGGCTTAGGATCACAGCCAGGGTCTGAGCTTCCACGGGGGAGGCCATTTTCCGCCCTGGTGACTAAGAACCTTGAAGTCACACTCGCTATGGAGTAGCTCTGTGGCTTCAGGCAAGTTACCTAACGTCTCTGAGTCTCACTTCCCTCACCCAGAAACTAGCTGTTTTCTGAGATTCCTTCCAAATAGAAGTTTGGAGAAAGAGCTTTGCTTGTTGATGGCGAGACTTATTAATATGGATCTTGGGCACTGAACTTTTTCCTACCGTCTCCAGATTTACTCAGTGCCTCTGACCTGTACATGCATGTGTCCTGCCTAGCAAAGACACAGACTGAACACTCGAGAAGTTCTTTGGGGAATTAGAAGCATCAGAAATACCTATCTCCCATTCTAAGACAAAAAATAAAATAGCATCCCCCCTGTGTTCGTCAAAAGCACAATACAGAAAAGGACTCACGGAAACCGCAGTCCTGGCACGCGAAGTGTCCCAGGCACGTGACACAGTACCACGTGGCCACCCACGGGAAGGCAGGCTGGAGGCGCGTGCAGACAGTTTCCATCACAGCCCGACCACGCATCAGCCACAACACGCAAACAAGCAGCCGAACACGTCCGCATACATTTTGGGTGGAGATTTCTGGGATGCGAGCCGCCAAGTAGATTTTCAAAATCGGTGAGCATTTCCTGGACATTGGCAGCCATTCTTAGGGCATCCCGACGGGAGGTAACATTGATTAGTGCTCTCGGAAACATAGGTACCAAATGGCCGTAAAAATCGAGGTGGCTCTAAACACAGGAGGGTGACAGGATCAACGCCTACAGCGGGACATGACAGCCACGTGACGGAGGCCACTCCGGGGAAATGAGATGCGGCAGGACAGGGTGTAAATGGTCCTGTCCACTTTCATATTACCTGCTGGTACTTGCCGAACGCTTAGACTCGACTTGTGACAATGTGTAAAATGGGCCACACGCTCGGAGGACAGAGGTGATTGGGCTCTTTGTCGTAACATTAATTGTGGAGACACTCATTTTAGTTGTTAATGTGGAGGCGCCGTACAATTTGGGAGACCCGTCATTGTAAATACATTCATGCCCACTTCCTTTAAAGTTTTGGGGGTTTTAAGAGTTGTCATGGTGGATATTCAACCGAACCCAGACGACCGCTAGTAGGAGTGAGGAACTGGCTGCGGTTTTGCCATGTCTGGAATAGCCGTCTGCTTTGCCACACACGACCACGCTGCTCGGAGCCGCTGTGGCCTTTTCCTGTTATCAGACGCAGACAGAAAGTTAGGCAGGGAGTCCTCGCACCACGCATGGCGGAACAACGAGACCCTTCAAAGGTCGGCTTCTCTGGCTTGTCAAGAGCTGACATTTAAGCATTTATTTCAGACGTCGCCGATCGTGTTTTTGGAGATAGTCAAGAAGCAGCGCTGTGTCGGTATGCAATTATGTTCCTAATGAGATGCAAAAATGCAAATACGGCGGCACACGCCACTTCTTCGGGATGCCTTTTGACAGAATCGTAGGCACCGTGAGATGGTGATAGAAACCGTGTCACTGTGCAGAGTTGGAGGGCAGATGGCTTTTAAAGAAGCATCTATACAATATCATGCGGATGCTAATAAGCAGGAAACTTTAGCCACGATAAATGCAGAGGTCATTTTGTTTTTTTCTCAGTACATTCTGACAACTTCATGGGACCCATCGTATCAGTAGGATTTGTCGGGAGACGCAGTAAACGTCTTTATCCTTTCTTTATTGAATGTGCTGTATAAAGCGCATTGTATATTCATAAGTGTGTCTGCTGGAAAGCTACCTTGCGGGATTGATTTCTGAAAGTTCATTTAAAATGTAAATAAGTATAACCCATTAAGTGACTCTGCCAGGCACTAAAAAACTCCATGATCTCTTCTCAATGTATTCCTTCCATCTTGGCATTTTCTGCTTTTGTAAAGAAGAAACACCCAAAAGGTTATGTAGATGATGACTCTGAAAATGATCGCCTGTTATGAGTTCTCCCAGTCGCTCATCTACTCCAGTTTTCAAGAATCACAGGGTGATTGCAGCTACGGGAACAGCATCACAAAGAGGACGTAAAGCAAACCCTTATTTGTGAAGCTGCCCCCTCCACAAGCCCAGCATGGACCCTTACATCTCACAATGGTGGCCCGAAGCGTCACTCGGAACAGTGGCTGATCCTGGCTACCGAAGCATCGGCTGCAGTCATGCCTGGTGGTCACGTTTCTGCCCTGCGAGTGTCTGCGGAGCCTCACCCCCCCCCCACCCTGTTCCCTCCCCGCGCACTGTGCATTCAGGCTGGCAGAGGTGTTGATGTAGACATGTACCGCTAACTTTGACCATCTCTCATCCTGGGGAACCAGGAATGAGTCCTAAGTGTTTCGACGGATGGTCCTGAGCTCTTGGATTTAGACCCCGCTGGGGGTCCTGCTCCCTTCAGAGGTGACCTGGAGTTCCCTGCGTGCCCTGGCTGACTATCTGGGCAATGCACCAGCATGCTGGAGAATATTGCGTCTGCAAAATGTGGTGGCAGGGAAAATCGATAAGTGTTCAATCCCGTAAACACTATCCTAACAGTTTATGATAGTCAGGACCAGGCTGGTGGTCAGGGCGAGACCTGGCACTGACAATAGCAATAGCTACTTTGATGGGAGGGAAGGCGGCGTCTTAGGGTTTTTAAAAACAATCCCAGTTTCACCGTTAATTATGAATTAGTTCTCACATTCTGGACACACATATATCCGACTGGCTGTCAAGGAAGCCACAGCAATAAATTGCATACCTAGGTCTCTCCTTGGATGGAGAATTTCCATTTCAGGAAAAAAAAAAAAAAGATACCTCAGACATTGCATTTCAGGGTGATAATTGCGCTTCTCCGGTGGTTAAGAAAAAGATGATCTACAAATAATAATTAAAAAGTTGTGCCCCAAGGGAATGGGGATGTCAGGTATGGGACTCAAACATATGAAACGCTAGACTCACGGCTCGACCCTGTGCCTCTGGGCTCAGCATTCTCCGTCCTGTGCACATTAATGCTTCCATATTTAGAGGTGACAGTTTGAGGGTGCGTAAGATGGAGGCGAGGTAATGTTTAGACTGCTGTACTAAACTCCCTCTCTGAGGCCATAGCTTCTTCTCAGCACTTTAGTAACAGCGCCAGGCTATTAACATGCATAAGTAATCGGCTCCGGGGTCTCCTACGTAGTTTAGAGGCACATGGTTGGGGGAGGGGAAGCCATACTTAGTCCCACGCCCTGCCCCAGGTCGAAATCACATAGATGTGTTCTACTTGGTCTCCGCATTATTTTAGAAGTTTTCAGATCTGTCTCTCTTGCTTAAAAACCAGACAACTTTGAAAAATACATTTGGGTTTCCGGGGTCTCTCGGTTTAGACGGTGAGGGTTGGAGAGGGAATCACGAGACCTAGCGAGACTGAGTTGTGGTCCTGCGTAGCCACCACGGGCCGGAGCGGAGTGGGGACCCCGTCCTCAGAGCATGTCACGAGTGCTGCGGCTTCTCGCAGCCTCCACAGCGGGGACCCTACGCAGCAACGACCCGGGAAACACGGCCACAGACCAACGTCCGGCACCCACACGGCCACACAAACAAAAATTCAGCTTCCTACTATTTCTTCCCTTAGACTTCATCATGTGTGTAACGGCTGCAGATGCATTCGTGACACTATTTTATGTCCAGATTTTATCCTGTCCCATTGAGCTAAAGGTCGGTCTTCATACCAATACAGTGCTGTCTTGATTGCTATGGCTTTATGGCAAGCTTGCATTGTTCTTCTTCTTCAAAGATATTTTGCCTCTGTAGGCATTATACTTATTTTCATTTCTAATCCTGAAACACATTACACTTTGAGAAAATAAGAATGATGAGTTACTTAGACTCCATTAACTACCAAAAAATGGTCCTGGAAGGGCCTTTACATTCATGGGTTTCTTGACTGATTTTTCAATAACATGTTTATATTTTCAATAATATGTCATTTATGGCATGTGTGAATGTATATGTCGACTGCATGCACAAATGTATCCATTGCATGCATGAAGGCATATATTGCATCTCTGTGTGTATATGTGGCATGTATGTATATTCTTTTTTTAAAACAGGAATTCTTGAGCTCCCTGTGAATTGGTGGTCATCTGCCCTCAGGATTCCGTGCAAGGCTGGCGGGGTCCCCACCCGGCTGCCCTCCGGGAGGTGGCCCCCGTCACTGCTGGTAGGTAACTATGTGATATATAACTTGCAAGCAGCCCTGCTGTTTGTTACCAGCAATTAATCTCCCCGGTGCCTTCCCTCCATTCAGGCCGGGCCTTTATGCCCTAAATCCCGCCGTTCCAACGCGCCCCACTTGTGCTGTGGAGAAAAGCCCCGGACTGGCAGATTATCACAGGGCAGTTAAGCATGTAATTGCTCAAATGAGCTAAAATCCCTTCAAATATCTCTCTTTGTACCTCATCACACCACTTCACGGACTCAAATATTTGACAATTGATGAAGATAAACGAAAGGGGTCTTCATTAGCTGCCAACCACCGTGACAAGCTTCTTTCAGCGGAGGCTGGCGGAGTTTGGAACTTATTATCTACTTACAAACTGCAGGAAAGCAGGAAAATCCTTCAGTGAACTTTCGAATAGAGAAGGCTGGAAGCTTTACATGGAAGTGGGGGTCGGAACAAAGACCCGCGGCTCACTAATCTTAAGGCGGCACTGGTTCAAAAACGTGAAAAACGTGGGGTGAGGCGGGCACCTGCCCTCATCCCGTCCAGGGAGGGAGATACGATCATACTCTCATGGCGCTCTCGCTGATGACCGTGTGTTACATTCAGAGGTGATTACAGACAGGGCGAGAGCGCGGCGGGGCAGAGCGGGTCTCGGTGTGGGGTTGCCCAGCTGCCGGGGGGCAGGGCCCCCTCCCCCAGGGCGAGTCAGGTGCCGTGCTGAGCGGGGCTCTCGGGAAACGCAGGGACACTTTCCCCTGCACAAACCCCAGCAAGTCCTCTGATTTGCAGGGACCTCGCTGCTCTGTAGGAAGCTGTTCACACCTGATGCCAAGGGAAACCAGTGCTCACAGGACCCGCGGGCGTCAGGCCAGGGGGAGTGTTGGGGAGCAGACCCCAGGCGTGGTGGCCTCGCTGCTCACCGTCGTGAGCTACTGAGCGGCAGGCCAGCTTCGCTTCCCTGTGTGCTGAGTGGGGCTGCCCCTTCGCGCTGTGAATGATTTCTCGGTGAGGCGTGATGACGGGAGCGCTTGGTACAGATATCGGCTGGTACGAAATGGGGTAGCTGGGATTCTGCGCCACAGACTTCATAGTGAACGTGAACCTACAAACTCTATTCCTTACATATAAAAAAAAAATCAATACGCCAAACAACACACTGAAAAAAACGTACAAGGAAATTAATGAGGAATTAGGTTCCCTTTTTTGAGACTGGCTCCCATTAGCTCAGCAGGGCCGGGCCGTCCTGACGGCTGGACAGAATGAAGCCTTTGGTTTCTGAGCCGCGTGTGTGGAGCCAACGCTCCCAGGCAGCCCCTCGGCCCCGCCCGGACATCAGTGTCCCTGCTGGTGTCAGCAGGGTGGCCGGTCCGACAGTGATGGGGCGTGCACATGGCTGCCTGAGTTTTGACGTTTATGGGCGTTCTTTTAGGGTGTTAGTCTCGAATATGACACTGGCTTCCGTTTAGACATAAGAGCTCTCGGGGAACATTTAAACAAGATGTTTGAAGTAGGAAATGACAACCTGAGGCCATGATTAGCTCTGATAGATGAGACAACTTGTTACCGTGCCTATCATCTATCGATTGTCACATATACACATGCATACATAAACATATTACACACACGCACACACACACACACACACATTAAGACTGCACAAGTCAGCCATGGTTCTCCTATGCTGCTCAGGTGGACAACTCCATTTTCCTCTGACCTTACCCTTTGGAAAGCTGAGTCCTTGGCCATGGCTACTTCCTGGCCCCAGTGTATTGTCAGTGATCACATGATCATGCTGATTACCACCATGTCTACTCAATGTAAGTGATACAATGTAATGCATTATAAGTAATAAAAAATATACCTTTCGAATATGCTGTGATATCTAAATATGGACTTTTGGGAAAGATTAAGTGTTCTGTGTTTAGCTCTCAGCAAAACTATGACTCTAGCCTACGTTTTTATTTTTTATTTAATATGTTTCTGTGCTATTAATAATAAATCTTACTATTTTATGCATGTGATATAGCTAATTGTGAAAGGTATTACTTTTATGTACAAATGTAATTCTTAAGGCTTTGCCAATCATTAATAAAATAATTGATAGTAGCTATATGAAGAATTGATTCGATAAGTAAATTAAAATAGTTTGGGCTAAACAATTTGAACTTCTTAAAATACAATGGAAGAAAGAAAATAGGGATAAGATTATATCAATTCCAAACTTCATAAACTTCTTTGAAGCTACTATTCATAGCATTAAACACAGCAGCTGTCAGGAACTGTACTGGTGGTTTCTGTTTATAGTCTTAACAAAAATATATTACTTACATAATTAAAAACTATTCAGCTAAAAGCCTTATAAATTAATTATAAAATTTAAAAGGAAAAAGAGAAAAATATGTGTGAATATCTGATCATAGGCCAGGAATGAGTCTTCAAGCATAAGAACAAAAGAAAAAAATAAAAAAACATGTTTTAACTACATTTAAATGTATCAACATCTCAAATCCACATGTATATGGTCAATTAATATGTGCAAGGGGGACAAGAACATACCATGGGGTAAACTGCCTATTCAATAAATGGAGTTGGGAAATTAGATACATGCAAAAAAATAAAATTAGACCATGTTCTCACACATTATACATGAATAAACTAAGAATGGGTTAAAGATTTAAATGTAAGACTTAAGACCATAAAAATCCTGCAAGGTTTTACAAGCAGTAAAATCTCAGACATTAGCCATATTTTTTCTGATGTCTCTCTTTGGGCAAGGGGAATGAAAGAAAAAATAAATGGGACTACATCAAACTAAAAAGGTTTTGCACAGCAAAGGAAACCACCAACAAAAAGAAAAGACAGCCTCCTGAATGGTTTATTTTCAATTAACGCAAATCAAGAAATGTGTATCTATATTACTCATCATAAACCATGGATTCCAGGAGAAAGTGGTACCATCTTTCTCATTTGCTAAAAAAATAATAATTGTCAACCTCACATCCTATAACCCAGCAGACATCTTCTTCAGGAATGAAGGGCAGTCAAGACATTGCCAGATGAAGGGAACATCACAGGCCTTGCCTTCAGCAGACCACCCTTAACCCTTTGAGTGCCAATGTCGCTGCAAGCGACGCTGACAAATTTTCCCCAAAGTGCCAGCGCTGCTCCCAGCAACTCTTTTTTTCGAGGTCTAAAAATGTAAATAACAATGGAATAATTCGCATTTTATGTTTTGTTCTCTTTTTTTGTACCTCAGGTTATATATTGATATAACCTTTTCTCGTGTTGATCCAACTTTTGAAGTTTTACACTTGTTCAAATACTGACATATTAATTTTGTTATAATTTTTACTTATATTTTAAATGGTCCTTTTATCAAGTTGGTGCAAAAGTAATGTCTGGACTTCCAGCCAAGATGGAGGCATAGACAGACACGCTGCGTCTCCCTCCACAACTAAGAAGGAACACAACTGCCTCAAAACTAGAGACAACCAGAAGTTCCAGAGAATCAAACCTGCGTGGAAGTCCAACAAACAAAGATATAAAGGAGAAATACTCATCCAGACAGGCAGGAGGGGCGGAGAGGACACGGTGTGGTGGCAAGCACAGTCACACGTTTTAAAAAGTCAGGATGCACACTTGGGGAGCGTTCCCAGCTCCTCCATGGACCGCGCAGCTCACGGTCCCAGCACCAGGGAAAAGGAAGCCTCATTGCTTCTGACGGTGCAGACCCGTGGGGGTGGGGGTGGAGGTAGAAATCGCCGGTCTCTCAGCCGAGTCTGCTTGTTTAAAGGGTCCCCGCGGTCCCAGGACGTCTACAGACCCACCCACTCTGGGAACGACGGCCAGGGCAGCAGCTAGAGGGGCGCCAGTCCCATATGGGAAGTGGGAGAGGTGCCTGGAAAAGGGGCGAGTGCTGGGCAGGCGGCACTGTTCCCTCTTGTCCCCCCCCCCCATACAGCACCACAATGTTGTGGAATGGGTTGCCCTGTAAGGCTCTGCCCCTTACAACGTAACAGGTGTGACGCTCTACCTGGGGCGCGGAGGCAAACACACACAGGAGCCTGTCAGAATGAGGAGGCAGAGAAGTGTGGCCCAAAAGGGGGAACGGATCAAGGTTCTAATGGGAGACCAAAGTGACGAGGAGATAGCCAACCTCACAGATGAAGAGACAGCCAACCTAACAGATGCAGAATTAAAAACACTGGTGATAAAGATGCTCACAGGCTTGACAGTCATGCTTGAGTACGGCAAACGCATCAGAGAAGAAGTGAAGGCTATGCTGAGTGAAACAAAGGAAGATCCACACTAAACCAATGGTGAAGGGAAGGAAACCAGGGTTCAAATCAATGATTTGGAACATAAGGAAGAAAACAGTCAACCATTACAGAATGAGGAAGCAAGAATTGAAAGAAATGAGGAAAACTTCCCAAATTTTGCGAAGAAGATGGACATACGGGTCTAGGAAGCATGGAGGATCCCGGGCAAACTGGACCCAGAGGGGACCACACCAGGACGCATCATGATTGAGATGCCAAAGGTGAAAGATAAAGAGAGAGTCCTGGGGGCAGCAAGAGAGAGGCAGAGAGTTGTCTACAGGGGGTGCCTGTAGGACTATCAGCTGATTTCTCAGAGGACACTCTGCAGGCAGGAAGGGACTGGTAAGCAGTATTCAGCGTGATGAAAAGCAAGGACTTACACCAAGACTACTCTATCCAGCAAAGCTATCCTTCAGAATGGAAGGGCAGATGAAGTGCTTCCCAGATAAGGTGAAGCTAAAGGAGCTCATCATCACCAAGCCATTATTATATGAAATGTCAAAGGGACTTACTTAGGAGAAAGAAGATCAAAACTATGAACACTAAAATGGCAACAAACAACTACCAACAACTGAATCTAAAATATAAAAAAAAAAAAATCCAACTAAGCAAACCAGAATAGGAACAGAATCATAGGTATGGAGATCATTTGGTGGGTTATCAGCTGGGAGGGGGGAGGGGGAGAAATGGAGAAATGGTGCAGAGACTAAGAAGCATAATTGGATGGTGCAGAATAGACAAGGGGATGTTAGGAATAATACAGGAAAGGGTGAAGCCGAAGAACTTATATGCACGAGCCATGGACATGAACTAAGGGGGGTGGAAAAGGGGGTACTGGGCAGAGGGGAGCAAAGGGGAAAAAATTGGGACAACTGTAACAATATAATCAATAAAATATACTTTAAAAAAAAGCAATGCCTGACTTCTTTAAAAGAAAGTTTTAGATAGTATTTATTAAATTTGTGCCTCATATTTTTTTGATGTCACAGTGACTAATTTATACCTTACTTTTCTCAGATTATCGAGGTATTGTTCATATTCATCCACAATATTTCAACCCATGTTCATCCCTTCCAAACACCATATTAGAAATGTTTTCCTCTATGAGTTTCATAAAGGTGCCCATGCAAGTACAGCAGCAAAGTCTATGCAGAGCGCTTATGGGGACGATGCAGTGACTGGAAGAAGTTGCAGGAGGTAGTTTTCCTGTTTCTGAGGTAGGGATTTCAGTTTGAAAAACGAGCCAAAAGAGGGTCGTCAAATAAACTTGATTCTGAATTGTTGGAAGCTGTTGTCACAGAAAACCCCGCCGTTACCTCTAGGGAACGTGCAGAACAATGTAACGGAGCCCGTACAGCGGTGCTGCGCGAACTGAAAAGGATCGGGAAGGTTTCAGGACTTGGAAAACGGGTCCCACACGAACTGTCTCCAGAGAACCTGCAACAGCGTGTTGCTTGTTGTGAATCATTGCTTTCGCGACACCTTCAGGCACCTTTTCAGGTCGGCTTGTTACAGGTGCTGAGAAGTGGATCCTTTCCCATCACGTTAAATGCCGCCGATCATGGATCAGTTGAGGAGGAAGAAGAGTTCACCAACCAAGAGGAGGACTTCATCCAAAGAAGATCACGTTGAGTGTGTGGTGAGATACGGAAGGAATTGTCCATTAAGAACCGTTAGACAACAATCCAACAATTCCTGCTAATGTTTACTGTGAACAACTTCGTCGTCTGAAAGCAGCTTTGAACCAAAAGCGACCCTCCTTAGTCAACAGAAAGGGTGTCATCTTCCATCACGATAATGCTCGTCTTCACACAGTTAGACTCACCAAAACTTTCTTGAAAGAGCTTGGTTGGGAAACATTGCTTCGCCCTCCATATTTTCCTGACCTTGCTCCTTCTGATTATCACTTGTTTCGGGGACCACAGACCCATTTTGATGGTCTTAGGTTGACATCAAGAGAAGAGGTTGAAAATGGTTTGGATTCCTATTTTGCTTCCCGATAGTCTCTGACAATGAGTCAGCCTTTCGGAATGAGGGGAACATTACTTACTGCAGAGACGCGAAGTGCTGCATCGGCTCCCAAGATATCCCTCCAGTGGGCTGTCAGCACAACGGAGGTCGCAGACTCGGACGTCACCACTGCCAGATGGTGTGTGCGGTAAACGCGCACTTTCTTCTGCTTTGAATAAGAAGTATCAAAAGCCGGTATCCTCTGGGTGCAGCGATATTCCTATCATACTAGAGCGGATCATTCTTTCGTGCTGCAAAAGCAAGACTACTTTTGAGAGTCATAGATGAAGAAAAGGACTCAGCTGAACTTCAGCCAGGGAGTGACCGTATACGATTCTTAGGGCCACCAGTATTCACTCATTTTGTGCCCGAGCTTTTTTATATTGGAAAGGCATTTATAGGAAAACTGAAAATGAGGGCCCCAATGAAGAGAAAGGAAACTTTGCGTGAAGAAGAAATTTCTACATTGATCAGCGATGAATCGCGTGACAGCGATTTTGTGGTAAGCGATCTCAGAAACAGTGCATCGAAGGCGAAGGAAGTGAAGATGAAACGGGACCCTCTCCTTCTGACACTGCTGCCAGGGAAAGCTGTTGGGCTGAGAGGGACACGGGTGGGCAGGACACAGCATGGCGTCAGCCATCAGTTCACAGAGCTTCCAGGTCGGAGCAGCCCCCCGACTGATTCTAAGCCAAGTGCTTATTTTCATCTCTTCTTCACTGCAGGGCTGCTGAAGCCGATCGTCGTCAAGACCGACAGACATGCACGACAGCACCTTCCGTCACACAAAAACTTGTCTCTTAATTCTAGAGTGAGTTCTTGGAAACCAACGACTTTGCAGAAATAAAAGCTTTTACAGCTTGTAGACTGAACATGGGCACAATTATTAAACCAAGCATGTACAGCTACTGGTCGAAAAAGAAATCTTGGTCACCTCCTTGGTTCCAGCACATGTTCTCTCGTAACCGATTTCAGTTATTGCTGAGGTTTTTTCACCTTGTAGACAATTCCAAAATCCCCACTCCTGATGGCCCATCTTATGACCCACGTGCTATAAATTTCAGCCAATAGTTGATCACGCCAGTCGTATCTTTCGGCATCACTATACTCCCCACCAACAACTGGGCACTGCTGAGAGTTTGCCTGGTACCAAAAGTCACAGCAGATATTTGCAGTACTCGCCAAATAAACACCATCATTGTTGGGGAGTAAAATTTTGGATGATGTGTGATGCAGTCTCAAATTACTGTCCTGTATTCTATGCTTATTTTGGAGCAAAAAGTAATACAGGCAAAGATGATGTGAAAAAACATGGTCTGGCCTCTACTGTAGTAACTACATTGCTTACCATAGGAAATTATATGAATAAAGGTTACCACATCCTTTGCGACAATGTTTTTAAGCTCGAGTTCACTGGCTAGGTACCTCTACTCAGTAGGGACATACATTACAGGAACACTTAGTAGGAATCGAAAATTTCTCCCTCACCAGATTCTACAAAAGTTCACTGTGGGAGAGGTAAGGTTTTTTACAAGTGCCTTCCTGTTACTGTGTGGGTTTAGGGAAGAGAAATCTCAAAGAAAGCAGGTACTGCTCCTTAGCTCTTATTCAGGTCCTACGGTGTTGAACATAGCATCAAAAAGAAATACAACACCAATATCCAAGCCAGATATCATGTTGGAATACAACCGATACATGGGAGGCATAGATACATCTGATACGATGCTCGACGTGTATTTGGATGAAGGAAGAACACTAAAGTATTGGAAGAAGGTTGTGATTAATGTATTGTCAAGAATGCTGCTGAATGCATACGTTCTTTAAAAGGACAATTTTTTAGGTGGGAACAAACCAACGTCTCAGTTGAACTTCAACACCTCTGTAGTAGAAGGGCCTGCCAGAGACTGGCATGAGGTTAGAGACACTGTCAACAAACCCAGCCATGAAGAAAACCCCCCAGTCCCTCTCATGTATATGGCGTAAAGATGCTTCCAGAGAGAAAGCTAAGATTGTGTAAGCAACGCTCAACGCCGGAAAGAAAAATCAGGCCAAGGACAGTATGTGTGGGAGGTGACAAAGGGCTGCGCCCACGACGCGTCAGTAGCCACAAGTGTTAACATATAAACATTTTACTCTTATTGTGTTGTTTTTGCGTTTCATGTTTGTTTATAAACTGTATTTCACTGTTGACATCTAGATATATGTCTCTAGTGAGAATGCTGCTTGTGTCCTCTTTTTTTTGTACATTATGAAGTTTCTGTTTTTCAAAAATGTATGCAATAGTTGGCATACTTCTTGCTTGCTATCCATGCTGCTCTGTGTTTTTTCAGACTGTAATCATAGGTTTTATATTATGCCATATATTATACTTCAAAAGCCATATTGAAGGAAAGAATTGATTTTTTCTACAATAATTGTATAATAAAATAATTTTAATGCAATACTTTTTTGCTAAATTGCATCAAAGAACACTGCTTACAAAAGAAGGGTGTGTTTACTATATGTGGTGAAATCTTCAGCAAATTATTATGAATAATAATGTTTTTATAGACATTTCATAAATTCTGCATTTCTCAGCGAAGTAGCCTGGCATTTCTCACATGAATCTTAGCAATCACGCCTGGCACTCCAAGGGTTAAAAAAATGGCCAAGGTAGGGTCCATATATAGAAAAGAAGCAATAAAGGGAAGACTGTTAGCAAATCAGGCAGGAATCAAACAGTAAAACCAGATACCACTACACAGTTATTAGAATAACTCAAATTAAAATATCAATAACAATTGCTGACAATATCAAGGGCTGGTAGAGAGGTGAATAATGACACCATCATGAATATTTCATCCATGCTACATTTGTCATGAAAGCGTATTATGTGACTGCTTTTTCCACCATCTTAGCTTTCTACCAATCACGGTGGTAAAATAGGCAGTTTCTCAGAAAGTTGAACCAGCAATTAGCAACCATCCTCCTGGGATTTACTCGAGAGCAACATGAACGCATAGGTCCCTACAGCTACCTGTCTTTGAATGGTTATGGCAAATGTATTCATCGTCACCAAATCTAGAAATAGCCCAGATGTCCGTTACTCAGTGGCCGGGTAAATTATGGAACACGGATACATGTAATGGATTGCAGCATTCCTTGACCCATAGGACCCCCAACACGGATGAAAATGACCCAGAAACCATCTGCCTGGGGGGGTGAAGGGGGAGCACCTTATCGAGGAGAATGCTCCCAACCCCTCCCTTGTGTCCAATTTTGCCAAGTCGCATACGTGCAGGCATCCTGACAAGCATGATGTATCTGCTAAGTCAAACTAGATGAGGGTGAGTCATTTTCAGGGTTCTGAATAGCCCGTGCGAAGGTCAGCCGGGCGCCAGACGATTACTGTCTCTTTATTACGGCCCTGCTTTTACTCAGACATGTGTGTGAGTTCCCGAGGTTGTTTCCAGCCTGCATTCTTTGCCTCTGCTTTCTGGGCATTGTGTGTGTGTATGTGGGGGTCACAATCCTCTGAAGCAGTTCCACTTGTCCCCTACGACGAACTACTGCTCCGTAATCAAACACGAGGAAGTGACGGCTACACGCAACAACGCGGGTCCATGGCAAATGCACTGCGGTCAGTGAAAATCCGGGCCAAAGCCAAGGTGGCAGCCACAGAAGGACACCGCTCCCATTTCTTTCTGCACACGGTGCCATGGGAATCATATCTGACAGCCCCCATGCGGACCCCTTGGATTCACCCTCATAGCCGTGCTTGAGAAAAAACACATTTCGTTTACTCTGAAGTACATTCATCAGACCAATGCAGATTTCTCACCCTGTGCTTAGGAATGCAATAAAAACGTTCTGTGGGAACGAACCGGAGGCTGTTGCCTGCTCCTCAGACTAATTTGAATTTGTAGCCTCTTACTGCAGTTAATCACACTTGATCTCTTGAGTAAAAATGTTTTTAACAGGAAACAATACTCTACTGAGATTTTGCAAACTATTTTAATTGTAATCGATTTATACCAAAAGATAAAATGAGTTAATTAGGGCACGCTATTAGAGTTATTGGCAAGGGAATAGATTTGCTACGACTAGCAATGAGATGGTGTCAGACAGATTATTTTAAAGTCAGAAACAAAATGAATTTTAAATCCTAAGATAGTCACTTAAAAAAACACCTAGGCCTATAAGGATTGAAATTCTTACTTCTTTACAAATTATTTTTATATCCAGGATATACAAAATAATTTCCTATAAAAACTAATACTGGATCATGTATTAGAAGTCAGAACACCTACTTAATTTAGGAATGTAATCCCCTAGTCAAGGAAATTTGAACCATAAGCAATGTTGCCTAGAAACATTTCACCTCCTGCCTTTAACAGATAGAAAGTAAACAGTTGAGTCAATGACCACTAAGCCTGTCAAGAATTAGGGTTTGGTGAACCCCTTGGCCACAGAAAATAACGAGTATCTACTGAGTACTCAGGAGTGTGCTTTTCATAGTCCGTCTCATCTATGTCAACAGCAATTCTGCAATGATTCTTCATACATATCTTACAGAGGAGCTAACGGAGGGCTGGAGAGCTCCCACAACCCCCAGATAATAACAGTGTCGCCCTGGTAAGTTCACTAAAACCAGCTTTACATGCTCAGGCATCCCCATCCCAAGCTCATATTCTTGTTTCGATCCTATGCCGATTGACTGTCCAACTGAAGGCACGCGGTAGGTATGCAGGCATGTATCTGTTAGCATTAACAATCTCTGCGTTTGCGTGGCTTAGTGTCAGCCGCTGCATTATTTGGAGGAAGGCCTGCCCTCCCCCCAAGATAATCACTGAACGGGCATCTCTGACGTCCATTTAAACAGGACGCGATGTCTGTTTTCTAAAATCGCTTCCTAGCAAGTCACACAACTGAGGCTTTCCATCAGTTCCTCTCGGCCGGGTCAACCGCTCTCAGGCTGTTTCTTTGCAAAATAAAGGGGTTTGATTTGATCTGATCGTTTCCAAGGCCTTTTCCATCTTTCATATCGCGCAAGGAGCCAGCCTGAATCCTTTCTGCTGTACCTGGCAAGCCTCGATGGGCAATTCGGACACACAGGTGCAAGGAGCAAAAACGACTGCTTTCTCGTCATCTGTATAATGCGGTGCCCTGGCCGGCAACCTCTCGCTCCTCGGATCACCGTCTGGTTCGAAGCAAACCGTTCAGAGAGGTGACGTGGTTTTATGGGTCCATGACGAAAGCAAGCAAGCACCTCCCCACCGACATGTCAGGGGGGTATGTCAAGCAGACGCAGTGGTCAGTTCACAGCATATGCCCTTTGCTATACACACCTTTGGGCTTAGTGTTTCTACGTTGAGAAAGAAGACTACGTTGAGAAAGAAGACCGGACCGGGTGGTGAGCACACATGCGATTCGCAGATGATACAGCACAGAAGTGTACACTTGAAACCTATATGCTTTTATTAGCTTGGGCCACCCTCGTCTCCGCAGTGAATAAAAACCAAACTGCTAAACATTTATATACAGAGAGGATCACACAGATGTGGCAGAACAGACCCTATTCTTTTCAAGTTTTCTCCAGTGTATCCCCCTACGAAACTTCTTGTCGTGTAAGACCTCACCTTGACCCCCTGTGGGAAAAGTCCTCGTCTAGTTATTTTAAGCAGGGTTGCGAAATACAAATGTACATTAAAAAGTGCAGCAGGAGTCTCCTTCTCAAGTGCACGGGAACAGTAAATACTAGTCTGAATCTCGCATTACACTAAAAAACTATTCCGCTCCCTTACACCTCAATGAGAGTCACCACGTTGCTTGGAAAATGGCATCAAACCTGTGCATTTCCGTTTAAAATGTATTCTGAATCAAGGTCAGATTTTACGCTCTTACAAATCGATTACAAATGTTTAAACCACCTTTGTTCCAATCCCCTCAACAGAACAGTGTCGGTGACAGAAATTTAATATTTGTTGGCCTCTTTAATAGGGACTAACAGTCTTGTGACACCAACTTTATCAAGATTTTCCTTTACGATGTCTCCAATTGTGGGGTGCATGGAAACACTCTCCCAAGCTGAGGTCATAGAGTTATCTCTATTTTCTTCATCTACTGTTTTAAGACAATCATTAATGCCCTTGCCTATGGAGGTGTGAGCATGCTTCCCAAGCCTGGAGTGGCCGTGTGGGCCACGTCCGCTGAGTTTGCGGCTGCCACTCTTTGGGACCTCGGCCTTGACCTCCACGAGGCCTTCATGGCCCCAGCTGGTGTGCTCACGGCCTCGGCGTGGTTTGCCTGCATCTTCCTCAGGTCCTTCTAGCACTTCTTGGCAAAGCACGGGTTCCTCAGGAACTTGGAGTCTGCCCCAAAAGAGATCCGTATCTTTTGGTCAGGGGTTTTTTGGAGGCCCTTTCTGTGCCATTGTTGGGACTGTTTGTATGTGATGTGGTTCTTGCATGAGGTCATCTCCGCACCTGAGCCCCAGGCTCCCAGAAGCGCCTGGGGCCGGAACAGAAAGACTGCTCTATTGCCCTAAACATTCTGGCTAACTTTCAGCCACCATAGGAATCCAAACTGTATTGGCAGCAACTTTTGCTTTTTCAGACATTTATACAGACAGCTATGGTTGACCTAGGGCCTAATTGATCGCCTAGAACAATTGACATACTGCTCTCAATGAGGAGTGGCAAAGATTATTGGATATGCAAATAGCGAGTCAATATCTGACATTACGGTGAGCTCCGATCTCACTATATGTTTATTCAATACAAATTTTCTTACTCTCACATGGTCTCTGTCAAGCAAGGAAGCCTGATGTGGAATAAGCTATTATGATAAAACAAAAATTGTAATACAATATTTTGTCACCCCAAATTTGTGGGGGAACACAAAGGTTGTGCTTTCTAAAAAGGATAGTCAAATTTTAATCCTATTATCTTGTTTTCATCCCAATATAACTCTGCTGTTAGGAAAAGAGCCGAACTTTGATGGCTTTGCTTCTTTTATTCATTGCAAATGTTCATCCATCCAGAAGCACAACAAGTCAGCACACCGAGGTGGGTCCCTGATACTCAGTAAATGACCTGCTAGGTTTTTCTTTTCAAGCTACGATTCGCAGTGAACCTTCTGACCATGTGGCCCAGGGCCACCTCCCGCAGTCTAGCTCAGAGACGGCCACTTCCGCTTTGTTTCATCCATGGCAACGTTAAATCGGAGCCAGAGCAAAACCGAAAATGAGCAAACAGGGGGTGGAGTGTGGGGAGGCCCAAACTTATTTCCCAACATCAGAACTGTAAGAGATACAAGGCCTGATATATATATATATATATATATATATATATATATATATATTTAAATTATGATGCCTTTTTCATCATCAAATGGATACAAAGCTGCCAGCATAAACCCATGTTCAGACCGTCTGGCATCACTTTTGGCTGCTCATACATTCACCCACTCTGAACTACCAAAGACAACATTTCACACTCATGGAAGCTTGGTCATCTGTATGTTCCTGAGAGAATGGGAAGTGAGTTTTGAACAAGATCCTTGCAAATTACAAAGAATCAGACAGATCCCAAATTCAATCCTTTTCTTAGCATTTTAGACTCAGTCCGTGGATTGTTTATGTTTTCTGGAAACCGGCACTGACTCTGTCAAACATCATGTGTCAGTTCAACAAACTCACTGAGCACCTACCCTGGGCCAAGAAGGCTTGGAATCCTTCGAAATCAATAAGTCAATAGGCGGAATCCCCTGCCCTGAAGGAATTTACAGCATTTTAGGAGGGACCAAGGCCAAAGGCCACACTGACTTTGAAGCCACAGAGGTCAGCAGGGGGAGCCGGCAGAGCCTTTGGGGGTGAGCCCCTCACCTCCCCTGGGGGAAATTCCAGAGGCTTCTGGAAAGAAGACACCCCAGAGGATCGAGGGTAGAAGAATAGAAGAGTGATAAATAAGAATGGGGGAAGGGAGCGTGTTGCTGCAGAGGCGAGCCCCCGGATCAGGATAGGGACATGTCTTCCTCATCGCCACCATTAGGAAGGGTCTTGGGTAGGTACATGGTGGGCTACACGCAGCACTCTGGAGCCTTTCGAGAGGGCACTCTTGCACGACTGCCCTGGGGGCTGTGGCTTATGTGAAGTTCAGCTAGTGTCTCCCGGCCTGCCAGTCTAATAATGACCACAGTCACGACCGCGCCTCTAAACGGCACCCATGAGCCATGCTTTGCTTCCTGGAGACGTCCTGAGCTATAGCTGCAAGGCGATGCTCACCAAAGCCACCTACTTATCGTGTCCCGTCTCCCAGGCAAATTGTCACAGCCCGGATGGCTCCGCCCCTGCCTGCATTTCCTCGGTCTTCCTCCGTGTTCCTGACTCAATAATCGGCCACAGGAGATTTCTCAGATTCCCCGAGTTGGAGAGAGCACTGATTGGTCTTTTCTCTCCTCGGCAGAGCCAAAGAAGCATCGCCACAGCCATTTCTAAATCCCAAGTGCAATTCTTCATTACAGATAGTCCAGGTATGATGGGTTGAGCAGTTATATTTTTCCCTCCAAAAACAGATTTAGGTTCGAGTACTATAACCTCATTTACTTGCTTTCTTCTCTATTTTTCCTCTAAAAAGAAACAAAAGAAATCGGCCTCTGAATTCCTGTGTCTTTAACTTACAATTTAAACACATACTGCAACGGCTATCACAGGCGCAGCCCCCCGACGGGGGCATCGTGGCGGGCGCCGGCAGCTTGCGAGCAGACTTAAGGTCCCGCTCCTTGGGGTCTGGCCGCTACCCTGGAACCCTTGTGGGGTGACAGGCCACCCCCTTGAGATTCTATATGAATTCTTCGCAAACAGTGGGAGGCCCACTCTGGCTTTCTTCTGTCCTGGCTTTCTTTCACCCCTCCTGCCCTACTGACACATATTCCCCCTCACTGCGGTGGCCTTGGAGTGGTCACTCTCTGCAGATCCAGTTGAAGGACAGGCCACACCAGCTGGGTGTCTGGCTTCCTGGTTTCTTTTTTCACTTGCACATCACCCAACAGCCCTACCCCAAACAACTTCAGAGCGCAGCACGCTGGCTGCCGTCAGGCTGGGCCATTTCTACGCTCGTAACCCCGGGCCCCACTCCCCCAGAGGCCCTGGAAACAAATGCATTTCTTCTCTTATGGCTGTCGCCATTTTAAATGCTCTCCATCTTGTTCCCATTCACTTTCAAGTGGCATCCAGTGATAATGACACCCCTGACTTAGCGACTCTGTGAGTCCCATAAGTCCTCCTGTCCACATTCACTGTGTAAAGGTCATGTGTTGATTCTACAAACTCAATGAGCTCCTACCACGTGCCGAGAAGGCTTGCGACCCTTGGAAATCAATGAGTAACCCGACGGGGCCCCTGCCCTGAAGGAATTCACAGCGTTTTGGGAGGGACCAAGGCCAAGGGCCACACTGACTTCGGAGCCACAGAGGTCAGCAGGGGGAGCTGGCAGAGCCTTTGGGGGTGAGTCCCTCACCTCCCCCTGGGGGAAATTCCAGAGACTTCCGGAAAGAAGGCAAACCGACGGTGCACCCCAGAGGGTGGAGGAGCGAGAAGTGTGGGGAAGGGAGCATGTTGCCGCAAAGTCGAGCCCCCCGATCAGGATGGGGACATGAGAGGAAAACGTATCCTTTCACAAAACTGCAAGGGCACCATCGAGGCTGGAATGGGGCCTGTGAGGCCGTGTGGCGAGCCAGAAGCCCGAGAGGCTGAGAAGTGGCAGAGAGAAGGGAGAGAGCTATGTTTCTCTCACAGCTTACGGGTCCCAACAGACGCAGATGCAAGAACTACCAACGAATACAAATCTCTGTGAGGCTCCTTTTTGCCCACAGTCGCCTGAGGTTCCGTAATTTTTCCAGAAACTCTCAGGTAACAACCAAGGCTTCGGTCAGTGTTCGTTAGACAGTGCACAGATGCCTTTCAGTCATTACGATGCCTCGTCCTGTGGAACCGTCAAAAGAGGGGACTTCAGTTCCTGTCTGTGGCCTCTCAGCAGTGGGTGCGCTGAGCTTGTCTCTCTTTCCGAGACCTGAGCTGCTGCGGCCGCTTCCGCTGCCCCCCGGCCTCGCCTGGCCTTGGCTGGCACGGGCTCGCGTGGCAGCATACTCTGGGCACGGGGCTCTTCCCGGACTCCGTCTTCTGGGTGGTGCTGCTCAGTGTCTCTCACAGGTCCCCAGGGAGTGCGGCCCACGGCACGTCCCAGCCATCAGCAATGCGTCGTTGTACCTGCGCGCCGCCCTTCCTTTGCAGACCGATACTGCTCCCCGCGGTCACGGCCCTCCCAGAAACTCTCCTGCTCAGGATCTGAAAACGGTGCCTGGCCAGCTTGTCCCCTCGAGGGCAGCCACCCGGGCGCCAGTCCCCTGCCCAGGGTTACGCGGCCACTTCCCAGTGACGCCAAGCCCCTGCTCTGCTGTCCGGGCCCCTTCCAAACCCAAGGGACACGCGTCAAGGGTCCCTGTGTGGTCCCTCCTGTGTAAAGTGACGGGGAACACCCTTTTCCCTGCAGCACACGGAGGGACATATCAACACCACTCCAAGAACATGCTCCCAAGCTCCTTTTCTCTTACGAGCCACATGTGTATACCCTTCCTGTGAGTCGAATTCGGGTTTGGAATTGGGGTTGGGCTAACTTGCTTTCTCATTCTGAGCTCCTTACTTTAACAAAGAAAAAGGAAATTGTCCACCATTTTTTTTGGGGGGGGGTCAGTGGTAAAGGGCTTTTCAAATTTCAATGAAAACAAGACTCCAGTCTTTAACCTCCTACTCTACACGATACCTGTATTTCTATAAAAACTCGGGGCTTTGTCTTGTGAAGGCTGGGGTCCTTACATCTGTTTCCTGGCCGTGAACGTGGCAATGAGGGCGTGAATCCTGACGTCTAACAGGTACATCCCTGGTACCTCGGTCCTTCCCATCCCGAAGCCCTGCATCGTAACCGCCCTGCATAGAAACCCCCCGGCAAAGTAAGGGGCAGGCGGCTTCTGGCGGCCAGGCTCCCCAAAGGCTGCCCCACGTTACAGGGGGAAAAGGAAGGTAAGCAGCAGCCGCCAGACACGCCCGGGGCCCGAGTCCTGCAACCACTGTATCACCCTCTTTGCTTCTCTTTATTCCCTGAGCTCAACTGGATCAGCCGCCTGACCCACGGCTTCTGTGAACTTGTGGGAAGAGGCTGGAGAAAGGAGGGAGGGAGGGATGTGCGTTCTCGGGACGCCCCAGACTCTTCCATGTGCTGGGCTCAGCTTCCTCAGCCGCCCCGCTCATGTCTCTGCCGCACCTCCGTCCGAAAACCCGACCTCTTCTGTCTCCCCGGGGAGCACGGAAGGAGGCTGCCGGGGCGCCTGCCAGCAGGGACGGGCCTGTCCTGCGGTGGCTGACAAGCACCCCCGCCTGCCCCTCTGCTGACCTGGGATTCTCCCTCCTCAGGCTTTCCTGCGGGACCCCACTTGTCCTTACTGCTTCTTGTCCTTCTTTGGGGAGACTTTCCTTCCTCCAACTCTTCTCTCTCTCTCTGCCCAAACAACTCCCTGTTCCTCTTTCTAGGAATCTGAACACCCATCTAGTTTAGGATCTGGCTTCTTTCTCCATGCCCCTCCTTCTAGCTTGTCAGAGCTGGGATCTACGTACTCGCTTCTTACGGGGTGCGTCACATTTCTGTCCTGGACAAGCAGGAATGGCCGGAGCCGGAACTGGTCACAGGAGCAATAAGGGGGCCATTTCACCGCCTGAGGAACCACTGAGTCCGCCAGGGTCACCTGGCCGCAGGACACGAGCTGTGGAGCCCACCCCACGGCCTCTCTTTGCGGCCCCGGCCCCTCTCCGCCCCTGCACAGTTATTACCCATGAGAACCATCACCAGGCAGGTCCAACACCTGCATTTCCCCAGCCCCGCCCGCCGTCTCTCTGCTCTCCCACTAAGACGGCCAGAAATCACCGTCTTTCTCCTGAACCCCAGTGTTGATTGTAAATTCCCAGAGGGCAACTCCTCAGAGGATGCCCTGCCTGCCTGACCTGGCCCCTCATTCCGGAGCCCATCAGTGCTTCCGAATAGCCACGATCCCCATGGCGAAAAACCAGCACTCGCTGGCCTTGAATCCCAAGAGGACCGGAAGACTGGCATAAATGCGGCAAAGCTCACGCACTGTTGACTAAAGGGATTGTCATCAGTGATATTACATGAAGAATCCTAAAGTGGGGCTTTTTCTTTATTCTTTTTTTCTTTTTGTACTTTTATTAGTATTTATTTTATGTGGAACGTACTCTGGGCCATAAGCTATTGTTTCTTCAGTTCCTCCTGGGATACCTTTTTCTCCTGCGCTGCCTCCTCTTCTGCTTTAGGAACACGCCGCTCCCTTTCAGCGGGAGCATCTCCGTGGGGCAGGGGGAGCTGCGCGGGGGGGAATCCGCCCGCGAGCTCTGTACGCTCTTGGGAGCTGCGTCCGCCTGGCCGGGCTCAATGGCCGGAGCATCTCCAGCGAGACCCCTAAGTTCAGCATCACCCTCTGCATTTTTAAGCACGTGCAGCAAAAATTCAGCCTTCTCTTTGCGCCACCGGCCAGACCCTGCGACCAGCCCCACGGTTCGGCCTGGGCACCCCGCTCACTCCACCATTGTCATGACGGAAGGACACACATCGCTTCTGCTAAGTGACATCCTTCAATACTTGGTGGCTTTTCAGATACACGCACCCTTGATGGCCTGGGCAGTTTCACGGCTGTTCTTCAAGTGGACACGAAGATTTAAACCTCTTGATATGCATGACTCTGGGGCAAGTGCACACAGACAGTTTTCAAAGGTCACCTCTGGCTGCTTTTGAGAAGAGGAAGAGCTACAATATTTTTATGTATCTATTAAGTAAGTCCGAGAGGAAGGCCTAGTACAGCATGAAGGCAGGATGAGGGGATCTCAAGGGGAAGAACAGAAAAGTACTGAATACTGAGCTTTCTCTCCCCCTTTTTTTAAGGGCAAACACCTCCAACGTGGAGCAGGGTCTCTGTACTCTTCACTAGAGCAGACTCCTGACTTCTATCTACACGGTAAGGAGCTCTGCACGGGGACCGCGACCAACCCCGGATCCCAGCTGAAAATCCGGGCCCAGCTTTCAGGATGGGCTCTTGGCGATCGCGCTGAATGACGATGAGAACATTTTTTTGAGCAACGCAACACCTTCTGTGCCTTCCCCTCTCCCCATCCACGAGGAAATCTGTCAGGATATAGGTGAAGGTCTCTGGAATGGGGTTTCACTTCAAACAACACATGAGCGAAATTCCTGAGAAAGCTCCAAATCTTCCTGTCATTGACCAGGCAGAAGATGTTTGTCCCAGTTGGAAGAAGATTTTATTTTAGGCCTTATGGGGGGGGGACGAGGGCAAAACACACACAAAGCAGCCTCTCCAGGGAGGAGTCTTATGTGGCCACTGCGTCTGGGATAAACCGCAGAGGACAAGTAGCACTCACCACTTCAGTCCTCGTGATTGGAAGGCTTGATCAAAACACACAGACATCTCCTAGCTTCCCACGACTCCCTGTCATACAGAAAAGTACCACAGATGGTCTCAGACTGAAGCTCCACTCAAGGAAAAGAGCCAAGTTTACAAATGACAGCTCACTGTCCCCTCACTGTCCCAAGGTGGGACAAGTCCCCCACTGTTAGACCACCTCTTGCCCTCCCACATCCTAAGAGGTGGCCCGGGGCTGAGTCTTGAGAGCATGGATACCTAGCTGACAACGTGTGGGTGCCACGTTTGAATGATGCCTTTCAACAGCATTGGAGGTAAATAAGCTGGGGCCATTTTAGTGGCCTCAAGAAACCGACCCTTTTCCAATTACGTTTCTCCTTCCAGGGTCACCAGGGACTTATCTGGGGCTGAGGGACTGTGACAGCTGGGGGTACGCTTCCAGCCTTGCAGGTTCTTTGTGTCCCGCAGCGACGGCCAGAATCCTTTCTCGCTTCCCCATTTCCTCAAGTAGTTCCCCCTTCAGCTTCCCGGGCTTGCCTTTGTGCCTCTGCCTATGAAAGGCTGGGGAAGAGCCTCGAGGGGCTAAGGGCAGCGGCCCTCGCTGGGCGAGGGGGGTTGCAGGCGAGGGCTCTGTTCCTGCTCCTTCCCCCTCTCTACATTGTATCGGGTCTCTGGGAGAGACACCCCGGCCTCTGTCTTCGGCTGACACGCTCTCGTATAACAGTTCAACCCCCCAGCCCACCTTTAATGTCCTGGAAGACAGAGGTTCTTTTACAAGATTCAGTTTCATTCTTTGTTGTACCCTCAGGACCCCTCAAGAGGATGTGCCACAGGGTTTCCGCACGCGCTTGGGACAGCCTCACCGTGGGAACGTGCCATCCCCCAAACGGCCTGCCTGGACAAGGAAGTATGCTGCAGACGGGCCGGTGGGCGGGAGCGGTCAAGCGGCCATTAGGACGGGACAGAAACAGACGTCCAGGAGTCCCAGGAAGCATCTGGATTTTCCAGTGACTGCTTTCAATATTTTCGCCTTTTTCCAACTCCTCTAGCGCTTCTGTATCCTGTTCTTTTTCTCATGTCTACACGCCGCTCTGCGTAGCTACCTGTCTCTGTCCCTACCAGAACCCCCTTCTCTGGTGGGGACGCTGTAGTTCATTCCTTTGTATCCTTTCTTTCTTAGGGAGGCAGGACACGGGGTTCCGTGACACGGGGTATGAAAACAAGGGTGGAGTCGGCTGCCCCTCGTCTCTTCCAGGGTGCGCCTCAGACAAACCTGGTAGGTCCTGGGGGTGGGGACCCATTTCCTGCCAGCAGGTGCTACCCTGTCCCCGTTTTGTCCCTTCTGCCCTGGCCGTTCCCTTGGCCATGCACTCTTCTCTCTCTTTCCCACAGGGGCCCCTGCGGGCCTGGCCCCGTCCCGGGAGCACATCTTCCGAACTCCTCCCCACCTGGCCGGCTCACCGCCTTTCAGACAAGAACTCTAATAAAATGGCTCCCCCTTCTGACTGGGCGGGTCCCCCACCGAGAGACCTTGCTCTTCTTCTGATGCTGGGGGGTATCTGTCCTGCTAGCACGCCTCTTCCCAGGGCTCCTGGTAGGCAATCCCAGCCACTCACGTAGTCATCCTGAGGGCTTTCTCCCTGGGTTCACTTACAGATCCCACCCCACCTTTAATGTGCTGGAAGAGACACAAAGCTCTTTTACAAGATTCAGTCTCATTGTTTGTTGTAACCCCAGTATCAAGAGCACGTGATACGGACCGAGTTTCCGCGAGTTTCCGCGCGTGTTTGGGACAGCCTCACCGTGGGAACGTGCCATTCCCCAAATGACCGGCCTGTGTGAAGGAACATGCTATAGGCGGGGAGCAGGCAGAAATGGTCAAGCAGCCGTCAGGACGAGGCAGGACTAGGAACCCGTGACTCCTAGGAAGGATCGGGATACCAGGTGACCAGGTAAGGCTTCTCTCACATAAGTCAGCGCACTTGCCCCTGAGGAACCCAGACAGACCCCTGGCCCCTGGAAGTCGCTCAGTGACTTTGGCAACAGTGGAGATCGCTGAAGTATATGCCTTTCCAAACAGGGGCAGGCGGCACTACACATCAAGACACACCCTTCCAGCCTTCGGCTGACACCCCAGTGGCGTCTGGCTCAGTATCCATGCAAGCAGGATGAGAAGAGTCCACAAATGCTCCCTTCAAAATAGGCATTCTCTCCGCTTCATTGCAGAGGTCACCCCCGCCAAAGACCCAGAGGCCCGTGCCTGGGGCAGGAGCGCCACCCAAAGCTCCATCCAGAGGCCAAGTCCAGCCAGAAGAACCAAGTGGGGAAGGCCAAGGCCAAGGCCAAGGCCAAGGCCAAGGAAAGGAAATGAAAGCACTACCAAGCAAGAAGAACAACAGCTACGAGACAAAAAGGGAACTTTCTGGTAAAAACAATGGGAGCAATTCACTCTTCTCAACGACCTCTGTCACCGAGAATCTCACTTGATCCCCGGTGACTTGGGAAAAAGGATAAGCCAGATTATGCTTGAGAAGCCATTGTTTTTTTTCCAAATGTATATATTTATTTTTTACAATTTGTATTGACTTTATTGACATGGTTTAATAAAATCATATAAGTTTCAAGTGTACAATTTTGGCCACATCCTTGTTCAGACGGCGCCCCCTCCTCTTTCCTGGCTGGACGCTGTGTCCCTTTCGGGGCTGCAGGAGAAATCGAGGCCAGCCCTAACTGCGGGGGGTGGCAGGGCCCCGCCCCAGTCTCCTCGTTTAGGTAACGCCTACTTTGAAGGGAGAATCTGTGGGGTCTTGGTCCACTTAATTCTCTCCCAATACCTGATCGGGGCTCTGGACTGACTGGGAACCCCGTCCGAAAGGAGGCTGCCAAGGAGGCCTAGCGGCGGGAGGGCCGAGACCTCCAAGTACTCCATGACCCTCTCCCCGACAGCGGTCCCCCTACTACCACAACCCCCACACACAACCCACAGGGTGGCAGACGGAAGGCCAGCCGGGCCAGCCCAGCCCCTCTCTCTGGGGGAACCGTCCGTTTCTCTGCCCCCCTGTCTGGGGCAGACTGAGGCTCTGTGAACCCCCTCTTCCTAGCGACTTTGGCGGAGAATCAGGAGGAGAAACAGGCAAGTCAGACAGCGGTTGGTTCCCGGGCGCCCGGCTGCAGCTGCCTTCCCTTCCCACCCGAGGTCTCTTTCTAAAGCACAATCAGACCATGCGACGCGTCCCTGGGGAGCGGCACTCTGGCTCCCGGAGGCCCCGGGGCGCAGCGCTGCACCCTTGGGCCCCCTCCATGCCTACGTGGTCCTCTGCTCCCTCTCCAGGGGTCCCCTCTGCTTCTTTCTCAGGACCCTTTGCCCTAGCTTTTCTGCTGCCCTCCTCTGCTATTTCTCTCTCTACTTTGTCTTATTTTAGGCTATCCACTGCCCACATCCACTGGTCTACTTTAAAAAAAAAAAAAAAGACAGGAACAAAATGTCTACAGAGCGACGGCATCAGCACCATGAGTCAAGAAGGGACCATGGCCCCTGCCTATTCCAAGGCGCACAAAGCCACCTTCTGCTCCCGGTCCCACTCTCGGGAGTGTCCCCAGTTCCCCCTTTTCCATTCTTCTTGGGTGCTTCACGGCTTTTCAGCGTGGCAGGGAACAAGCTCCCTCCCAGCCCCACTCCATTCCTTGGCTCTCTAGTCTCCAACTGGAAATAGCAAAGAGGTTTCAATACAATGACCGCTCCCACCCACGAGGTAAGAGGCTGTCTCACCGTCCCCGTGTGCATCTGCGGGGCCAGCCAACCACCTCTGAGAAGCGTTTGCATGGAAGGAGTGGCCAGGCCTTGCTGCCCATGACTGTGGTTGAGCCAGCGCACATGGCTTCTAGGGGCGCTCGGGCCTGGCGGGCATTTTTAAAACACAGGGTCACACGTTCCTACCCTGGACTGTCTGTCTTCTCTCCGCACACTGTGAGGTGGCGGAGGCAGGGAGTTTTGGTAAGATGAGGACTTCGATCCTTCCCTTACTTGGAGCCTATTTACCGAGAGGTTTACAGACTGTCTGAGAGGATGCATCTCCTAAGGGAGCTGGTTTGCAGAGGGGAACAGAGAAAGAAGCCATTTACTGTAGGCTACCCAGTCTCTGACCCTATACGTGCCCCAGCTTCCATTAAGAAATGTCTGCTACCAAGATATGACTTTTTCTGGAGATAAAGATGCTGACATGCCATCTGCTTCTGAGAATCAGGTTAAAACATACATGCCACCAGTCTCCCCAGGAACCCTCGTCCTGCTTGTCCAAAAAGACACAAACCTCCGTGGAAGGGGTCTCAGGAAAGAAAGACATTGGGAAGAGGGCCAAAAAGAGGCAGATTTCCCAGATGGCTGAGGAGGCACCGGGACAGGGACCTTCTCGGGGCCTGGAGGTGCCACCAGGCAGCCCTGACTCCAGTAGCAGGGGTGGGGCCCCTTGAGACGCAGGGTCACCCCCAAGTAGTCTATGATCTGCTTCCTTTGGTACACTCGCTGCAACAACGACTCCCACAGGTGGGCGCGGCAGGTCCGCTGCCCTAGCTGGCAGGCAGCAGAGCTGGATTCAAAGACAGGCATGGCTGGCCCTCCAGCCCTGACCGTCTTTCCTTCCTATCAGCTCTTTGGGCCTCTCGAGGCCCACACGGCACCCGGACACTGAAGTCGTCAAGGACATGGGTCACGTCAAAGAAAATGAGGACCCCCCCGTACCCTTCTCTCAATCACACACAGCATCTCCTGGATTTCACCCCAGAAAAACCTTTTCTGCCCTTTCTCCGTTCTTCTGAAAGTTGCCAGTTTCCCCTGGTCTCACCCTTTCAGCCGTGAACTTTGGGGGGCGGGATTTGGATTCTGCTCCTGAAGAGCTGGAAGCTTGAGGCAGAGCTGCTCCCCGTCTCGGTCCGCGTCCCCACCCCCTGTGACTCGGGCACCTTGGTCCCTGGGGGCCTGTTCACACCTGGGCTCTTGTGTTGCTTCTGCCTCTGTCTGGTCCCACTGCCCAGCTCTGTTCTGCTTCTCCTCTCTGCTGTTTCTCCCCCCCGCCCAACCCCCCGGCCTGGTTTGTAGCTGTAACCACAGGATTTCTGCCTCTCCATCATCCTGTGGCCCCCAAGCATGTGAGTCAGAGCAAAAGCCTCTCCCAGGCCTCCTCCTCTGTCCCCCCTGCGCCAGTCCCCTGCTGCTCTTGGGGAGCATCCGACCCTCGTCCCTGAGAGGCCCGCACAGCAGCCCCTAATAAATTAGGAACTTCCGGTCTTTGGGGGGTACTCTCCACAGTGGACATGTGGCCCCAACAATTTTTCCTGGTCCCTAAAATATCAGTCGATCAGAGGTGATACAAATATGGACCCCCAACGTGGTCAGCCCTGAAATGTTTTCTAATGCAAGTAGCATTTTTTATTGATATTTCAGCCATCTGTAGCATCTAAAGTGCCTTTTCCTATCGTTGAGGTGCCCTGCAGGAGGAAGACTATGGAATATTGACATTGAGGCCCCACTGAGGCTGTGCCCGGCACATGTGCCTGCCACCTCCCTGGCATTTAGGACTATGTCGGTCCCTGGGATGCAGTGAGCAACTTGAGAGTGGGGCCTATGCCCCACTCCTTGTTGTACCCCTGGGACCAAGTTCAAGTCCATAGCTCTTTGGTAAAGAATATTTGAGCCCATAACTAACCACAGACTGTGGGGGGAAGACTGAGGAAAGAGCAGACAAGAAGGGCTTGTCTCGCTGCTGTGGACTCAGTCACGGCCCACGGGGAGAGCTGTGGGGGACTCTCTCTTCGAGGACCAGCTGAAGCAATACATGGCTTCTACGCTGAGGGGACAGACAAGCGGAAATCCTAAAATGGCATGTCCGCTACCGCGCAAATAGTCAAAGCAGCCGATCCAGAGAGAACCACGCTGGGGACCTGGGTGTAGAGAAACGCTATGCCCAGCCCCTGACCCTGGCGAGGGCTCCCTTCCAGCCTCTCCGCCACAGAGGAGCTGGGAAGGGCCAGTGGCTAGCAGAGCTCTGCTGCAGGAGGACTTGGGGACCCTCGCTCCACATGAAGGGGTCCCCTGGGCCCAGAAATGGCTCTCCTGGTGGTTGGCATCCGGGGAGGGGTCTGGAAGGCAGACAGGGCCACATGGTGGCAATGACTTTTGGCAGCGGCTCCGGAATAGCCTGGCAGGGCCTCCCTGACGGACCCTTCAGGCACGAACACAGCAACTGCTCACCGCACGCAGTTGCTGAGCACAGGGCTGCCCCTGGCCTCCCGGGAAGGCGCTTCTCTCGGGCCCTACTTGCCCCGGGCTCAGTCACTGCCCGTGTGAGCCCCCTCGGGACTCAGCCTCTCACAAATGCCCGCTGAAGCACAGGAGTAAGTCAGCAGGTGGTGAAAGGGGATCCCAGGACCCTGCTTCCATCCTCATTGGGGGTGGGGGGCAACTGGACTGCAAGACCCTCCCTGCTCTCCCAGTAGGGCCTGGGGTTGGCCCAGAACAGGGGACCAGCCATTCTCAGAGAGGCCACTCAGGGCCCAAGGGGGGCTCCCACAGCAACACATCAGCCTGACATCTGCTTTGGCCTCCCTTCTCTTCATTTCCCTAGAGAGCCTCCAATTAGGAGCCCAGGGGATGACAGAACCATCCACAGGTCGGCATACCCCGCCGGGGAGGCCCGAGACCCTTGGTTCCAGTGAGAAACCTTCTCTGGCCAACCTCGGCCTCCGGTGCGCTCGGTCACCCGCCGCTGCCCAGCCACTGCCTCAACCAGCCGGCGCGTCCCGCATACCCCGTTTCCCTTGTCCTGACTGCCCTCTGCCTCTGGTGTCCCCGAAGGCCCCGCCCCTCTCCCCTTCAGTCCTCTCTTCTCCATAGGATAATATTGGTCATCACAACAACTGTCTGACTCCCTCTCACTCTCTCTCAGGGTTTCTATCTGCAGGCTCCGTCATCCTGGCCTCTGTCACTTTAGAGAGTCCTGAGTTCGCTGAGTCTTTGAGTCAGAATCAACATAGCTCTTGGCCGGGACCCCTTCCCCAGAAGTGACAAAGGCATGAGCGGCAGGGACGAAGCGTGCCCCCCTCTCAGCACAAGGAGCGCCCTACTCCTTCCTGCAAAGGCTCTTTTCTGACTTCGAAGAAGCCCTGTATTGGCGATACCTTAACGTGACCCACCTCAGCCCGGTCCCCACTTCGGGAGCCTCCGAGACTCCTCGGGGGTCATCATCTGGGCTGTGAACATATTCTTGAGCCTCGCCCCTGGCCTCTGCCCCGTAACTGGGGACACCAAGGAGCACCTACATCCTCACCTCTGGATCTGTAGTAGGCCCTATATGGCAACTCACTTCCTCATTATAAATCTGGGGTCTGCAGCACTTAGGGGCATGTGCAAGAATGGCCTTCTTGGTGGCCCATCCAACTCTAAAGGCCCCAGACAACTTCCTTCCCACTAACCTCAGTGCTGCTCAAGATCAGGATCCTAAAACATGCGTGCATGTGTTCTCTGGAGACTTATCTCCTGAGTGAACAGAGAGCTGTTCAGTTTCAAACTTCCTGCCTGGTCACAGGGAACCACCAGTTGGCGTTTCCTGGTGGACACAATCCCCCCTACAGCCATTTTTGAAGGCTGATTTTCCCGAGTGACTCCTTCCTCTGTGTGGACCAGGATGAGGGGCGGAACTATGGGGCCACCGGCCCGGTCCTGACTTCTTTCCTTCTGAGCTCGTCAGCCTGCCCTTTCCGCCGTGGGGGAAGGGTCTGCAGGGCGGGAGCTTTGGCTCCCCAGTGCCCAGGCAAAGCTCAAAAACTCCATGATACCCCTGTTAGCTTATGGCTGGGGGAATTCAGGCCTCAACAGATACCATGACGGTGGCAACGGAGGCGTCGAAAGGGAGGCAAGAGACAGCCTGTCAGGACGGCACTGTGGTCGAGGTGCCTGGCGGGGGGCTGCCATGAGCGGCGGTATCGGGGTGCTGTTCGGGAGGGAAGGTCCCCCCAAATCCCTTCTCCTGCGTGAGCTGGGCCTCCCCGCCACGGAGCGCGGCCCCACGGCACCACAGGGCTGTCCCCGCCTCTCTGCGACGAGAGACACCAGACCCCACGGTGCCGGCGCCGAGCGGAGGTGAGAGCCGTTTAAAGCTTGCTTTCAAGGCACAAGCCTTCCCGTCAACAGATTCCGGCCTTCGTTCCTATGCGTCGTGTGGCCTGTCTCTACCCAAGGTCCTGTCGGCAAGGCTGTCTGGTCTCTTGACGCTGCAGAGATGGTGGGCAGAAGAGCCACCAGCCACCCCTGAAAGCAGCCCCCACCCAGCCGCTGGTGGAAAGGAAAGTAGCATTGACAGTGCTCTCCTGGCACCCTATTCCCTGGCATATCTGTACCCCCAACTCTACCGGTACAGAGCCCTGAGGAAGGAGCATGGGGACCATTTCTGGGCACCTCGCGGACCTGTGTTCCCCTTGGGCTCCTTAGGGAGGGACCCGAGCTGGCGTCTGAGGGATCCAAGAGGGTCCCCGGCACCGCTGTCCCCGCCCTCAGGGGTCCCTCCTGGACGCTTGACTCCCCACCGTCGGAGAGATGCGTCTGCCATTCCCAGAGGACCAACTGCTAAGGAGCCCTTGTGCCCAGCCGTGCGCGCCGCCTCACCGGGTTCCCTCCCCTCTCCTTCCTTCTGGGGCTGGGCTCCCGCAAGGACTTGTCGGAGGCGACAAGGCAGAGAGGAGGGCGCTTGGGGGCTGTCTGCCGGCCTCTGTCACACTCCGCTGGGCCCCTCGGCTCCCGGCCTCCCGGGCTAGTCACCGCCTCTGGCTTTAGCCCAGACGTGGCCCCTTCCCTGCCCTCACCCACCCCCGCTTTCCCGCACCCCCATCATTTCCCCACATCTTCCCATCGCTCTCCCATCTCGCCAAGGGCTCTCTGGACTTCTTTCTCTGTAACTTTCTCTGTCTCCTCTCCCCAACCCTGGCTGCCCGGCCCTTGGGATTCTCCCTCCCCTCCCGCTGGCCCTCTTTGCTTCTTAAGAACTGAATTCAGACGGGTCCAGGGCGCTGGGGTCCGTGGGAGCGTGTGGCCAATCACAGCCGACCCACGCTCTGGAGCCACTGGGGGCCCCCTGCCTTGTGGGCAAGCCTGCTTCTCTTAGACCAAAGCCACCCTGCCCGGTCAAGAAGGTGTTCACACAAATATCTATCATTGCAGGAGCCTGTTCCCGGAAAAGGCAAGTCCGTGCCGGCCCCCAAGCTACCCTCCGGCCTCTCCAAGACCTCGTTGGCCCCGAGGAGAGGCAGGAACCCAAGGCCACTGTCTCCCCCCGAAGAGCAGGACAGCGAGTGGGGCAGTGAGGGGACCGACTGGTCACCTCTCAGGCCGCAAGCCCCTCCCCTGTGCCCAGCGGCAGTTGCTTCCCTTGGGGTTCCAGGGCTCCCGGCAGGGTTCTCAACGGCCGGCCGCGGCAGTTGGCCTGTGGAACGCCCGCGTCCCGGGGTGGCCCCCGCCGGAAGGCTCAGGGGAGAGCGCTTCTAAGCCAGGCCTCCCGGTCAGTGCTGTGCACTCTGTCCCCCAGGGCCCATCGGCGCAGCGCGGGCACGCAGGGCGGCCTTGGCTGAGATTGCGGGGGTCTCCCCAAACCCCTGCCCCTGCAAACAAGCACCCCTCCTTCCAGAGGCTCCCCTGCCCTTTGTCCAGCCTTCACCATGAAGATGCTTCCCCCGGAGGAAGGACCGGCTCCCAGGATAAAGCGCGCTTCCTGCTGCCAGTGGTCGCATGTCTGAAGTGAGTTGCCGGGACGCCCTTCAGACCAGAGGCTGGGACAGGTTGGAGAGGGGGTGCTCAGGGCTAGGGAACACGCCCCCGAGTGGGCTGCAAGCGAGGGGCAGAGCACCTGCCAACACCCCCCACGTGGCCGAGGCCTGAGCGGTCACCTCCCCAGGCCAGTGGGCTCCTGATACGGAGGGGACACTGTGACGCTCCTGTCCTCTCCCTACTAGACCCTCCAGTATCAGTTACCAGAAGCCATGACATGCCCCTACCACTGCAAGAATCCATGTGGCAACGCCGGAGTCTAGCGGGCCTGAAGACAAGGGAAGGCAGGTGGCAGAACCCGGCCTCGGGGACCGAGATGCCAGCTCTGGACTTTCTGGATCCGGATGGCAGCTGCTTGGGGCGGTGGGAGGGACAGGGACAGAGGACCTTCAGCGTGGGGACTGTCCCCACCCTTGAGGTCACCTTCTCATGCTCTCCAATGTTCCTCCTTGTTCCTCCCTTTCCCAGGGATTATGTGTCAGATCAGAGGAGACTTTCTAGGCCACAGCCCGAGGCGTGGTCGGCTGCCCGCCACAGGGCCCACTCCCGCTCCACAGCCTCTGCACGCCTGCCGCTGCCGTGGGTCGTCCTCGCTGGAGAGAGTCTCCTGCTTCCGGGTTCGGTTTCTGCCTCAGAACATAGCTCCCCCTATTCTCTTGCCCCCTTTGGATAGATCATCCTTCCATGACTTCCCCATCAACCATGGGTCACCTGGGTGTAGAGAACCGCGTGCGCTGTCCCCATGGCTGCGGCCAGACATCCCCACCCCCAAACGGGCCCTGACCCGTCCCTACATGCCCCACAGAAAGAGAAGGGTTAGAACACACTGCTCTCTTACTCATTATGAACATCCTTCTCTGGGTCCCTTCCTGCTCTTATCATCCTGCTTTTGTCCCCACCCCAAAGTGCTTCCATAGGCCATCAATAAAGACGCAACGGGAACTTCCACATGGGACACCCGGCCCTGGTCACTGGAGTTTGGGGGGGGGGGGCGTTCAATACAGGCAACACCACAGCCTCCCGGGCCCAAGAAAGACCCCTCCTCACCAGCCTCTTGGTGTGTAATTCCAGACCTGCCACGTCTGACCTGTGACGTGTGCTCAGGGCCACTCCCCCCCCCAGGCCAAGCCTACCCTCTCTTCACGGCCACGCTGGGGAGGGCCAGGCGCCATTTCTCATGCCTTTCTGTATCTGTGGCGCTGAGTGCAGACCTTGGAGTCCAAGCCGATGAGCACATGCTTTCTCAAATAAAATGATCTCAACATGGCACCTATGAATGTCTTTTTTTCCTGATGTTAGAAATAAGGGGGTGGGGCAGAAAGCGTGGGAGCACCGTGACGTGCTCCGGGAGAAAGGTGTACGGGGCTGAAAAGACTGGGGGGTGTGTTCCAGGCTGGGGTTTGGGGACAAAGCTCGCCCACTGGGGCCGAATTCATGGAGGCTCAGTCCACACACGTCTGGGACTATTACAGAACAGGTCTCAAAGCCACCCGCGGGGAGGAGGCGCAGCCACATGCCATCAGACCCTGCCCACAGAGCAATTCCTTCCCCTGCCCACGCGAAGCTCCGGGCACTGCCGGAGGAACAGAATGGGGTTTGGGGCGCTCCTCAGCCCGCTGCACTGACTGTAGGAAGAGCTGGAGTCAGCTTAGGTTCCCAGGTACGGCTTCAAAAACTGGGGCCTTAAACTGTTCCCGGGCCTCCCAGTGCACACATTTCTGGGTGAGATTAAAGTGGGAGGGGGAGAGCTTCTGAGGTGAAAAAAAAGCCTGCCTGTGTGTGTGTATGCGTGTGCACACGCATGTATGGTTTTGTTGGCACGCGTGGGTGTAGTGGGCACGACGCTGTCTATGCAAGCGTGGCCGCAGTGCTGTTCCTGCCGTTGTCTCCACCACCAGACGCTGCCCGGGAATGTCCCGTGTGGCAGTAGCCGCACAGCGCACAGGCCTGACAAAGACGGCATCCGCCAGGCCAGGCAAAGAGGGGACAGATGCAGCGATGGGTACGTGGTGACCCGCACGGCCTGTCACAAGGCCCGTGGCATTAATCCCGTCCGTGGCTTCCCAGCCTCATCCCTCCTTGCCTCCCTGCCGGCCCAGGAGCTCAGACACGCCACCAGCTCTCCTCTAGGCCTCCCGAGCCCCTGTCACACCCCACGCGGGCCCCAGACTGGCCTTCCCAGAACTCGGACAGGATCCAGTTACTCACAAACCAAAAGCTCCACACGACTTCCCATTGCCCGCCAGTCCTACTCCTCGGTCCCTGCTCCTTGGTTCCAGCCACTCAGCACCCCTAGAGGACAGCCAGGCTCTCCTGCCTCCGGGTGCATCATGCCTTCCTTTCCTCCTCTTCCATCCGGCGAGCTCCCGCTCACCCTCAAGATCTGCCACGTCTCCGGCTCCCTCGTGCATAACGTGAGTTACATGCATCAGCTTGGCTGAGCTATCAGTACCCCGTTATTCAGTTAGACACAAACCCAGGTGTTCCTGAGAGACGGGGCTAACAGCCACGATCAGCTGACTTGAAACAAAGGTCAGCTTCGATCATCTGGGTGGGCCTCTCCCAAGCAGTTGAATGGCCTTAAGAGCAAAACGGAGTTCTTCCCAAGGACAAGGGAATTCTGCCTCAAACCTATAGCGTTAGCTCCCGCCCAAGAGCTTCCAGCCTGCTGGTCTACGCTATGAATTTATCATAAGTTCTTTCCTCCCCCCAAGTCCATCCTGCTCTGTCAAAAAGTCCATCATTATATAAAATGTCTCAATAGTTTATAACCGTTGCCCTATCAATGTAGGAGTGCCAGTCCAGACCCACATTCCACTCCAGTTCATTGGCCAGTTTTACAGAAACACGTCCTCTTTGCACGGATGGATCCACTCTATGTCTGAGGTCAGAATCCGGACCGTCTCGTCGTTGGCTGCGGGGCAGGGGAGAGGGACAGGAACTCCCGTTCACAAAACACCTTCAGTACGTCGTCCCCTTTACGTGCATCACCCCCTTTACTCACTGCCAAGACCCGGCGCAGCCCATGCCACTGCCTGTCCTGCAGACGGAAAACACGCGGCTGAGAGACAGACCCGCTCGGGGTCCTTTAGCCAAGAAGGCACAGCGGTGCGCACAGGCTTCCCCAGCTGGGCAAACCGCGTGTTAGCCACTGCGCCATCACGCCGCCCACAGTGGCCACATTTACACACATGGGCGGGCGCTTCTGTGCAGGTCACGCCTGTCCTGCGATGCCGCAGTGCCCAGCCTGTGGCTTTTGTACTCATCGTGGCCGCAGCTCGTCTCGCTGCACGGAACGATGACCCGCGAGAACCTGGGTGCTCGGTCGCCCAGGAGAAGATTATTCAGTTAAAATGAAAAGACACGGGAAACCTTTTAAATATTGTCAGCCTTGGTCATTTAAGATCTGCCATGTCTAGTCAATATTGAAAAAGTGAAGAAGGTAATTCTGGCTACATACTGGAAGTGTGGGCCCTACCTACACTAAATAAACTATGTGGTATGGAGTAATTTTAATCTCATATAATTAGACAGTATTAACTTTATAAAACCATACAGGCTTTTAAACCTGCATTTATCATCCTTTCAGAAGAAAATAAGCAACATTTGTCTCTTGTTATGTTGTTCCCTACATACTAATTAATGGGATGCACCCAATTTTCCTGTTCCTGTAGATTTGCATGGGCCTCAAATACCCTTTTATCTACACCAGGTAGAATGTCACAACTAGCTTTCGGATTATTTGAAAGCTTGGTAAGATCACGGGCTTTCCTGAAAACATATTCTATCCAGACAATGTACAACACCTTAAAAGTTTAATTAACAAATGCCAGAGATGTGTTTCTTCTAAAAAAGTGATATATTCACAATTTATTTCTATCTCCTGAGGCTGAGAGCATCTTAACCCTTAAAGAAAAAAAAGAAAGACATAATTTATATCTTAACTTGACTTATGGTAACTGAAGGTCTGTTTTAAAACTACACTGCATAGAACCCAGTACAAAAAATGCACCTTCCTGTTTTAGTTCACTTTTAGATATATACTCTTATTAATTTATGCACTGTTAGTTTACCCGGTTTGTATCGTTAGATACTAATTCGAATTGCAATTACACCGATCAACTGTGGTTACCAAGCCAGTTTAAGTAAGATATTGTGTAAAATCTCCAGACTTCTCCTTTATCTTCTGGAAACTGACGAACACTGACCTTCTTTATCTACTGTGTATGTTTTTACACATCACAGACAAAAAAACACATGTGCAAACACTTTGGTATCTCTGCGGATCTGCTAAAGGTTTATTGTCAATTTGTTCATCCCTGATGTTTCAAAGAAGGTACGTGTACCAAAGAAAAAAAGAAAAGAAAAACCAGAAAAATAAGAAAAAGAACTATATTAGTTTTATTTTAACCTTATATCTTACATCAACTCTCTTTAGAAATCTGTTTCCCTCTGGTCTGTTTTCTCTGCTCCTATACACATAAACCCACAGGTGTGATTTTTCAATGCTTTATCAGTACTTCACGTATCAATTTTACTTAGTGAAATAGATCCCTCTTACCTAGTCAGCCTATTTCTATTATTACACCTTTATAAATAAAGATATGATGATCATCTGCATAAATACACCTTTCGACATACCTCTGATTATTTCCTTAAGACAGAATCCTGAAAGAGAAATTGCTGAGTAAAAGGGCATGCATGTTTTTTGAGGTCTTTGCTACTCATTTTCAAATGGCCCTCAAGGCAAGTTTTTCCGCAGATGCCCACCAGCAACGGCTGAGAGTGTGCCCCTCCGCACGCCCCTGTCAGCGCCGGCTATGGGCATTATTTTCTGCTCACACTTCAGATGGTCTCATGTCTCGATGTGCGCGACACACCCAAACGCAAAGGAGAAACATCTTTATCTCAGCTGGAAAATCAGGACAACTTGGGACTTAACGCATTGAAGGAAAGTATTGCACGACATGTTTACAGTCACAGAACATTGTTTTGCCTCGGCAGTCGCCCGGCTCTTGTGTTAAAATCTAAGCTCCACAAACACCACTTACACGAAGGTATTATAACGGCGCGTCGGCTGAGACCCCTGTATTAAGGGAGAGCGCTGTCCACCCAGTTCCCCAACTCTTCTGGGAGGACGGATGAATGGAACCTGGGGTCTTGGGGCTGGGTGGGGCCGTGTGACTGCTTCTGGCCCGTTCATTATGAGGCGAGGCGGCAGGAGTCCCTTCTGGGTGGGAGCATCTAGTTGCCTCTGTGTGGCCCGCCCCTCTGCCGCAGGGACAAGCAGCGCTCCAGGTCCCCAAGGCGGGCCACCATGGAGCAGAGCCGGAAGACAACCCCAATAGGGCCTGAGGCAGATATGAGGAAAACGATATTGCTCTGTGGAACTCAGATGCCTGGGTAATTGTGTTCATTAATAATTCATTACTCTAGCCTACCCTAGCCCATCTTGACTGACACAGACATTTTGAAGATTTTCTTTCCCCCTACAGAATACTTAACAACACCGATAAACCTTACACACATAAAAATCATCATTGGTTCTAGGGAGAATCAACGTTCTGATAAAAAGACATCATTAAGTGCTGAAATTATTTAAGTCGTCCCCAGCTCTTCTTGGTATCGTCAGCTCTCACGCCCATCCGTTCTTGTACGGAAATAAAATCTGAGAGCCAACTTCATAACATGTATTGAGGGCCTACTGGGTGCCAGCTACAGCGCTAGATAACCTATAGGTTCTGCTCACGTCACCCCGGACAGCAGATGTCATTTCTACTTAACACATTGCGTATGGGTGGCGAGAATTCTCGTCATTTCTAAAAGGCCTTTAAATTCCCTGGCACGCAGCGTGTTAAGCAGGGAAAGCTGAGGGGCGCAGGCGCACAGGAAGAATGAGACTTTGAACCCAGACTGGTCTCCCTCCTGCTATGTCCCTCCTCACCAGCGGTTTCCCCCTTTGATTATGTATGGATTAATACAAACATGGGAGCCCACGACTCACATCCTTGTGAAATGTACACACTTTTTCTGTTCTGGAGACAAAGAAGAAGTATGGTCCAATTCAGATGCAAAGTTCTTTTTTTTAAAAAAGATTTTATTTATTTAGTTTTAGAGAGAGTGGAAGAAGGGAGAGAGGGAGAGAGGCATCAGTGTGTGGCTGCCTCTCGTGTGCCCCCAACTGGGGACCTGGCCAACAACCCAGGCATGTGCCCTGACTGGGAATCGAACCGGCGAACTTTTGCTTTGTGGAAAGACACCCAGCTAACTGAGCCACACCGGTCAGGGCACAGAGGCAGAGTCTCTGTATATTTTGGGATTGCCAACGCGACAGACTCTGATGAGACCAGATTACAGTGGGACACAAATAAAATGTTTCTGAGGACCTTCTCTTTAAACAAATATCTCAATTTCCCCGGATTCCAGGTGTTAGCTCAAGTTTACAGTCAGCCCCTGGCCCAGTTCAGCCCTTTGCTAAGTGTCTCAGCAGCCGACTTCATTTCTGCAGAAGTGGAGACAATTGTATATCTGCAGGTGGAGACAGAGCTTGGAATGTACTAAAATGGCAGCTGAGACAGAGCCTCCTTCCTACTCGGGAAGTGGTTGAACTTCTCCAATGCAATTGTCAAAAAGGACAGAGGAGGAGGGGGGAAAATAAAGAATCGTTCATGGGAGCTGCGCTTGTCCACCTTCGTGCTGTGGTAGGTGGAGTGTTTCGGGTTCTCTCTGCCTCGCATCCTTGATCTGCTCATTTCCACCCAAGGGGGCCCTGCTTTCTCTGGCACACGGACCACAGCGATATTCACAGGGGCATGGGCACAGCCCCCCAGAAATATCGACCCTGAACTCTAACCGGCCAGGCTCCTCAATGTCCGCCCAGTCCTCCTTGTTTATCCAGCCCCGGCTGCCCTCCTCATCACCCTTCTCAGATCAGTAATATTAAGGAACGCCTATCTTGCTGTAGTACGTTCTCATTCACAAAGTCTGTCTTTCATCTTCCACACCAAGGAGATCAGCTTGGTGTCTTAGTTAAGACTCCCAGAGGGCAGGGACGTTGGGAACCTCCTTCCCCGCGTTCTCGTCTGCGAAAGTCAGTGCTTGAAAGAGCCCTGAAGGAACCTTCTCTCCAGCTTCTTCTAAATGATCCTCTCTCGCACTCTCCCTGGAGCAGTACAGGTGCCTTCTGGACCCGTTGCTACGCTCACGGTGCTTGTAAGCACTTGGAAGCATGTGACCTCGTGCAGACAGGACTCTGGAGCCAGCCAGGAGCCGAGGTTGAAGCCCGCTCAACTCGCAGGGTTACACGGTGGTGCCCATCCAAGGCTTTGCCCGATGCCCAGCTCAGACATGGCTGGGCTCGGTCTCCTTCCTCCCTGTCCTTTCTCATCTCTCCTTTGCTGCAGCATCCCCATGATGCTGGACACGTGGAGATCACGCAATCAATATTTCCTGAATTGAATCGTAAAGCGGCGGGCCCTCAGACACCACCCTGGAGGGAAACTCCTCCACGTCGGGGTCGGCCTCCACACCTCGCTTGTCAATCACAGGTGTCCTTTGAAGTCCAGGGACATCTTAGATAGAGCGGAGTCGGGACTCGGCTGATACACACGTGTCGGAGTCCTACCAGATTCCAACGGTGCGGGGAAAGACCATCTTGGGGACCTGAAAACTGAGCCCAGCTCTGTGTCTGTCACCCTGGGCATGAAACACACCCCAGGTAAATTTACCCAGGAGAAGACATCCCACCATGGGCATTGTACCAGGTTGCTCACAAAGAAAAAGCTGGTTGAAAGGGAGAATATTCACTCATAATTAAGAAGCAAAATACGTTTTCTGCTGCTGCCCTGAGTTTTTTGTTTTTCTGTTTTTCCCTTTTTCCTTTTATTTTTCTGTTTTCCATTTTCCCATTGGTTTTAATTAATTTTGCCCTAGATTCATCGGCTTCGCGAACCTGGAGAATTTTTTTTAATTTAAATAAATAAAAAGAGCCTGCAAGTTTTCCCCAGATCACGAGACTTTAATATTAAATTACTGTTTTGTGGCAGGATCATCTGCAAAACTCTGATTTTGTTTCTTTCTCTGTTCCCATCCCGATAATTGTGCCTGAATTCCCTTGTCTTTAATATGCCATATATTTTCCACCTGGCAAAGGATTCAGACAGATACAGATAATAAATACCCCGTAGACACAGACAGAGAAACTGCTGTAATTGCTTTCATAATGACTCCGAGACATCAAAGGAAGGCAAATAATGGTATTTAACACTGTTTCCATTCTTTGGCTGAAATGTAATTTTATAGAGTTATTGTCAGGCAGGACGGTGAACGTTACAAGTACAACTGTCATATTCGGCTCATATTAATTAGCTGCCCACGAGAGGGCCAGGCACATAATGGGCAAAGTTCCCCTCATTTCAGATGGTCTGATATTCAGACAGAACCAGGAGTACAACGGCTTGATTAACAGAGTTGCTTAGATCACGTTTTCCCAGGGAGCATGTCAATTGGCATTTTGAAGAATCAATTAATTAGCACTCCAAATAATCCATTCTTGGGTTAAAGAAAGTGTTTTGTACAGCTGCGAAAAATGACGCGAAGAAAAACTAAACCTTCCCAAAGTGGCAATGAGAAAAATTTATCTCGGAGAACCATGTTGTCTGGTTCAAAAGGCCACCAAACATGCGCGTTTGCTTTTCGGGTCAGCGCGTGGACAGGTGCAGTTTTTGAACCACAGAGGCCGCGTTTCATCTTAGAAAAAGGCAAGCGTGGGGGGATGCTAGGGTGGCGCAGAAATTAGAACTTCTATTCTCACTATTGTTCTCTGGCAAGTGGGTTCCTTAGTGAGGGTAAGGCAAGGCCAGCGTTTTGCCTGCCACTGACCACTATTTTCAACAAGGACCCTATGACGGCAATAGGCTTATTAGTATTTTAAAGAATGCCAGTATCACAGAGAGAGACGTGCCACAGTTTGAGACAAATGAGAATTATAAACGGAAGAAGCCAATTTATTTATTCAGAGTTTAAAAAAAAATTATTGAATTTATTAGAGTGGCATTGATTAATAAAATGTATAGGTTTCAGGTATACAATTACAGTATGCAATACACCATCTGTACATTGTATTTGGGTGCTCATCACCCCAAGTTAAGTCTCCCATTTCCATTTATCCCCCTCTTACCCTCGCCTACCTCGCCCGACCCCTTTTCCCACTGATCGTCACTATACTGTTATCCGTGTCTATGAGTTCCTTCCTTCCTTCTTTCCTCCCTTCCTTCCTTCCTTCCTTCCTTCCTCCCTCCCTTTCCTTCCTTCCTTCCTTCCTTTCCTTAATGCCTCTATTTTAAATCAAAGCTGTTCTACTTGGATATATAACACATTCTTTACAATGCAGGTTAAATTCTCAGAAAACCAGACTGGAAACCCGACCTCCTTGCCGTCACGGAGATGTTGCCCTCGGCACACCTTACGAAGTCTCCCCGCTCCCTAAAGAAAACGCTACTGTTGTCTCCTCTAACTCTCGCACCCAAATTGTAAAGAGGCTGGTTTTGCAGCGAGCCTCTCTTCCTCCTTCTGAAATTCTCTCAATCAAGCTGATCAATAAAGAAAACAGTTTAACTGGTGGGGCAGGTCTCTCCAGCTTCCAAAACTTGGTGTGAATAATACATGGTATTTATATAATAGTTCCTGCTTCAGGAAATTCTACATTTATTAGAACCCCTGATCTAAATGGTTGCTAAATCATGTTTGAGGCCCTTGAAATGCAAGGTGTAAAATGAATATCTGTCAACTTAAGTGAGTTCTAGCATCAACTAAAAATTATTTGGAATTAAAATGCAAACTTTATCATTTGCATAAGTATTGGTTTGTTTTTTTTTTTATCGTGTGAAAAAATGTGATTTCTCATCACTAAATAATTAGTAACTTTCCAAATTTATTTGCAAGAGAACAACAATTGATTTAAATAAAAACCAGCATATTTAATACCCAAACAAGTATTTTCCTCGTATCAGACATGGCTTGTTTTCAATCCTGTCTTAGTTAATACTTTAAATAGAGTGTTGGGATTTAGGTGATGTTGATGTAAATTTTTCTGCTTATGATACATACGACCGTTAAGAGGTAGTCCGATGGTAACAGTGGGACTTAAAGGCCGGTGTGGCCAGCTCCCTCAAAATCAAGACTACATGGGGAAAAAGGTAAAACACCCACACACAGAACTCAGTACAAACAAGCTGCTCACGTCTTCCTATTAGGATGAAATAATTCCCCAAACTTAACTGTTTGCTCTCAAGGTTTAATGAGGCCAGCGATGTCGGTGATGGGGAGGAATCTTCTCTTCTGAGATGCTGCGGGGCAGAGGTCACCTCTCGTCCTTCAGGGGGACGGAAAAACGGGCAGGGACTTGTTTCGAAAAACATCAGAATGGATACTAGGGAGATTCAGCATCGCCCGTGCGTTGCCTATTCTTTATTTTTAGACGCCCTCGGAAATGGGAAATGGCAAAGTTTCGGCGCCTCCGCTGCTGCGGCCCTCAGCCAGAAACCAGATCTATTGCTTATTCTGCTAATCAGCTCCTTCCATATCTGCATGCTCATTTTCTGATAGCTGATGAGGCGACAAGGTCATTGGACGTACAAGTACTTATTTAAAAACAGACACGGGAGTGAGATAGAGGTTAGTTGGGTCTATCAGAGCTGTCAATCAATTAATGAAAATTATTGAGCAAGGACACCGTGGGGGAAGAGAACAGAAGGAGGGAAAATGACCATGGAGACACAGCGGAGGGGGGCCGCCAGAAGTGACGAACCAGGACCACGTGACTGCTGGAACCAGACCCGCTCGCACCCCCCGGGAGAGACGGCGCAGGGATGCAGTGCCTGGGGCCTCCGTGTCTCGGGGCTCCAGGGCTGACAGCCCACCGCCGGGGCCCAAAGGTAAACCCTGAACAATGCCTTTCCCGCCACGTGGAGGAGGGATGGGAACGCTCCATGAATATTTCATGAACCCGCCGAAGACCTGTGGCCAAGACGGCCAGGAATGTAAAGACGCTATGATCCAGACCAGAATTTGGGGTGAAGAGAGGCCCAGAGAGTACAAACAGCCCCCTTACTCAAGGAGAGAAAATATTAAGATTGCTACGCGCATGGCAGACGGGGAGTGCTAAGACAGAGGAACAGCGGAAAAGGCTTTTTAAAAAAGCTCTCAAAACACTCCGTCTCTCACTGGGGTCCCCGGTTTGCTGGCAATGGAAAGCCCATACTGTTCGGCACAACAAAGAAATAATTCATAACTTGATCCTTGGGTTTGGGGGGGGGGATCGGTAGAGAATAAATGAATAGAAAAACGTTTAAATGAGAGGAAGGAGGGAGAGACAGAGAGAGGCTGAGGCAGGAGGGCAGAAAATTTGCCACGACGCCCGTGTGAGCGAGGAAGATAGGCAGGGAGGCAAATGGAAAGGCTGCAAAGTCAAACCCGGCAAGAGACTGACACCAAGTCTCTGCAAAGCGTTCAAAATTCTCCAGCTGCCACGCTTTTAATTTGCTACCGTTCTAATTAAAATGCAAATTAAATTTATAATTAGCATCCGCGCTTTGTAAAGAAACCTTCTTGTGTGCTGCAAACATATGGGATGAGGCTGCGGTGGAAAGTTTGTAAAACAGAAGTCATGGTACAGGAGGCGGGGGTGGCGTGGGGAGGGGGTGGCTTTTCTGTTTCTCCGGGGAGGTGAGTTTCCCGCAGAGGCCGGATGGCTGAAGGGGACAGCAGCGTCTCCCGAAGACGGCCGTGGGTGCCGGTCCCCTTGCAACAAAAGAATTGCTGAATGTGGGCGATGTCTGGCGCGGGTGTGACTTGCTGGATCCGGTGTCAGGGGTGAGCCTGCCTGTGTCATCTGGATTGTACAGCAGGGGCCAGGAGGCACGAGGGGTCAGACCTCCTTATCAGAAAGTCTATGGCCAATATTAACCGCTGCTTGCTTCCAGATAATTAATTTAAAAATGGATGGGGAACAAAGTACCGAAATCACCTCATGATGCGCACAGGTATCATGTTTTCAAAGGAAACTCTCTCCCCGGCGTGGGGTGGGTGGGAATCCGAGAGGCACGTTCACCAAATGGGGAACGGACGTGGTGTTTCATTCTCTGAGGTGTTCGCTGAATGTGCAGGCTTTAGCACCCTGATCCTTTAAAGACACATGGGTAAAGCTGAGATTTCTGTTCTTTTCTCTCAGAAATGAAGCTGTGTTCATGGTGGCCTACAGAGCAAAAGCTCTGCACCTGCAGCTGCAAAAGCAGGGAAAAAAAGCAGGAAAAAATAAAGCCACCATGAAATTGCTCTTACATTCCCATAATTTTAGCTCAAAGGAATCTTCATGGATTAAAAAAATAACTAAAAATCTGCTGTCCTCATGGTGACTGTGTTGTGCTTTCCCGTGACGGACCCTCCCTGCTCCAAAGTGACTTTGATATTCTAGGAAACCTCCTGTCCCTGTTAACCAAGCTTCCCATCAGGTATTTTAAAATTTGAATGCGACAGGAATGAATATTTCATAGGTGTGTGTTAAGCTGTTATTAAACTATAATGTAAAGCAGGATTGTGGGAATGTTTTTATACGTCCTGGAGTCAATTAAAATGATAAGCCCGCAATATCACGACCATGGCCCTGTGCAAAGCTGCCTTGCATGTGCGTGGGAGGCGCTCAGCTGCCCGGCATTTGGGTGGGAGGCAGGTGGCCACGCACTCACATATCCGTGCGCGACCTGGCTATTAGCAACACTGCGGTCCATTTCCGACAGAGATTAAATGGAGAGCTACGGGGATACATCCCACCTGACTGGGTTTTTATTTCGTGTTACAGAACTGACATTCTTCAAGGCAGGCGCTCGCTGAAATACAGTGCAGACTCGTTGGGAGAGAAAATATCAACCCCTGGGACAGGAAGGTGTCCGCTATAAGATCTCTAGGGTGGCTGCCACCTTTGAGTTGCATCAAAGTCATTTGGTGTCTATAGGAAAAAGATATCACACCAAACTGAAGACAGAGAAGGAAATTAAAACTCATGGAGACCCTAACGAGACTGTTCTTGGAAAAACCCATCGAGTCCTAACTGCAGGCTTTAAAATAAACATAAGCTTTGTGCCGGGGAGTCTTCTTGGTCTTGTGCTGGTGGAGTCAGGAAGAAACACGGAGAAGTATAGCTGCTTGGTTCGTTTAGAATGCCTTCCAGAAAGTTCGATGCTTTCCCAAACTTCCCTTGGCCACCCGTTCGGCCCCGGGGAATGGCCATTGTCAAAAACGGGATGCGGGAAGATGACGTGGCCGACGGGTTTGACACCACTCAATTAATCAAGACCCCCAAAGAAAGGAGACGAGGCCTACCCAGGCGGCGATGCAAAGTGTCTTCTTATGTTCTCAGAGTGCAAGTTCCTCGTTTCTTCCTGGTGTCTTGGAGGAATGCAGGCCTCCTAAACAAGTCTTCTGTGTGAGGGACAAAAGGCCGAAAACAGTGGCATAAAAGCCCGTCTTTGTTTCATTTCTAATTGTTGTCCTTCTCTTATTCAGAAAATGAAGTCACCTTTGTCGCGCTTCCATGAACCGCTGGGTAATCAAAATTATTATGCCGCCACCTGTTGTCAGTTAATTATTCTGAGAAGATACTCATAAATCATAACACCGGACAATAAATCACCCTGTCACTTGCCAGGTCAAAGGTCACCCGGGAAGAGTTAGAGGTCACCCACAGGGTGTGAAAGAGCAGGGGTTTCGAGCATCACTCATTGTCAAGCCCCGTTGGGCGAAGTGCCATCGGAACAAAAGGAAACACTGAAGTGCAGAGGAATGGCAGGCCTGGGACCGGCCTCAGGCCCAAGCGGATTCGAACCTTCGAGACACAGGCAACACGCAGCAGGAGCACCCGGCCGCGGCCCGGCTCACGGCTTTGCTGCTCCTCCCCGGGAGCCTCCCTGCAAACTGTTGCTTTGGGGAGCTGCAGGCTTGGAATCTTATCTTCTCTTTCCCCCCCTTGGCGGAGAAGGCCCTGGAGCGGTTCCCTTCCTGCAGCCTTCTTCATCGAGACAATCCCGACGTGTCCAATGGCAGGTGACTGGACGAGGCTTCCCTGGAATGTCTCACTCCCCAAATTAATTTGCTTCAGAGCGTGTGTTCCTTGTGGTGTGAGAAGAACGTGAACCATGATTAATATTTTCAACTCATGTATTTTGGGTCCCCTGCCATTTAAAGGAGCATCATTGCTTCAATCCCGCGTGCGTTGATGGATACTCTTGATTTTAAACCTGGCTAGGGGTAAGTTATTTCTGAGGCTGGCAGAAGCCACTTCAGGATCAGGCACCACGAAGACAAGATGATAAGGCAGCTGGAAACCAGAAGTCATGTCTCAGTTGGGAGAGGCATGGCCTGCTATTTGAATTCAATTCTGCAAGATGGATGCTGTGCCTTCATTAAAAATTGCATTCTAAAATACTCCTTTTTTTCCCTTGGTGTTCATGTGTCATTTTCTGCTCAGGTCTCCGTGGCTCCCTCATGAGGACTAGCAGCACTGTGGCCTGCCTCGCTATGAGGAAGGAAGAAGTGTGGGCCCTGTGAGCTCAAGAAGGAGAGAACTGCACTCGGGGAGCCCCAGTAACGGGTATGGCAGGGCCCACGTAACTACAGCAACATGTCTGAGAGACGCGTCGTCAGGCGATTTCTTCTCCGTGTGAACGCCACAGAGTGCGCTTACATGAACGCAGATGGTACAGGCTACCACAGCCCCAGGCTAGGCACCTGTATCACATGTTACTGCACTGAATACCGCAGGCGATCGGAATGGGCTGTGCTAGGCCACGAGGATGGCTCCTTGTCACTGGGTAATAGGGATTTTTCAGCTCCATGCTAACCTTCGGGGACCACCATCATATATGTGGTCCGCCACGAACCAAAAGGTCATCACGTGGCACGTGATGCTATCATGGTCTTCACTTTACAGATGGGGAAACTGAGGCTCAGAGACAGTAAAACGACTTCCCCCAAGATTCCACATTAGGAAGTGACAAGGCCACAGATCAAACCCGGGTCAGTCTGGTGCTCTCCCATGTGGCTGATCTGTCCCAATTTATTCGTCACATCATTTCAAATGTTTTACCCTCAGATTACTGTCCCTTGACGATCACGTGGAGACTTAAAAGCTAAATGTTTCTCTGTAAAACCATCATGCCATCGTCCGCCAATTTTTAAAATAAATAAAACAGTTTTGTTTAAAAGACACATTCTCTCTGAGAAATGGGGTTCACTGCGGAAGGAGCAGGACTGGCTGCCCACAGGTTAATTTTCCCAGCCGCAGAACGGATAGGACTGCCTCTGCTCTGCTTCCTACCTCAGTGGCAGCAACAAAAGAAGGTCGGAAGAACCAATGCTTAGCACAAGAGGCAGGACTTAGCCAGGGAGACCGGCTGCGGCGAGACGCCCAGCCAAGGAGGGGACAAGGAAAGAGCCCCCCCCCAGGTGTGGAAGTCCCAGGAGAGGCGGGCACTCGGGAGGCAGAACGGGCGCCCCAGAGATGGAGATTATCAGTCACTATAAGAGGCCAGCAAACAAAGAGGTGGGGGCGGGGCGACTGTCATACAAGGAAGAATCAAAACAGGAGAAACTAATTACAGGGGCTTGTTGTGACAGCAAAAAGTCTGCCCTTTCTCTGTGCCGCCCTGTTGGTTCGAGGAAACAAGAGTTGCTGCCTGGAAGTTTTCTCCACTAGGTTTTATTAGTTTGAGGCTGTATAAAAAGGGCCTGAAGCATCGCTTTACCTTTCTGGAATGTGGGTTTAAAAAAAACTATTCTAAATGCCAGCAGCATAAACGCCGTTGCAAAAACCCCAAAGCTGTTGCCCTCATTCTTAGTTTTGTCTTCTTTAAAAAAATTTTTTTTTCATTGGTTTTTAAAAGCACCTCAAGCTCATTTTAATAATTTAAAGTCAAATTTCAAAGTACCAAAATATTTTTAAAAAAAGAAAATCACCCCAAAGCCTCTCTTTCAGATATTACCATAATTAATTGAATGTTATTTCATATATATTTATATGTCAGTGCTTAGATACAACAGTATATGAACAGAAATTATTCTATAAAAATGCTTCTACATGACTCGTACATTATAATATAAATTATTACACATTTTCTTGAATTTGACAGAATAGGAAGAAACTAAAGAACTTATTGATTTTATATAGCTATATTTCATATTTTTCATTACCATCTATAGGAAATATCTTGAGAGAGAAAGAACCACAAAGAGAAAAACAAAGAGGTTGAAGCCACCTTTTCATAGCGTGTCACCTTCAGATGATGACAATAGGTCCCTCTGCTCTGAAGGAAGGAAAAATCGCATCGTCACATAAATAATTTATTTGTTTATTTTATTTGTAGAGAGAGGGGAAAGGAGAAAGGAAGGGAGAGAAACAACACTGTGTGGTTGCCTCTCACTTGCGCCCCCAACTGGGGACCTGACGTGCAACCGAGTCATGTGCCCTGACTGGGAATCGAACCGGCAACACTGGGCTCGCAGGCCGACGCTCAATCCACTGAGCCACAGCAGCCAGGGCCAGGGCTCTGTCCCTTGAGCAAATACTTTTGTGTCCAGGAAATAGCACACCATTCAAATAGGCAACTAGCTTTTCCTTAGGGTGAAGGAATACCCACAGTTCATAGTCTCTTCCCTTTTAGCTCAAGTCCAGAACTGCGGAGGTCAGAAACACTACACGTATAATGGGAGCCTGCTGGAATTTGGGAGCAAGGCTTAAAGACGGGCACCACAGACACCTTTCTCAATTCATTGTCTGAGAATTGTCTTTTTTTTACATCACTTCACTTTCTGTGCTTTTGATGTGAATACACACTTTTTTCCTGTTTCGGTCGCATTTGGGAAATTCTTTATTATTACTATTTTTATTCAGGTACTAAGAGTCAGGGAAGGTGATCATCCTTCCTACGCTGCTGTCTCTCCTCATCGCACATTAGGGGACAGGATGGGATGGAGACGGATGGAGGCCTCTGAGACCTACGTGCGGCAGGCCGTGCGTCTCCTGCTCAGGGGGCTGTCTTTGGGGCGCACACTGCACAGCAAACTGGCCTGAGCACACATCCGTTAGGGAGAACTGATTGGTGCAGATGCGTCAAGGTGGGAGGCATGGCATGAAACCCCAAAATTCTTCTGTGTCATGGGGTCTTCAGATGTTTGAGAAGCCTGTCTGGGCTAGGACTTTTTCCCCCTTTGCTCTCATTTTGTCACTTCTACTTATTCTGCTTGAGGAGTATTTGTAACCTGCCTCGGATCCTTATTAGGAGAGGCAAAGGATAAATGGCCGTGCCTGAGGACGCCTTCGTTAGGTTCCAGTTTCATTCAGAAGAACCAAGGCCTCTGCAGGTTGGGTTAGCACCTGGGCACCCCAGCGTTGCTAGGTAACCAGACACATCACCGCCGCCTCGTCCAACGGCTAATCATTTTGACACCATCGTCTTCCTTCTGGATGATGCTCTTTAAAGGAGGAAATGTGGACCCAACTTTGAAAAAGCTGTCAGTGAAATGGCATCTGATCTCAGTGGTGGGGCAACAAGGCAGAACGTTTTGCGTGTTTGTAAAATAAGCTTCATTTTGATGCATTTGGCTTTTGTGATTATATTAATTACCTTAACAGCAAGTGTGAAGATTATTCGTGATGCATTGAAAATGAATGGCCCTTAATTGCTTCTCTGGTAGAACAAGGGACTGGAATTTCAGGGTAAGGTTTTTAAAAATGTAGCTTGCTGGTATGCAAATTCAAATTTTAGAAATGATCCTTTGAAAACAAATGAAATCTCATGATGAGATATAATTATGCATAATATTTCCCTCAGAAAGCAGAATTCACATGTTTTATCTAAACCAGACTTTTTTTCATTTTATGCTTATAAAGCACTTTGTAGAGAAATTCATTTATTTATATTATTTATTCATTTATTTGGTAAAAACATACCAAAGCAGCCTTTTAATACCTATAATATATAAGACCTAGGCATCATGGGAAATATAAAAATGAGTCACATGTTCCATGACTGGATTCTAAGATTTCATTCAGAAAACATCTTCAGCTAACTTTATTTCCAAACTTTAACATCTTGGTTGGGTTTTTGATGTAAATTTCATCCTAATGCCTGTGCAGACTTCCTGTACAAACTGAGGCATGAATGCTATTCTGAAAAACATTTTTCTTTAAAACACTTTTTTCCTGTTTGCCTCCTCATACACCACAGACAGTGGTGAATTTTCTGCATCAAAGTTTACGTATGTCCTTCAAGTTCATTAACCCCAGAGGACTTGCATCCCCTCTTGGCAGCGGTCGATCAATCACAGATGGAAATGGGCAAATCCCCTGTGAGACATAAGCCAGGCTTGTGGGAGGCTGAGTGTGTCCCACACGACATTTAGCTAACTGGCAAAGACTCGGTGGATACTTCCGAGTGGCCTTCTAAACCTCACCTGTATTGTTTAGTTTTCTTCTGTTCTGGAGATTTTACTTGTCTTCGCAGAGGAAGATGTGTGCTAGATCCTACGTTAGTGGGAGCAATAGAGTAATCTACACATCGCAACCAACGCAGCTACTTAAGGCCATAATCATCGGAGCTACACCGAACGGTTTCACACCTACGTTCGCTGGTCCTTCACGAGCCTCGGACAGAATCTGAGGCTGCCCAGTTTCTATGAATGCATGTGTAATGTCTGCTTGATAAGTGTCTTCTCACGCCCTGAGGACTTTTATAGGCAATTTGCATTTCATAATGAGAGAAATCAGCTGGAGAGGGTTTATTGTTTTGTATAATAGGGAGGGGTGTGAAAATACCCCAGTCCTACAGATGGCACTTCTTGTTAGCCTTGAATGTATACATGTGCAAGGATTGTTTTAGCTCAACTAATACAGCCACCAAAAAGGCTATTTTTAGAGGTGAATTCACAGTTTGGTTGGACCGCAACAATTAGCAGAATTTCTTTAAAGAGAGACGGAGTCGTTATTTGAACTCCTGGCCAGAGAGGGGCTCCGTGACACCGGGAAGGAAATTTCCCATTGCGTGGCTCTCTTTGAAACGGTGCCTTGTAAGATGTCTACCGTGCAATCAGCCTGATTTTTCAATGACTCAAAAGACAAATCAAGGCGTGCAGCGCCACTGTGGCACTGTGTGAACCTTGCATTTATGGTAGCGATACCCGGGAAAGTGTAGCCACAGGTGAGCGCCAAAAGCTGGGTCAGAAGACAAAAGCCTCTAAAGAGAATCTCTGAAAGAACACCACATGTTCTTAAAACTGCCTGTCAATGAACGCTGCGTTTTGTCAAAACTTCCAGCTCATCACAAGTCATCAGCTGAGCTGGGGTCCGGTAGCATTCCTTGTCCAAGCTGAATATTTACTTCTAAATGTGACAGAGATACATGAAAAGTAATTCCTAGTGATTGACTGGTTGATTGATAGCACAAATGCACAATTTAAATAAGTATTTATATGTATATTTTTATGGATATGCAATCACCTGTCTAAGCATCTCACAAACGTTTGGTCTTCCTGTCTGTTTTTACTCTTAAAATTTATTGAGCATTCCAGAGGGCTTTGGTTGGTGAGAACTGTTTCTACGAATATTTACCATATTAGAAATTAAAAATGATCATTGTTTTTAAATGATTATTAAATGATTTAAAAATAACAATTACTCTCATTACATGCTAACAGGCATAACTTTTTTTTTAATGAAACAACAACAAGTAGTTTAAAAAAGTGGCACTGATTTTCATTTTGCACATCTTTTTAATGTCTGGCTTAATGGAAGACAGCTGCAATTTCATATCTGATGCTGAAATTATCTGCTGTCGTGTGTTCTTTTGGTATTAAAGAATATCTAGCCTTACACTGACATTTAGTTAGAGGAGGAAGAGATAGTTTAGTAGCCCTTTTTGTTAATTGTGTATACGTATTCCTCTTTAATATTATATCAAAACTCGACAAACAGTAGTTCTTAGAAGATTAACTGAAGGTAGAATTTAAGTCGCATTAGGAAACTATTGCATGGAAGTTATCCGATGTATATTAGAATGGATGGCTGGCCCACGTGTGACTTTACATCAGCATTCATTAATCATCTGTAACATTTTAGCTCACTGAATTCTGTAGGTATTACACATGTGGGCAAAACTTATCACTCAATATTCATATCAGATGCTCCAGGCCCAGAGCCTCCGATACATCAAATACCGTGGGATCTGCGGGGCCACGCGTGAGCTAAGCGAGCAGTCTGTATTGTAGACTGGACGTCAAAGTGCCTTCTCTCCCTGAGTCTCTTAGAAACATGCCACATTATAGGCTACCTAATAAACCGCATGTGGTATTAGCACTCTCAACATCGCTCCTGAAATCCAAAGCAGCCCACCATGCAGGGTGAGGGGCAGGGACTGTCTCTCGTTTAGTGGGACATGCCACCACATCCCAAAGCACTGGGTGTCCAGAGACTTGGCCAATGGGAGGGCCCTGACTTGCCTATTTCTTAATCGGTTATTCAGGGTTACCTGCTCCTTCCTGCTGATCAAGTCCCACCTGCCACGTTGCCATCCGTGAAAATGAGCAGGGCGGCGTTCTGTGGGATGTAGTTCATTGTTAAAATTTTTGTGTAGAGCTTTCTCGGATGCCCAGGGGAACAAGCAGAGGATCTTCCACCTGCGCTTGTTCCCCCATTCAGCTGTGCCTGTAGGTCACCTCCTCGACTTCATGTCACAGAATCAGAGATATCAGTTAGAACAACATACTTTTTCCTTTGCAGCTGAATCATAGTATCACGCCCAAAGTCTACCACTCCAGGGGAACGATAATAATTTCATGGCATTGTATGCTTTTAACATGTGTTCTTAGAGATTCTAATTGAAGAGACATGGATTCATTGTTCTCTGTGAATCATTATATCTAGTTCTTTATCAAATTCATTCTATTTCAGTCCGAACCTTTCTCTGAACCGTATGCCTGCCTCATTCACATCCTCAGTTTACAGAACTGGATAGAGTTCAGCAAATAGAGGTTTACAGGTGTTTTGCTTTCAGGTATTCTTAGTGCAAAGCACGCCTAATTTTCTGAACTATTTCTGTTCACCTTCACCTAGTTTTCCGTTTTGACAAAATAGATGCATTTCGTGGCCAGTCATCAAAATTGCGTGACCTTTTCCTTGGGAAAACCGTCTGAGAAAATATGTATACATATATTTAGGGCAAGTTATTAAACCTGACAGTAAAAAAGAAAAAAGCAACCATGTTATTTCTAAACAAATACCTTAGCCCACTGCCATCCTGTGAGGTCACTGCAAGACCAACCCACGCGGAAGAGTTTCTATTTCCTATGCCTTCAATTACTCTGAAATTACCGTCCACACGACTGATTAGCAGGTGAAAACACTGAAACACAGATCAAACCTCTTTCCTATTTTTCCAAACCCGATGAACCAACTACCTCTGAGCTTCGGGGCTCGTCGGGGACTCTTAAGGGTGCATTTGGTTTTCGTTGCTGCTATGTCTCAATTAAACAGACACTATTCTTTTCTATAGCCCTGGCTGGTTTGGCTCAGTGAATTGAGCGTCGGCCTGCGAGCTAAGTGTCGCTGGTTCGATCTTCCAGTCAGGGCACATCAGAGAAGGAAAACTCTGACTCCAAAAAACCTCCGCTGCCTTGCGGCATACCTCTTCAGGGGAAAGGCTAAGGGAGTAAACCCCGACAGAAAATCCGGAGCCGGAGTCCCTAAGGCGGTTTGACGTTGTAGTCAACACCGGCAACTCCTGCGGCGCACCTGAAGCCAAGCTGTATTGACTCCGTCTTCCCCTTGGACCCTTCAGCTGCGAAGAGAGGGGGGGTCTGCTGCATGGGCAACAGCAGACCCTCCATATCACCCTGCCCAGGCTCTGTAGCTTCAGCTCCACTGGAGAGGACACTCCAGCGTCATCGCAAGATGTCGATTCAACACGGGAGGAGACAGATACCGTGTCACTCCCGAGTCGGACTGCACAGCCATTCTCGGCGGTGCAGATAGACTCTTAAGAAGCTACACCATCGTCTCTCGAGACGGACGGCTGCCGACGACGACGATTCTTTTCTACCAGAACATCTCTGTCACTGTCTGTTACGACAGCTACCGAACAGGCGAGGTGCATGCTCCACGCTTGCCGCACAATAGAGGAAAGTATTATAATTAATACAATTCGAATTATAATATCCTTACAATATTCCAAAGATACAATGGCATAAAGAAATAGGTTTGGCATAAAGAAATAGGTTTGTCATAAAGAATGTACTTCAACGAAACAAGTTTTATGATAATGTAATCATCTATTCTGGTTAGGATGAATTTTGCTATCCTGATTTCAACTGAGTTTTTACTTTTACCTCATTCTACCAACAGAAACACAAGTTTGCATTACGTATCATCAGATTTCAGGATGACTCAAGTACGTGGCGCATATCTCATAATCCTCAATATAGCTCTGTCAGGCAGCGCATTAATTATTTTCATATCACAGCATTTAAGGAAATAACACAAAACATGTCTAAAATTTTCATGCATACAGATACTCAATTCAATAGTGGCAACAATCAAAGGCCCGATTAGGAGAGTTTTTAATAAACTGTAGTTTAAATGCAGCAATTAAAATACTGTTGATGGACTTCTGGCCAAGATGGAGGCACAGACAGACACGCTGCATGTCCCTCCACAATGAAGAAGGAACACAACTGCCTCAAAACTGGAGACGACCAGAGGTTTCAGAGAATCGAGCTGCACGGAGTCCAACAAACAAAGATATAAAGGAGAAATACTCACCCACACAGGCAGGAGGGGCGGAGAGGACGCCGTGTGATGGCGGCGGCGCTGGCAGTGGTGGGCCGGCAGAAAGCGCAGTCACACGTTTTAAAAAGCAGAGAGGGACACCTGGGGCGCGCTCCCAGCCCCAGACCAGACCCCGCAGCTGACGGTCCCAGCACCGGGGACAATCAAGCCTCATTGCTTCTGACAGTGCAGACCCGTGGGGGTGGGGACGGAGGCAGAAACTGCCGGTCTCTCAGCTGAGTCCACTTGTTTAAAGGGCCCCGACGGTCACAGAGTGTCCGCAGACGCCCCCACTCTAGGAACGACGGCCAGGGCAGCAGCTAAGGAAGCACCAGGCCCATATGGAAGTGGGAGAGGTGCCTGGAAAAGGGGCGAGAGCTGAGCAAGCGGCATTGTCCCCTCAGAACCCTTCTCCCACACACAGCGCCTGAAACGGGTCGCCCTGTACTGACGTAGCGGCGCACTGACGTAGCCGCGCACTGACGTAGCGTCGCACTGACGCAGCCGCGCACTGACGATTCCCTAAGGCTCCGCCCCTTACAACGTAACAGGAGCGGCAGCTCTACTTATGACACAGAGGCAAACACACACAGGAGCCTGCCAAGATGACGAGACAGAGAAGTGTGGCCCAAAAGGGGGAATGGATCAGGGTTCCAGTGGGAGAACTAAGTGACAAGGAGATAGCCAACCTAACAGATGCAGAGTTCAAATCACTGGTGATAAAGGTGCTCACAGGCTTGACAGACACGCTTGAGTACGGCAAACGCATAAGGGAAGAAGTGAAGGCTACACTAAATGAAACGAAGGAAAACCCACGTGAAACCAATGGTGAAGGGAAGGAAGCTAGCGTTCAAATCAATGATCTGGAACATAAGGAAGAAAAAAAATAGTCAATCAGTACAAAATGAGGAAACAAGAATTGTCTGGGACAACTTTAAATGTGCCAACATCTGAATCATGGGGGTGCCAGAAGATGAAGAAGAAGAGCAAGAAATTGAAAGCTTATGTGAAAAAATAATGAAGAAAAACTTCCCTAATTTGGTGAAGGAAATAGACACACAAGTCCAGGAAGCCCAGAGTCCCAAACAAGCTAGACCCAAGGAGGACCACACCAAGACACATCATAATTAAAACGCCAAAGGTCCAAGATAAAGAGAGAATCTTAAAAGCAGCAAGAGAAAAGCAGAGAGTTACCTAAAGAGGGGTGCCTATAAGACTGTCAGCTGATTTCACAAAGGACACTTTGCAGGCAAGAAGGGACTGGCAAGAAGTATTCAATAGGATGAAAAGCAAGGACTTACAACCAAGATCACTCTATCCAGCAAAGCTATCATTTAGAATGGAAGGGCAGATAGTGGAAGGAACAGAATCATAGGTATGGGGATCATTTGGAGGGTTATCAGCTGGGAGGGGGAAGAGGGAGAAATGGGGAAATGGTGCAGGGACTAAGAAGCATCATTGGTAGGTACAAAATAGACAGGGGGAAGTTAAGAATAATACAGGAAAGGGTGAAGCCAAAGAACTTATATGCACGACCCATGGGCATGAACTAACGGGGGTGGGATTGCTGGAAGGAAGGGGGTACTGGGCAGAGGGGGGCAAAGGGAAAAGAAATCGGGACAACTGTCACAGCATAATCAGTAAAATGATGTTGATGGAGAGTTTTCATCAATATGAGGTAATACTGTTATTTCATTAATAAAGAAACGTACCTAAATATATATTTTAAAAAATTGTCTCCGTTACGCTAAAACATGCCAGAAAACAACTGGATTGCACTTCATTGTTTACCGGACTAATGTCTAGGCAGTGTCTGATGTTTCTAAGCCTTTCTGCGTTTTGTGAAATTTTCCTATAATTACCCCATCACCTTTATTTTTTAAATAATATCCGTAAAAACAGAATTTGTGGCCTTTTCCACAAAGAACTGCCAAGTTTCCAGAGATTTCACACATTTCAGATATCCAGAGACAGGGAGGAGGGAGGGGACGGGGACAGGACTGCTCAGTGACTCTAGGTCCCTGTGACAACACCCGCCCATTCTGTGAGGGTTCTAGCTGGCACTTCATCAGCATATTGATTTTAAAGTTTTATCGACCCTTCTGAGACACCGTTAGGCGAGCCATAAGCTCTTTCCGTAAGCCGTGGGTTCCTCTGCTCTGCCCTGTGTGGCTTTGGTTGAGCGATTGAAAACTTCCTATGGGAAGCCTGGTCCCGCTGGTAAGATCGTTCATCCTCAGAAGAATTCCAAAGCCCAGCTACATGCTGTTTCTTAAACACCTGCGAATCCTCATCGCTTTAATGAAAATGTAAATTCTGCAGGCATTGCCTTTTCTGACATTGAGTCTTCCTTGTGATTCCAGCTTTATGAGGTAGTTTTAGTCGTCAGAGTCATAGACACAGAAAACAGATGGCGGTGGCCAGGGGCTGGGGGAAGGGAGACGGGGGTTAGTTGTTTAATTGGGACAGAGTTTTAGTTCTGATAGATGGTAAGAGTTCTGGAAATGGAATGCACGACCATGTCAATGTACTTAACACTATTTCTTAAAATTTATTTATTTGAGAGAGGGAGACATCAGTTTTTTGTTCCACTTACTGATGCATTCATTGGTTGATTCTTGTATTTACCTTGACTGGGGATTGAACCTGCAACCCTGGGTATCAAGATGATGCTCCAACCAAGTGAGCTACCCAACCAGAGCAAGCTCAGCTCCTTAAATGTTTTTATTCAGCCTTTGGGGACCCCATTTTGAAAGGGTCCCTTTTGGCGTCACACACTCTCAGGAATCAAGTGACTTATTACCTTGGAAAGCAGATGATTAATTTTGTTAAAAATGATGCCTGATACTGAGAATTACATACATTGGATGACAGGGAGCCATTTCTTATGAACAGAAAGCTACCTTCAGGAAAGAAAGAAGTCTGCTCCCAAACCATCGAAATCCTGCCTTCATGCAACGAAGGGGAGAGAAGGCAATGCCAGTGACCGAACATTTAAAACCTGTGCTGTCCCGCCTTAGACATTAAGCCTTGAATGATGAAGTGATCCCGGCAAAGAATCTATCGGAGAAAAGGGTCCAAAATTCTGAAGAATGGCTCGCTGCCTGGTGGAAGACGCCTATAGCTCACGGTCACGTTGCGGCGGCTGAGGCAGTTGGCGACACTTTATAATCCCTGCGCATTCCGGAGCCTGGGCTCTCAGCAGGCCCGACCCGCGGCGTCCGCTTCAGAAAAGTTACATAAACAAGGGCGAGCCTCAGGCAGGGGGAACGTTCACTTTGAACAGGTTGGAACTCTCCATATTAAGTCAGTTTAGCACTTTGATTAAAGGGTTTAATCAATCACCATCCTAAGCTGTTTATTAATCACTTTATCAAGCAGTTGATGCATTGCCGGTTTTAATAGAATCCATTTATTTTGATTTCTACCTACTTCATCTTTCCAAAGGGCTTTGTGAATCAGCTGTGATAAAAAAAAAAAAAAAAAAAAAAAAAGAAGAGGGAAACAGAGAGAGAAAGAGAGAGAGAGAGAGAGAGAGAGAGAGAGAGAGAGGTCACAGGAAATACCTGGCAAGAGATCTAAATGCACCTAAGTGTACTTTATTATCAATGCCCCATAGGTACTGGGTCAATTTATTATAGGTAAGGGGGAAAAAAAGCCCCAGGAAGCGCTTGGTGGAAGCACACGGTTTAGCTCAGATAAACAGAGGCCATTAGTTTGCTTTCACACCTGACACCCTCATGATATACGATCCTAATAAGATTAATCTGCACCCACCCTCTCTGCCACCCACCCCCTCTTCCCCCGCCCTTTGTTCCAACTGAGTTGAGACCCTCCGCTTCCTTCTTGGCCATTTTCCCCACCTTGGGTTACCATTTGCGGTTGGAGTGAAAGCCCTGGTTTCCTCGCTACAAGGAAAACGAGATTTGTGGGAAGCAAACATTGGTTATGTGGCTTAAATGTTACTCGGAGGCTTTCCCGTCCCTTCTGCCTTGAGCATTGAAGGACGGGAGCCTTGGAAGGCGTCCACGCAGCCGGGCCCAGCACAGCTCCGCCCTGGATCCTTCCTCCTCGGCAGGTCTTCCCGTTTTCTTAGCCCTGCTTCTATGCCCAAGTGATTCTTCTACACCCATGCCAGCAATGGGGGCCGGGGCGGGGGGCTCCGTGGTGATCTGCCTTTCCTATTATTCTTTTTATTGGTCTCGCTGATACAGATGATGACTATCACACAGATAAACATCTTCACTGTATACTCTCTTTCCTCCCCAGTTTAAAGAAAGAGCTCTACCCATTTCTTCCTCTGTAGTTTCTCTGCAAGAGGAAAATAAGAGCCTGGGAGATATTAGTTTTTACTCTGAGTATCACAGGCAGGGAGAAATAAGCAAACGTCGGTGCATCTCTATGTGGCAGGGGCTGCAGGAAGTATTTCCTGTGCCCTGGTCCCCATCATTGTGACAACAGCCCTGAGTGCTCTAATCCCTGTCCTTTGGACCCGTATTGTCCAATGCAGTGGCCAGCAGACCCGCGTGGCCACTGCGCAGCTGAGCGGCGGGGTAGTCATACCAAGGTGTGATGTTACAGAGGATGAAGGAGGGTGATTTCATGTAACCCCCCCTGAAGGCCTGTATCTCGAGACACGCTTCACCCAGTGGACTGCATAGATGGTGCAGACATTTTTACATCCCCTTTTATCATCAGCAAAAGCTACAGGAGCCCGGCGTTCTGTTGACACTTGCTGAGCTGTGCTTGGTGCCAAGCACACAGAGATCAACAGCGCGGGCCTTGCTCTCGCGGGCTTTAGTCCATTTGAGGGGAAAGACAGAGAGGGAGACAGGCGCTGAGGTGCAGCAGAGACTGGCCAGAAGGCAGGAGGTGAGTGGTGGTGGGGATTACAGAGGCCCCCCAAAGACTGCCAAAATATTAGGCTGCCCATGACTGTGGGAGTCAGGTCACGAGGAACCATCGTGTCCACTGAAGGAATCCAGACCTGAGCCTGCAGGTAAAGAGGCTTTGAAATATTTCAAGTATGCCACCAAGGTCAGAGTTTTAGAATTTAAAAACAAAAACAAAAACGCTTTGCTTTGGAAATGATATTAAGAAGGATAACAGAAGAGCAGCTATTTCCTGAGAGCTTTCTCGGGGCCAGGCACCCTGGTATAAGGGGTCTCTCTACCCACCCTAAGCTATAAACACTTCCAATCCCTTTGGGACAATGGTGACTCCCTTGTATGCATTTTATAGTCACGGGACTGAAGGCCAAAATGCTTCCATCATTCAGCCGGCAAGCCTTGGAAGTAATGACGCTGACCCAACATAATAACACCAGGGAGTAATTATGACAGTCACCAATCAGTATGGATATTGGTGTGTGTGTGTGTGTGTGTGTGTGTGTGTGTGTGTGTGTGTGTGTGTGTGTGTGTGTGTGTGTGTGTGTGTGTTTCTCCTGCAAAGAGCTGATGTGCGGTCCTTTAACTCCCTTCCCCCAACGATCTCACCACCTCAAAGTGGTAGAGAAGGGACTATGATCCAGGCCTGAGTCTCTGAAAAGCTGTCCCGTACTTCCCACTCACACATCTGAGCTCCAGCCATGGAACATCCGCGGGCCTCCCTTTGTTCCTCTACTGGTCAAACATGTTAAACAAAACATGTTGCAAGCTCCTTCTGCGTGGACACTCTTCCACCACGTCGTTTTTGGGGAGCTCTGCGTTGCAAGAGGAAAGGCTGGCACTCAGCACGTGCGGATGGCCAAGGAGAAGCAGCGCCCAGCCGAAAACATCATCTAACCTCTATGGCCTTGACCGTGACCCTCAGAGTGAGAAGCGGAAGCATCACTATGCCTTCTCCAGCCTCTCTGAGCATTCCCTTCTCTCCAATGCCCTCACGTTACACGTGGCGGAGGGGGGCTACCTCTGAGCTCGCTCGTCAGCCAAGGCTGGGCTCTGCATAGCTGGGTCACCCGTCTTCCAACAAGAAAGCCTCCTCCATCTTGCTCGGCATTGGTGCAGTGCAGGTAGTCGGGCCTCTGAACAGACGTTCCGAGAATATTAATTACGGCCGAACAAGGCCACCCAGCAGCCCGGCTCCAGGCCCCCTGGGTGTGGGATCTGCGGCCCAGCTGAGAGAGCCCTTCCGGGCGGCTATCAGTTGTAAGGGAATGCCCGTCCAGCTGAATGGTGGCAGATCCAAACACGCTAATGAAGCGGGGGACAGAGCTGTAAAACAGCAGCTGGTGGTCTCCCTAGGAACGAGCAGCAGAAGGCTTCCAGGGCACTGGTTTCTGTTTCCATTTCATATTCTGCGTTCCGGTTCAATACAGCGCTCCGGATGCCACCGTCTCTCCTTCTTCCTTCTCTTCCCGCTCCGCGTCCCCTCTGCCCCGGCTTCTCTCCGCTTTCATGCTGTTTCAAGCCATCTGTGACTTTAGGGTCAGTGTACGAATACGTAGGGACGGAAAATGAACACCTCTAAGACCAATGAGTTGTCTAGAGTTAAATCAAGACCGAGTGCTTTTGATCACCAAAAAAATAAAAAGTGTAAGGGGAGGAACGGGTTGATGCATTTCAAGGTTCTCCACACGTAGGGCAGTTGGAAATACGAACCCGACTCTGGTGCAGGGTTACAGAGCAGAACGAAGAGAAAATGAGAGTGGGCAAAGGACAAGACATGAAGAAAGTTTGGGAAACTTCTCCACCTTTTAAGTTTCTTGATTTCAAGTCTCAGCATCGGACGCCAGATTGGAGACAGCACAGGTACGTTTTTCTTTTTCCGCCTCGTATTGCTCTCCGCCGGCTTATTAACTCGCAAATCATAGACTCGGGCACTTTTGCTCGGAGGATAAAACTTCCACAGCTTATGAAGCAGCTCTTAGATCAAGAGACGATTCCACTTCCCAGAACTATTTTTTTTTCCTCTCTCTCTCTCTCTTGCTCTTCCCTGGTAACTCTTCTGCTTGTGCATTTAAATAAAGGGAGAGTAGAAAAGAATTCCCTGTCACATTTAACGGCCTTGAGGGATGAGAATATGCAGCAGTGAGTGTCATATGTAAAGTGTCTGTTCCGGAGCGGCCACACGTGGGAGAGTACCTGCGGTCGGGCGCGCGCTGCTAAGCCTTTGTTCTGCGCTTCAAAGCCAACGCCGGGGCTCAGAGTCCTGGGGGAGCGGCCCCGTCTTCCTCCTTCTGACGGAGACTCCAGTGCGAAAGCACTTTGATAGTCGAGCTGGTGTTTCAAAATGTTGGTTCTGCCGATGCACTCTTCGGGATGGATTTTACACTTCCTAATCGCACACGCAGAATCTAAATGGAAAACTCTGTGTGCGTGAATATTAACGTGGGAGGTTTGCTCTGGCTGCATTCTGAACGCCGCCAAGGAGATGTTGACATGGGCGGCTCAGATGAGACTGTGGAAATGCACAGAAATAGCTAACAGGCGTGGGCCACCTATTTTGGGGCTGAGAGCTTTACATGAATGACCTTTGGCAACGCCTGCAGGCATCCTTCGTAGCTGATACGCTTATTACACCCATTCAACAGATGAGGAAACCGAGGCTCAGAAAAACTAGGTGTGCTGCTCTGTGTGCTGACCCCAGTGGTAAATAATCTACTTTGATTTAATACATAGGTGTGGATGAGAAGCAAAGACATTTTGATGGAGAGAAGTGAAATGTCACAGACGGGGTAAGTACAAGGTATCCTGACACAGATATCAAAACCATTAGGCTGGGTAACAAAGTCTGAGATCCATTTCCATCTTTTGATAACATAGGTCATGTTGCGTCTACTCTTCTCTGGGGAAGGGCTAATAAAAATATTGTGGTTTAAGGGTTGGGAAAATTTTAAAATGTCATTGCAAATTCAGGGAAATAACATAGACATAAATTCCAACATTTATAATTTTGTTTCTGAGCTCCAGTCGGAGCCAGTGATAATGATTTTAAAGTAGCATAGTTTGCCCTGGCCAGGTGGTACGGTTGTTTGGAGTGTTACCCTGTGCACTAAAAGGCTGCAAGTTGGAGTCCCCATCTGGGCACATACCTGGGTCAAGGGTTCGATCCCCACTTGGGGTGCATATGGGATGCAACTGATTGATGTTTCTCTGTCACATCTCTCTCTCTCTCTCTCTTTCTCTTCCTTCCTCTCTCTCAAAATTCAATAAACATATCCTTGAGTGAGAATTAAAAATAAGAAAATAAAACTAGCCCAGTTCCATGTATACACCACAATTCAAAAACGGTGGCATATAGCTTGTGTTACTTCCTTGGCAAAACCACAGTAATTATATTTTAAGGAGTATTTGTAAACTTTAGTAATTACCCAAACAAAGACAAGGAAAAGACGCATGGGCTGTAGTATGATGGAAAAGCAGGTGTGCCATTGAAATAAGAAAACTATTTGCCAAGTGTCTTAACATCCTCAGAGGAATTCTTCACACGGAGACTGTGCCTTAACTCCAGGCGATATTTTCGCTCCTGTGTTTTGTACAATTTTCCTAAACAAAATGAATTTCCAGAACGGAGTTACAGTTTTGTTTCCCTTAGGATGCGCTGGAGGGGGCTGAGGTCCACAGCAGAAGGTGGCACATAAAAAGAAAAAAAAATAGAAAAGCAAACCTTCCTTTATTTTTCTCTTCTGTTTTGACGCAAGAAAAGGCTGACTCTGGAACGGCTGTGAGGAATGGGCTGGCTTTACATCTATTTAGTCTGGGAATTTGAAACGACATGTAGGGTTGATGGAATCTCCTCAAAGCACAGGGACTTAAATTTCACAGGGGTCTTAACATTTTTGGTTCATTTTTTTTTTTTTGGTCCGCCATCTTTGTTTTTTTAACTATTGCTTTCTGTATATTTATTTAATTTTTAAGATTTAAGTCTAGGCCCTGGCTGGGTCACTCAGTTGGTTAGCGCATCATCCTGAAACACCAAGGTGGCGAGTTCGATTCCCGGTCAGGGCACATACAGGAATCAACAAACTGATCCCCGCCTCCAAAAAAAAAAAAAAAAATCAATCAATAAAAATGTGTTTAAATTTAAGTCTTAGTCGGTATCTGCTATTTTATTAGTTTTCAGTGCACAGTATAGTGATTTGATACCTATGTACGTTATAACGTGAACACCACATTAACTCTAAAAGTCACGTGTCTAGTAGTCACCTGCAAACTGATTCCGGTATTCTCCTTCCCCTTTTCCTCCAGCCCCCTCCCCTTCGGCAATCGTCAGTTTCTGTCCGCTCTTCTATAAAGATCTTACTATGTGCCAGCCCTGTGCGAGGTGCTGAAGATGGGATGCTGGAGAAGAAAGGGCACCGGGAGGCAAATCTGGGCAAACGGGGCTAACGTGGGACCTATGACAAAGGCCAACAAGAAGACAGTACCGTAAGCAGACCACAGGGCGTATTTGAGAATTGAGACACAAGCCATCCACCCAACCTGTTGGGGACGACATGTCAGATAAAGGAAGCCTGTGTTGAGTGCTTGACACGGGCTCCTTCCAAGGCCTCACTGAAAAATGTCTTTTGCATGATATTTTTGGGGCACCACTCATAGTCCATGAGGCAAGATGGCCCCGGGGCTGACATGGTCATAACACTGTTCTGGAATGGGACAGGTCACGGGCACGATGGGTCACTTCTTCCCTCCCCTCATGAGTTTCACCCGGCCACAAAAGAGACCAGGTAGCATCTGCCAAACAATTTCCAGAATTCTTTCACATCTCCAGTGATTTTCATAGCCTTCTTGGGGTGAGGGGAAAGGGACGATCTGGTCTTAAACTGCTTGCCATCTTTTTGGGATGCGCCAAAAACTCAGCCCCAATGGCAGGACGATTGGTGAAAATCTATGTTATGAACGCCCCCGCTGGAAACCAGAATGCTGGGGGGAAGAAAGCACCGATCCCAGAGAACTCTGATATTAATTATGTGGTGGGTAAAAAGGACACCTGAGGAAAAGAAATCATCAGAAAATTAGAGAATGCCAGTCCTGATGGGCACAATTAAGTTTTCCGTAGCATATACTTTATCTGAGAAACCGTTGCTTCGAGTAAAACCAGGAGCCTCTGAGAAGCCTTTGAAAGACGACGCGGTCGGAGTCAGCTTCTGTCTCTTTCCCCAGATTGCTCCGTGAGGCCTCCTACATTCACAATGAGAAGTCCTCAGACAATCCTAATCACATTGTCAGTCAGACAGTCACCCCCTGAAAGGGGCTCCTTCACCTTTAAGGCTGCATGTACAATAGTGAGATATGGAAGCAGCTCAAAGACTCCGTACCCCTTTTTTCTGCAAAGCAAGGCTGGGTTAGGGAAAAATCAATATGTGGGAAGGAAAGGTCACGCTAGGAAAAGTGACATGAAACGGAACTAAGAGAACAGTATCCTTCATGAGGAGCGTTTGAAGTTCCCTTTCCCCTTGTGCTGGCTTCCCTGCAAATATATTTTATTCAAGAATAGAGGGTTGCATTCTTCAGGAAAAAGTCATATTTTAAATATTTATCTATTCGACAGCATCCTTATTGCATATTATGTCGGTCCCATTGACTGATACTCAAACAGAATAGTGGGTGCTTGAAAGTCCACATTGTGTGTGAATTGGAGTTGCCGGGTCCTTTTTTCCTTGCGAGCAATGGGATTCGAACACACAGATGCACTTTGCCTACCTTTTTTGAACAGTTCTCAATTTACTTTTTCAAGTGGGCCAGATGTACTGCTATAGTCCTTAAAAGGGTCAGGACCATCTTCTTATTTCCCCACTCTCTCTCCTTATTGCTTGGGGATAGCTTTTAAGTAGCCCATGAACTCTTTCCACTCTTGCAATGCATTTACCCACAATTAACAATCAAGCCGTCTTCCCTCCATTCAGGCGGCCATTCTCCCCGGCCTCATTTTCCCTGCTCCTCTCTTGATCCGCCATTGTGCCGAGAGCTGTTTGTGCCACCTCGGGGTGCCCCCCTCACCAGCCACACAAGGAATGAGGTTGGGGGGAGGAGGGAGAAAGCACCCGCCATTCAGATGTTGAATAGCAAATTGCTCTTGAGTGTCTCTGCTTTCCCCCGGCTCCCCCCCACTCCCGCCCCCACCCCCCTCGAAGGACCAGGGGTGGCGCTGAAAGCAACCAGACATTTTGTCCAGGGCTCTTGAAAACAAGCGTTTCACACCTGAAGCCTTTCACAGCGGCCCAGAAGGACCCCTTCAAACCACTTAATTGCCGATCGCTTCAGAGCTCCTTGTGAAAGTGCATTGTGTCTGCCGGCTCCATGGCTGTGATAAAGTATGCGAAAATGAGAGTCCTCTTCTAACAGGGCCAAGGCGGCATTAAATAGCCACAGATCACTGGGTTTTCTTGTCCTTAGCAGGCCGTGATTGGTTCCCGCCGGAGGGACGCACAGAGAAACCTTCTAGCATTATTTGAAAAGGAACGATGCAATTTTCCTTCTGTTCTTTGTCAGGAAAACACACACACACACACAGAGAGAGAGACAGAGAGAGAGAGAGAGAGAGAGAGATCAAAATAAAGAGTTGCCAAAGATACCCAAGAAAGGGATCTTCACTCCCATTTGCCGTGCTGGGAGCCGGGGCGAGGCCTGGGCCGCGGAGAGGAGAGGCCCGTGGGTGAGCGCATCTGTCAGCATGGAGTGGCCTTTTGGGTTGGGTTTCTGTTTTTCATGAGGTTGGAAAAAATGAAAGGCCATGTGCATTCTCGACGTTAAGAGGCGCTAGCCTTGAGGTCCAAAGCAACTCACAATAAGATATTCCACAAGAAAAGAATGCTCACCTTGAGTGTCGTGAAACTGAATTTGACTTTCAGATGACTTGGGCCAAGCCCACGCCCAGTTTTGACTACACTTAGCAAGGAAAGCACTGATGTGATGAAGAACCACGCATCAAGTCACGAATAAATACTCTTGGTGAAATGCATGTCTTCTCATTAGTAGAGGAGTGGACTGTCCGGGTGAGAAAGACGTGTCAATAAAATACGATCTAGTCAGAGAGCCACCAAGCCTGGATGGTGGAACCATGGGACCCCTTTGTTAGGATCGTTCAAGGCACATTCTTTTTAGTGGACACGCTGGGTTCTTGGACCCCTACGGTTTGCTCACCAGCATTGGAGGAGTTTGGATAACATGGGAGCATGTCTTCCAAATCCCAGCATGCTGTGCGTTTTTCAAAAGACGCCTCTGTTCCTCTGATCCCGAAGTTTTCCACAGAAGCTGAGGCTTTAGAACTGGGATTCCTTGTGGAAGTCAGTGCTTTCCGAGAGGAGGCGGGAACGTGTCTTGCCACATGTGTCTAATGAAATGCATGTAAAAGTTGGCTTCTCTTCTGAGCCAAAACTCTCTTCTGCATGAGGTGATGGAATGCTTGCTTTCTTTATCACATGCAAACACCCTCTGGTGTACCAGTGGTCAGATATTCTTTTGTTGGGAGTCTGAGTTTTACGTCCTAGGAAGGGAATACTGAGCTAAGCCATATAAGTGCATTTAATGTTCAGTTAAATTGTATTTAATTAAGGGTTCTCTGCACATCCAGCTCTCCTGGGTAGACTGATCCTGGAGGACGGGACACCATCTCATTTGCAACCTGACTATGGCCACATCTGTCCAACAGTTGCCACTCAATACGCATTGGTCACAGGAGTGTCTTTTGAATGAACGGTTCTTTGGGAACAAAAACCGTTTTGTCACTGTCTAAGTCTTTAGGTTCCACTCCTTGCAAAAGGAGATCGTGGAGCAGAGAGGTGATGTACAGGTAAGATTTTGGAGGTGCGCTCACTGTATAATCTCTTCTGGACACCACAGAGGGATGTGAATGGCTTAGTGAGCAAAGCAGGCTTTTTAAATGCATTTCTTCTTCCCTTTGTATTCCCGTTGTTCCACTTCCTCCAACTTCCTGGCATTTTTGAAAAGAAGTTAACAATTTCTCTTAAGGAATTTTTTAAAAAAATATATAATTGCTTTAGCAACAAAACACCTTTTATGCTTGCGCAAACAATCCACTTCCCATGAGAGAGTCTGGCCTTCTCTTCCCCAACACGTTCCGTAAGGCAGCTCCTCTCCCCGCCGTCTCTTCACATAAGTGTGCCAACCTCCTCCGCCACTTGCCTGGCAACATTTATTGACCCTGAATCGTGGCCGATGTCATCAAAGCCTTGTCAATACCTCCTGGTGACAGATTTGTTATTTGGAGTTCCTCTGGCCATTTCCAAAAGGGGATAAAAAAAGGAGTTTTCTTTTTCCCGAAAGACCAATTCTCCCTTGGCAGAGGGAAGATGGCTCAGTTAACTCTTGTTGGCAGAGCAGAGTTCACACCTCTGGGAATTTTTAAACCAGGAAGTTTAAATCTGTCTAAAATTGACTCTCTCTCTGCAGCCCAAGGACACTGGCTCAGCTCTGTCTAGATGACCACAGGCTCTCACACACGGCGTTGGTTTTGAGCAACGCTTGGAATTTCAGCTATTGGCAGGAAGCGGCCCTAATATTCGTGAGTGTTCATTCTGCGTCCAACGCTCGGTATGTGTGATATCATTTTGTACTCACCTCTGTGTGTTCTTTAATTTATTATTAACGACTGCCCTGGTAGGAAGCTGCCATTGCCCCAGATTTACAGAGGAGGAAATACAGCTAGAGAAAGGCCACCTTTCTTCTCACTCTTTCAAGCAAAACACCTGATCTCCACTCACTGGAAGCCCCAGGAAACTGTGGGTGATAGTAATCTGTATGCCAGTGTCAAGTGCAAGGTACAGCAGTTCTTTAACTGAGACAGGCCGGACGGGGTAAGCCCACATCTCACTAAATACATTCTCCAGAGCGCATTCCACAAAACTGATGTGCCTGAGACTAAAATAAAAACATTTGGGTGGGGTGGGAAGGGAGGCCGGAGCGGAAGGACTGATTCTATACTCTCCTCACTCTGCATTTTGTGAAGTCTGTGCTGGTATTAACTTCAACCTGTGGCCATTGCTTGTGATTTAAGTACTGATATGATATAAACATCATCCTTTGTTCTCAGAGCATCACCAATAACAATCGCTCACATCCATTAACCACTTAAAAGGCACTGCTATTTGGTATGAATTAATTTATTTGCCTCTCGCCAGAACCTTATTACTGGGTGGTATGATGACAGCCCCTCTACTGGATGGCGAAACTGAGGCTCAGGAATGTCACATGACTGCTTACGGCACGCAAACATCAGAGTAGATGCTTGAGCACAGGCCCGGGGCTGCCTGATGCTGAGGACGTGTATCCTCTACCATGATACCGCATGGTATATTCCATAAGGCTCGCCCCCACCATGGCTTCAGCTGACCCTGAAACATACTGACGAGTCCCGCCCACGTCACTGCCCAAGACAAACATAGTATCCACACACAGGAGAAGTCGCACTCACGCCCACGTTTGAACTTGAATCCTTCTCCCCAAGCCTCTTTCATTATTTTGCCTCTTGATAAATGCCATGTTCCACCTAACTGCTCGAGTGCGAAGCCGAGAAATGATGCCGGTCCCATCTCTCCCACTCTCTCTCGGAGAGCTCCAAAGTCCCGCTGAGCCTCCCTCTTTCTTTCCTCGCAAATCTGGCTCTCCCCCTTGTTCTCATGGCTGACACCTTAAGTCACAGCTCATCCTTGATCACTGTCATTACCTTTTATAGCCCTTCTGCCTCCAGCCTGGGTAGCTTGAAACCCAGTGTCTGCACTAGACCTGGAGTGATCTGTCTTAAGATGGTTCTGACTACATTCTCCACCTTTGGGATCTAGCCAATGACCCCCAGTGACTCCAGATCATCTTCGCCCAACACACAAGGCTATTTACAACTATCTGGGTGCTGAGCCACACCAAGGCAAAGCCAGCACCCAGATGGGTGCCTGGCACACAGCTGATGATCAATACCTGCTTACTGAATCAATGAATATGAGCTGAGCCAAAAGATTCCATCAAGAATGGTTATAAATTCATATTTAAGGACTCTAATGCAAACCACTGAGCTAATGTTGGTTTCAGGAGCCACTGAGAAAATAGTTACCAGCCTATCGTTTTCCAAAAATGGCTTGAAACTTAGCAATGGCCCTCTTTAATGCAAATCGTCATATCATTGCTCCCATGCCACTGAGATAGTCTCCTCAGATCTGAGGGAGTGATTGCTTCTGGAACATAACTCCAAGTCCTCCAACGGCACTTCCCTGACTTTAAAGTGAATTGCCTTCCTTTTGATGTAAATGAAAGCCAAGTGGTCTTGGTTGTGGCTGTTCATTTGGAGCCATTTTCCAGCATCCCTGCCCTGCAGTTAGAAAGTCAAGGTTGCTTGTGCCCAGGCACAGCCTGGCAGTAAGCGTAGGGGATGGCTTTGGTGGATATAGCTCAGTTGACTTAAACCTGCTCACTGGCCTCCCTCGCATAGAAATTCCCAACGCTATTCTTAGCGGGCCTCACACATCTAATGGTAAAAGGATTTGCTGATGAGAAACATCTGCCTTAGGGCCTAGGGAAGATTCCATAGAAACTTGTATTTCCCATGCTGTGTGTGACCTTACATGGAATCCCCCTGCTCATCCTTATCAAGGGGAAACCCCTCAAAACATGCCCACTGGTTTCATCATGAACTTCCTCTCCTTAGCAGGGCTGATCACATTGTACTCTTATGGGAAAGAACAGAGACGCTATGATGATAATTGAGTTAACCTTTACCCCATCACTGCCCTAGGACCCGAAGCTTTTGGTGTCTTTAGGAGTGAATACAGAAAATGCCGAAAGAAGAAACTTTATGTACTACACGACAGTTTAAATACATACAAAATGTACTTAAGGAAATATGAATGTAACTTGTTTGATCATTTAAACTTTTTTCCGATTTGTACAGAGAAGGAATTTTTGAATGGAAGAAAACTCAGCTCCCTACACTCCCAGAGGCACATCCAGCCCGACCCAAGACCACACAGAGCAGCATTCGAGAGCATCCATAGGGCCGACGAGTAGAAAGCCACCCAGTGCCGGACAGAAAGAAACGTGAACAAGTCCCCAATGAGCGTTAGATTCAAATACCCGAGTGACATTTGGGATCCACATTTCCCAACTGAAATGGTGGGTGTCCATATCACGAGGGATGGAAAAGGAGGAGCTATCCATGAAGGAAGACATCCTGCAGCGGAGGGAGGTGGAGGTCTATTTCTGACACCTCTGAATCCTGTTGGCAGAAGCGGGCAGCACTCTCTGGTGCGGCATTTCCTACGTCCATGCTCTCTTGGCAGGAAAAAAATCTAATTTCAATGCGCACTTCGACATGTGGTGTTTATGGGGAAAGCTGTGGGCGTGTGGGTCTGTGGTCAACCACTCAGGAGGGAGGGGAATTATGAGTCAGATTTCAGAAGGCTCCCCTCCTTTTGAATACCCAGAAACCAACACAGTCAAATGGATGAATGTGCTCTGCAGATAAGCCAAGAAAAGCAACGAGGCCTTTTCACATCGCGAAAATAGGGTCCACTGTTGCCGTGAATTATTTAAGAAATGCTTTTCTATATCCTGAGCAGATGATCTAGTTCTGTTCAACATGGACAGCTCCCTCGGAAAGACTAAATGAAGCGACATTTCATGATTAAAAGCCAATGAAAAGTAATACAGAAAACTGCAACCGGGTAGCCGTTCTAGCTGGAGGAAAGGGGCACAGGGTTTATTCATAAATCAGACTGTTCAGGCATTGTACAGTGTCCAATAAACCTTCCAAATGCTAGATCTTACAAGTTAATCTTGATTATCCACCAGGACGCAAACGTACGAGAATAGAAAAGTTCAGAACCATTCCAGAATCGTTTACTATTTACACAGTTCTAGCTGCGGCAGGATTTTTGGAAAATGTGAGGTTTCTGTTGACTTATGAATCAGAGTCCACACACCGGGCCAATTGCGTGACCTTCCCTGGCCTCTGAACGCTGACCTGCTGCACTCACATGGGCGAGTTGACGAGACAGAGAGAAGAAGGAAGAAGGAACCGAGCCCAGGCTTTGCCAGTTGGCACGGGGAGAACTTCTCCCACGCCTTGAGTTTGTAATAGGAACCCCTGGGGTAAAATGTAGGCATGCAAAAGCTCAGAAACCCTTGATGAGGGTTGCTCCATAGGTCTTGGCACCCACGCGTACTTTTTTTCCCAGGCCAAGGATCTGGAAAACTATCTTAGTTCGTGGTGGGTGGTATCTCACTGCCAAATCAGTCTCCTGAGAGTACAACTCCACCACGCTTTTGCTGCTCACGGTCTGACATTTTTGGCCTAATTGATTTAGATTTGTAATACCTCTTTGCTTGTATAGAAACTATTATTCTTGTCACTGAAGGGCCATTGTAAGCCTTGAAGCTTCTCCCATGGAAACTAACATCTGCTTTTCTGAGAGATCGCTTGTTGAGTGTAGGGAGCAAGGCTCCTTACTTGCTTTTGTGGGTCCTCCAAGATCTAGCGGTGTCTGCCACACAAGAACTCAATGGGGACTTGGGGACTTGAATCCTGTATGGGGGAGGTGATCCGTGGCAAGGGGTCTGCTCTAATGCAAGACAACGTAGAAACGATGGTCTGGCCGCTGTGCTCATTTGCTGCTCATTACTGATGTGGTAGTGAGTGAATCACATAACCAACCCATCCATTTTCAGCTAAAAAACAAGAAGCTGCTGATACGGAAGACACTCACAGAGTTATCATGACGTTCAAGGGAGAAGATCTACATGTAAACAATAGTGTCCCTTATAAGCACCCTGTACCACAGAAATCTGAAGTTGAATTAGAATGACATAATATGGCGGGAAAGTAGAGAATCTCAGTTTCCAATCTGATTCTCTGACTAGGGCGTCCATTGCCTTGGAGATCCGGCCTGAGGATGTGGGGGTCCTAGAGCATGAGTTCCCTGCTGGGTGTGAAGGTGCTAAGCCCAAGACGGTTCTTTACCACTATCATTCTGACCAGGGTTAGAGGCCATTGTCTCTTCAGGGATTCAGGAAATGATTTCTGGAGAGAGAGTCCATTTAGGTCTGGTCTTGAAGGACGAATAAGAGTTCTCTGGGCAGAGAAGGACGGGAGAGTGGCCTTAGGAGGCAGAGGAGCAAAAGCCCAGAGCTGGGCAATGACAGGGCTCACTGGTAGTTTCCTACACAAGTAGACTCAGGATAGACGTAGTCAAGAGATTCAGTCTCAGATTTAGCTGAGTTTTATTGAGAATCTCTCCTTGGCATGCACCCGCCGGGGACTTTCATGTATATGACTTAATTTAACCTTCTAGCAATATGGCGTGACAGCTGTCAATGCACCTTCAAAAAAAAAAAAAGGTTTTATTCATTTGTTTTCAGAGAGAGGGGAAGGGAGGGAGAACAAGAGGGAGAGAAACATTGATGCGAGGGAAACATCGATCGGTTGCCTCTCGGACATGCCCTGACTGGGGACCGAACCTGCACCTTAGGAATGTGCCCTGACCAGGAGTCGAACCAGCGACCTGGGCTTTGTGGGACGATGCCCAACCCACTGAGCCACGCCGGTCAGGGCAATGATTATGCCCTTTTTAGAGATGATGTGTGGGTACACATGCAGGTGACCATAGAACCGCAAAGATCAAGCAGAAGACTCAAGTGCATCGTTCCACATCTGGCCCAATTCTCAACATCTGCTGATGCTCAGAGAGAGCAAATGACCTCGCCCGATGGAACAGAGTGGCTCTATAATACACTGAAATTCAAACTCGGATTTTCTGAATCCAAGCCTGGTGCCTTTTCCGCCCTATGACCTTCCCGCTGGAGAAACTGGGAGAGGAACCCAGTGTGATCAGTAGTCGCCAGACTGTAAGTGTCTTTAAAGATTAGGGTGTAGACTCTCTTCAGTGACTGGCTGACGACTTTGACCAGGAGGCTGGAAGCGTTAAAATGGCAGGTAGGGTCAGGACGAACCGTAGGGACATGGTTAAGAGAGTTCCTTAGAAGTGTTTTTCTAAGAGAAGTAGCAAGGTCATTTCAGAATGCTGCAAAACCGTAACGGGTGGTGGAAATGATGTAACTGGGTACGGATAGAGCCAAGGAGAGAAACCAGTTAAAGACGACAGATCCCTGGGCCGCTGAGGTCTTCCTTAGGCCATCCTCCCTGTCCTATTTGAAGAAACTGACACAGACAGAGGGTACCGGGAACCACATGAATAGTTCAAAGCGAAAAAAATAAAATCCCATGACGGAATCCCATGATGTCTAGTTACCACAATTCACCAGCTCACGAACCAGTTTCGGGCCTGCAGACCCACTGCCAATTCTGAGCTCTACCAGCCATTAAGACGGAGAGGGGTCCCGAATTTTAATAGCAAAAAGTATACCCTCAGGCCACGTGAGGCGAGCATTTTGAGTTTGGTAAGTGAGCAGAGGTTTGTGTGCAAGAACTGAGCCACATTAGGTTGAAGGAGACACTATTTTTGTGGCCTCATCAGTTTCTCTGTCGTAATTTTTTTTTTTTTTTTGCAATTGCTTATCTGCCAATACCCTGATTATGCAGTTGCCCTTACAACTGAAAATGGATTTTTTTTTTTCCCCCTGCAAAGAACTCCGCAAATGCTGCTTTGAATCTGACATGGGCAGTGCTGATGGAGAGACGTGTTCACGGTGCACCTGAAATCGCTGTTAATTTTTTAAATGTATTGAGTGTAGGAAGTGGCCAGCTCTTTCGGTTAACTTCCAATAGCGTCCATTCAAACCCGATGTTGGGTCAATGTTGATAAAATTGAAATGACCAGGGTGGCTTTTAGCTCAATTTGAAAAACACTTATCTACATGTTTATCCACCCCGCTAAAGCGCGTTGGAAAGAAGAGGGTTGTTTTCCTACCTAAGGGGACCCTTCGTTATGCATGGCTCACACACGTAAACGTATCTAGTCTATTCCATTCTTTAAAACTCATCTGAGCTGGAATCGCATTCTATGGGCCACAGCTGTCCCCCGTCCCCTGCAGTGCCACCAAGTCCAGAAACATGTGGGGAAAATATTGTAATGTGGAACATTATAGTCCATGTTTAATACATATGGATCAACACACAGCCATCTGCCTAAATGATAACAAAGATCATGCTAACTTAATTTTTTTCTTGAGTAGAAATTGATTGGTGTTCTTCTCTGTTATGAATCCTTAGTCCAACTATTTGTGGTTTTTTCACTTTGTTTCCCTCTTCCTCTTTCTTTCCTTTTCTCTCTCTCTCTCTCTCTCTTCCTTCCTTCCTTTCTTCTTAAATGATAAAGATTATGTTAACTTTGTTATTTTTTATTGACTAGAAATTGTTTGGTGTTCTTTTCCAATATGAATCTATAATCCAAATATGTCTGGTCTTTCTTTTCTTTCTTTCTTTCCTTCCTTCCTTCCTTCCTTCCTTCCCTCCTTCCTTTTTTCTTAAATAATAATAAAGATTATGCTAACTTTATTTTTTATTGAGTAGAAATTGTTTGGTATTCTTTTCCAACATGAACCCGTAATGCAAATATCCACTGGTTTGTGGTACTTTTCTTTTTCCTCTTCCCTTCCCTTCCCTTCCCATTCCTCCCTCCCTTCCTTCCTTCTTTTTCTTTTCTTTTTTTTTGAGGGTGCTATGTTTTGCACTCTGAGTCACAGTCCTGCCACCCAGGATCGCGGGCATGAGAGAGACGGAAACGGGTGTGCGATGCTATTGCTTTCTTTACTTCAGCATTTGAAGGCACTAATCACAGAGCAGGTCTGTGTACCCAGGAGCCCCCTGTCCCGGCAGCAGGCCCGATGGGCCCCGGATCCCCTAGTTTCTAGGTGGGTGATAGTCTGCAGCCCATCTTTTGTGTTCTGCACTTTGATGGCCTAATAGTTGGAGATACCACTTAAGGTCACGATCATGCATTTTAGCCAGAGTTACAGCAGATAAATTTGAAAATTCAACTTAATGTCTATCCAGAGGGACTTACTCCCATTTAGAAAAAAAAAGGGGGGCGGTTTGACTGCTAACAATCTTTACAAGCCTTGCACTATGCATCAAATTTATATTTTTCCCTAGAAGGGGCAACACAAATACAGTAGGTCATCCTCAAATCATTTTTATTAGAGTAGAAAACCCCATTTTTGGATCTGATTTTAATATGATGCACATGGGAGAAAGCTCTCACAGTGACCCCTTAGTACCATCTTTTATTTATTTTTCTGCCTGGAATCCTGGGCGGGGTGGGTCATTTTCTTGCTACAATGCTCGGTGTTACGTTTTTTCCTTTCTTTAAAACTGTTGAAGCTTGCCTGTTGCTATTTGGTATTGCTCAACCCTTCTGGGCAGTACTGACTCCCGAGGGTGGACCAGAGCTTCCAAAAGTTCTGAAGGAGAAAATTTAATCAGCAAAGTAATCATTTCTGCTGGGGTGGAAAACAAGGGAGGCCAGCGTGAATGACAAACCAGCTGTGGACCACCAAAAAAGTCAACTGGAATTGGATGCGGAGAGACCTGAACAAAAAAAAAGAAAGAAAAAAGAAAAATTGCTTCGAAGGTGGAGATTTACGGGGAAAATGAATGAGAAAAGATTTCTGAAGGGTTAGAATACACTGACTAATAACTTTAAATCATCCATTGAGTCTTCCGGAATTTTTTTTTGTTTTTGTTTTTGTTCTTCTTCCAGAATAATCTGCTTACATTGTTAAGACCTCAGCTAAGCTCGGTAACACAAATTACCAGGTGTTGTAACCCCTCGTTTCTCCATCAAAAGACCAACCACCAAGCTTGTTGAAAAGAGAGAGCGTCCCTCCCTCGCTTATAAAACTATTTTTGCAACTCCTCACAAATGAAATGAGAATACCTTTCAGCTGTCCAAGGAACCTAGAGCCCAAGCCTTCCAAGTGTCCCTGGTCTGCTTTGTTATTTTCTAATAATGCACTCATGTGTAAGCTAATAATGTGAACAGAGGGAAAATGAAGGGACTTTTTTAAAAAAAGAGGGAAAAAGCAGAATGAATTAGGGCCATTGAGGTCGCTCTGCTTCATTTTGGCTGGGAGGATTTTAGCCCCTAGTTTTTACCTTATCGCTTCTTATACAATTTACGATAAAATGAGATGTGACTCCATTTTTATTGTCCCGCTCTAGCCTATTGAACATGCATTTACAGAATTCATTTCAGATTTAAACACTATCTTAATTATAAATGGAAGAAAATGGACAACCTATTGGGATCTCTAAATTGCATTCGAACAAATACTTTCATTTTTATCACATTTCTACTGATGACATATTTGGTATAATAATGTTCAGGGGATATCCTTTTTTTTTTTTTCTTTACACAGTGCCTTAATTATGCAAAGTATTTTCCATTTAACAACTAATAGTTTTTTTTCCCCTGACTTACAAGTTTGAGAACTTAAACTGTATGTTATGCCTCATAATATTTTTCATGAGGCCCTGCCTAAATGACATAATCAAGAAATCTCCATATTTTAAAATCATCTATAAATGATACACATGTTACACAATGACCACAAATGACCTGTAACTTCCTGTTTTCTTTAAAAGTCATACTTAGTTTGTATTTAGAAACCCGTGTAGAAACTTTAGTACCAAGAGTCATGCACCACCTTGGAAAAATTGCACGAGGTATTGGAATTGTCTTTGAAATGAAGTAAACATTTAATTAAATATCAAATGTACTTTTTAAAGAAAACACAGATGTACGTGAACCTAAAAAGTTCAGCCTTATGTTTATATTTATTTGCCAAAGTGAACACTGCTGTAAAGATAAGTTATGTATGTGACAAAACCTATAGTTTTATAGTTAGTATGGTCTTTACAATGGTAATCTGAGTTCCTGCAATAATGTAGCTCCTTGTTGTCAGAAAGGACATTGTGCATTTTTTAAAAACATTGAATATTAACATGATCTTTTAAAATATAAAGAATAATCATGTTTAGAAAACGGTTATTAGAAATTATAGACAACACCGAATTTTGTAATGAAACATGTATGTTACTGTGTGGCTTTTATTGAAGAATTTCCTAACCTAAAAATGACTTAAACGTAATTTTACATATCAACTAAGTGCCATCTCAGGGACAACAGACGAAAAGCACAGTCATTGGCGCTTGGATGTAAAGTGTTGATTCATGGGCTCAGTTTGCCCAACATTTACTCACTAGATATTGCTATGTTTCTGTAGATTACCCAAAGAAAATGATCTGTATCTATAAACGCACACATAACTTTAGGTGTCTGTTTTCCTCCTTCTCAGCGTGGAAAAAGAGAACCTGGCCAACTGGTCGTTGAGAACAGAGCCTGGTGTTTTGTGACGTTTTGCGCACCTAAATAAAGCATCTCTCCCACATGATCTCCGGGCCAGCCTGCTGTCTGCCTTTGTCACCTTGCAGACCCCCTATTTTTTGAACCATACAAATGAAAGTCATTTCTCTCTGTCCCTCTCTCTTCCTTGACTTTAAGCAGGACCTAGCTCAACATACTCACACACGGACACACACACACACACACACAAACACACACACAAATACAATTTTTAGGTATTTTTGTTCCATTTAAATGCTTTGCTATCACAGCTCCTCCATCTTTTATCTCGGAAATAGTTTCAACCCTGTTAATGTAGGCATGTACTTTTTTCTTATCAGCCTCTCGGCAGCATTTGTGATTCATAGCAACCATCAGAGTGATAATAAACTCATTCACAATACTAACAAACGGGGGGGCTCCCAGTTATTTAGGAGGCAAATGCACTGCAAGGCTGGGCTGTGGGACAGGGAAGAATCAAGATGGTGTTGATTGATAAATTGACAGGTTAATTTACAAGTGGATAATAGGAGTTAGACCCGGAGGGAGAGAGGGAGAGGCTGTGTTCTAGCTTGGTTACACTGCCATCTGTCTTACGTCCCAGAATCTGCAGGGCCGCCGGCTGCCAGGATCCCATACAGAACCCGATCCGCGGAACTTAAAGACAAAGACCCCCATTTACTGCAGGAAACAGTGCCACACCCCAGGGTGTCTGATAAGCCTCACTTAGAACCTGACTTAGAATACGTTATTTGGTCTGCTTCAAAACTAAACAGAATTGTTTTCAAGATGCTATGTCACAAATATTAATAGTCCTTTGATTGCTGATGGTCAAAATGTATTCTTTTCAAGTTTCAGAGGATCCTGGTATGTCTTTGTTCTAGGGTGTATGTCTTCCCCACCCCTCACCCCCATCCAAATATCTTTTCTTTCTTTCTTTTTTTAATCTTTGGTATTAAATGTGGCTGGTCTAGCTGCTTAGAAGGTATGAAGAAAAAAATTGTCAGACTCTCATATAAATAGTCCCCATCATCCCTTTTCTCCTAGTTTTATTATAGTACATGTTGAACATACTTGAAATTTAAAGAAATGAGTTCACAGGCACTTGAAGAAAATAAAATATTAGCACCTTTGTTTATTTCTCTCTTCCAAGGAAACGTTTCACTGGACATGTCAGCCCCTCACATTGTGAGTTCCGGAGGAAAAGACCTCAATGGGCGAGTGTTTTCTTTTCAGTCTTTTAGGTCTGGTATAGGAGAACACTTTCACCCTAAGTTGGCAGGACAGCGCCTCTTTATTGGGCTAATGCTGCTGCGGTCAGATGGCTCAGCAGCAAACCTGCGCTCCTGCCGCTCAGGTCTTTTGAAATTAGCTGGTGGGGTATCGTCAGTGTCCTTGGCTGTACCCCAGAGAGAGGGCGGTGGGCTCTCTCTGCACCTATAATCTCGGGGCTGAAATTCTCGGGTCCCCACCTGAGCCCTTTCTCTCTGTATCAGCGTCTTCTAAGTGAACAACAGCCTTCTCAGATTCGGAAGTTCATCGAATGTTCAGATACTATTAAAACTCGGTAGATTTGAGTGAGGATTGGTAGTTTCACACGTTTTGAAAGGAAATCCAGAAAGGTAGAGAAGGGCATGTCTGCTCAGTTTCTGTGATTCATTAAAAAAAATGCCAGTGCTAATATTATTTTTAAACAGATTGCCTCCTACTAATCAAGGTACTAAAATGAACTATTAAAACTGTGGCTTTAGTTGAATAACATGTTTATGTCCATGGAAACTATCTGATCAAGAATGAATGCCAGCAACATAAAAACAAATAACTTTGCATGCATGGAATTTTATGGGTCACAAGGTTAAAAATCTCCCCATAAAGGGTAAATATCCTTTGAAAAGAAAATGCATTTCTGTGTGAATAGGAAGTTGAATGGCCTTTACTGCTTTGTTTAAAAATAGACAATCATCTTTGCAAATTTTTGGCAAGTGGTATGTTTTTCAAAAAAGACTCACAGGAGATCACAATATATTTACATTTAAGATTGCTAAGTTTTTCATGTGATGACAGTTTTACGAGAAAGGGATCTTGTATTTTAAAAAAAGTGTTTAAGTAGTTTTTCAACTCTATAAGAGAGAGTAAGTCTGAATTCACTCTTCTGACTGAAGCAAGGTATTTCATTTTCTGAGGATGATTTCAATTTTGCATTTTAGAGTCTCTTCCTATTTAGACACTTAATGAAAAGGAAAATGTTATTACATAAGACAGAAAACTGATTGATAGGCAGTTTACAGAAATGTGTGTTTTCATACCGTATCTCTATAGGGAATGAAAAAGTTCAAAATTCAGGCTAATATTAGTTTTCTCCTGTCTCTAAATTCCAACGGTGAAAGTCTCCGAGTCATAGAGCCGTATCTTCAGTGTGTGATACTTTTATAACTTAAAATATAGGCTAACTTCTGAAAAATTTATTTTCAGTTAATATTTTTTAAACGCCACAATCCCATGATGATGTAGCCAGAGTCCTTTTAATCAGAAACACGCTGACATAAGGGAGGATAAAAACTCCAATGTGAGGGTGGGCAGAGACTGATCAAATTTTGAATTCTTTTCCCCCTCTGTGCAAACTAAGGAGAGGTTTTCTGCGTTTTTCTCCCTGCGAGTACTAACAGAAATTCTGAAGAAAAGAAAAAAAAAGAAAGAAAAGAAAAACTAAGCCAAACAACAACAAGAAACATATCGGGTTTCATATCCCACCCAATTTCTGAGTTAAGCCCGTGACAAGCAGGTTTCGGAGTGAGACTATTTAGACGCATTGATTTTTCTTGTCACTTTCTTCTTATTTCATATGTCACATCAAGGCTTGGAAATTAGATGGATGTAAGACGCGTCCACTGATCACGGCTCCTCAGGAGGAACTTTCAAAGTCAGCTTGCTCTGCTCAGGGAAGGGGCCCGCGCGGAGGTCTGCTCTGCCCACAGCAAAGTTGCAGGGACGTCTGTATTCCCACTTCACTCATGCCACCGAGAGTCCTGGTTGTCAAGAAGGTCCCTTGTTCGCTGAAGTCTGGCAAGTCTCAAAAGTAAAGCGTTTGGGGTCGGGGGGAGCTTAAATCATCTTTTCCACCTCTTACTTCAAAGTCCTTTGAAGCGAACGTGGAACGCCAATTCTGGTAAACACATTTTATAAAGTTAAGTCACGCAGGTAACGGTTCCCTTCAATCGCATGTTCCCAAGAAAACACGCTGACACCCAATCTCTGTGTGTTGAAGAGTTTGTAATAATAAGTAGAAATCAATGCTGGAGACGGAGGAGGTGTATCAATTATGTTTCTTTTATCTCTCAGAGTTGGTCCATGTTCTGTCTATCTGTCCCTGGGATTTTTTTTTTTTTTTTCCCAATTGTAAAGCAGGCTGTGGTCTAATTGGCAACATAGATTCTGAGTGCGGACTGAGCCTAAATTACATTTGACAGAAATAAAAAAAATGGGTTTCTTTTATGGAAAATATAAAATGTCATCATGGTCCTTCGGTCAAATAGGGAGATTGATGATGATGATGATGATGATTTTGGTGTGTATCATACTTAAAAAGGGCTTTCAGAACAGGTATGAAAAATTTAAAAATAAATTCAGACAAGTCCTATATAGCCACTCGGTCTAGGAAAACATCAAAAAAAAAAATTTTAAATGTGACCAAAATAGTCAAAATATAATGAGTACAGTGGAAAAATATCAAAAAGTTTAAAACTTAAAATATTTAGGAACAATATTTTAGGAGAAACGGGGGGGGGCGGGTATTGCAATCTACTCTAGAAATATGTTTCCTCTCTCTCTCCTACAGAAAGAGAAGTTCAAAGCAGAGTTGGGAAGGTGAAGGAGGAGGCTGGATTCGATCTCTGAGGATAGGCACTCTGCCTGGTTCTGAAGCAGATGGATCCAGGGCTCCTGGACAGATCTTGCAGATTAAATTTTTTAAATTTATTTATTGATTAGAGAGGAAGGCGGGGGTTCGGGGTGGAGGGAGAGAGAGAGAGAGAGAGAGAGAGAGAGAGAGAGAGAGAGAGAGAGAGAGAGAGAGATTTGTTATTCCACTTATCTATGCATTCATTGGTTGATTTCTGTATGTGCCCTGACCGGGGACTGAACCTGCAACCTTGGCATATTGGGATGACGCTCTAACCAACTGCACTACCCGGCCAGGGCTGCCCTTTCAGGTTTAAAGAGCAGAGCCTCAATTATGAAATGCTGCATGGCGATGGGGGCAGGAGGAAGGGATCCCGGAGGCCATCCTGCTGCGGCTCAGAGATTTCCTTTTCGGAGCATTTAGAACGCCTTTCCCGCCTGTGGGGTGATCTAGAGTCTTTAGAAATTGTATTTGAGCCCACGTGGGGCTCGCACTTGCTAAACCGTAATTTCCTATGGTTTGAAATATGGCTTCTCTGTGGGGCACCCATGTGGGCTCCCTCAGAAAAAAACAAAACAAACCAAGGTTTATCTTTTTAATCTTGGCTGAATACCCACCATTTGTAAACTCAAATTCCTCTTAGTATATTTTCCTTTAAAAACGTGTCCATGTTGTGGTGTAGACATTTTTGGATAACGGCATATCGGACTATGTGAGTTTGTTAATTATCATTATTAACATGATATTTTTAGCCTAAAAGAACATTTCACCTAGTCATGTTATTTGAAATATTCTATTAAATTAATTAGTGGAGGAACATGTTAATGTATTAATATAAGTGAACATTTACACAAGCAGAATTGAGCTCAGAATGCTCTATGAGAGAACAAATAAAATAGGGAACTTAGAATAGCCAACAGTAAAACGTCCTATTAATGTCAAGTTTTAAACCTGGTTGTTCCTGTAGACCTCCCTCCTCGCCAGTCTTTACAGAGGACAAAGCTAAGACCTAGAAAGATAAAATCAAGTCCCAAGTTCTCATGGGTATTTCATGCCAAGTCAGCAGTCAGGGTCCGGGTGTGTGGGTTCTCGGCGCGGCTGGGTTCCCATGGCAGCAGGGACAATCACAGCGGCCAGGGAGCGAGCCAAGTCACTGGCCCCTGTCTTCTACTTTGAAAAGCAGTGTTGTAGAATTTTAACAGAACACTGATAAATGATGATATGCATTTCAGGGATTTTAATGTTTCTGTGGATAATATTTTTTCCTATCTCCAGGCCTCTGGGAGGAGAAAGTGATGTGGTTGAAGAAATATTTGAATACATGAACCTTATAATATCTAGGAAAATATCCCAGGAAGTGAGCCACTTCTGTCTAAGGACCGCTAGGCTCAGGAATCTATAAAACATAAATGCCACATTATGTTTTCTAATAGTAATAATAAAAATGATAATATGGAGCCATAATAGAGAGAACCCCTAAAAACTTGAGTCTCTTTTCATAAATCTGTAGCTAATAAATATAAATGACTATAGATTAAGTGTGTGCCTTCGACCTACATTCTGGCCAATTTGGGATCATAGTATGGTCTTCTTTTAGAATCTATTTTTCCCATATGATAATATATTTTGACTGTTCTCCACATCATTATATATTTTCACAAAATTCTTTTCGAAGAATCTCACCAAAGGATTCACATCCCTGCTGGTCTCCTGTAAGTAAGCGTTCACATCACACCTTTAAATGCTTATTTACATGTAGCAGCACTGTAACCCCGGCAATACTGCATAAATCTCCCTACGGGTCAAGTTCATAGGCCATTATTGAGGGGTCCTTCCGCTTTTCCAGCCAACCTGAAAATATCTTGACTATGGAACATGCTTTCTTATAACAAAATAATATCAATAATTCCAAACTCCATTTACAACTTCCCTCCTCCTCATCTGAAACCGATGTCACGTGTCTGGCTGTGGCGGCTCCTAGGACAAGAGCCACCCTTTCTTCTCAGCTCCCCTGCTGGTGCAGAAGACCCTAGATCTCCGCGACAGGAAACCACTGAGCTCAACTGTGGCCTAACCCACACCCCTCTGCCCGCTGCTGCCGGTTCTGAAGGCCCACGCGGTCTTCCTGCCTCGGCCTTCAGAGAATACGAGCTCCAGACGAAGCAATGGGGACCTGCCCCATCTCTCCTTCCACTCAAGACGGGCAGACATCTCGGCGGCCCTCTCTTAAGTCCCTGGGCAGGAAGACCCTTATTCACTTCGCTGTCAAGTTCCCTTCCGAGCTCTGTTCTCTTTGTATCAGTGTTCCTGATCTTTCTAGAAAGTTGTTTTCCTTTCTCACTGAGGTCTTCAACGGTCTCAGCCCAGGCAGACACCCAATGCCTCTCCTCTATGATTAAATCCTTGTCCTGCACGCCCCTTACCCTTTGCTTCTCCAGGTGCTCCCTGGCACAGAGTCTGGACATATCGAAGGTGACATGAGAAACGACCCGCATCTCACCCAGCTACCCAGGCTCCTGTCCGCTGAGTTCTGCAGAAACGACAGATCGCGAAAGACCTGTCTGAAGGGACAAAGATTCCCTGAGATAAATTGGAAATGTAGGCCATAGCCGGAAAGCCACTGTGAGGGAGACGATTTGGGGACACAAGCAATATTATCACCATCACTGCGACCGAAGGGCGCATGCGGGAGGACAGGCTGACTTCCAGCACCAGGCGCTGAAAACAAGTCAGAGGTGGAATCTGTACATCGCTAACAGGTCCCTGAGAACCACTGAGACGGTGATTAAATTAAAATAAGATGATTAGTGCCCGCGATTGCTGGACACAGCTATTATCTCAAGCTGTTTACATCTGCCTGACACGGCCAGCGACACCCTCAGACGCACACACTAGGTGCGACGGCATTTGGGGAGCACACGGGCCGTAATGAGAAGTGTGTGGAACTTCCCTCCCTTTTTTGGGTGTGACTTGTAAAGAGATCTTGATATTGGGAAGAGTGAAACAGCGTCATAAAAACTGGGAGGAAAGCCTGGAATGGCTGCATGAGTGCCTTTCAGAGAAACAAGAGAATCCGGCGGAGGGTGTTTTAACGCTGAGTTCCCAGCTGGGTCTCCGAGAAACCTCGCCACCCTCCCTCGTTTCTTCCGTCTGCCGGCACCTCCAGGCAGCCTCACGCCCACGCCCGCGGGTCTGCCGTGTCACAGACCCGTGTGATGAGCGGCATCACTCCCGCCGAGCAGGGCTGCGCTTCCTCGTCTGGAATCACACACGTCCCCCGCGATGCCCGCCACTCTGCCTACAACCAGCAGGTCCGGGGACCCCTGGACTTTGGTCCTTAGACATCATCTAATTCACAAAAACACAGATTGTTTTTTTTTTCTTTCCAGTGGTGAAATCCAAGTTTGCCAAACAGAATCTCACACTGAAGCTGAATATAAATAAATGCGGTCCGAGAAAGTCAGTATGGGGTTTTCAAGCCACACCGACTCAGACTCCTCTTTTTGCTTTCACAGATTTACTTATTTTTCGAGAAAGGGGAAGGAGGGAGAAAGAGAGAGAGAGAGAGACATTGATGTGTGAGAGAAACATTGGTCAATTGCCTCTCCTATGCACCCGGCTGGGGGACTGCACCTGCAACCCACGCGTGTACCCTGACAGGGAATCGAACTGGCGACCTTGCGCTTTGTGGCGTGATGCCTAGTTAACTCATTTCTTACTTTCTGACAACCCTGCAGCCCCAGGAGTAGAGCCACGCATACGGTTCTGTTGACAACAGTTTGAGAACAACGGATCTTACGTAGCCCTCTAATTTTTCTCGGGAAACTGGGGGTCACAGAGGTGCAGCCACGGACCCCGGGTCACACAGCAAATATGCAGTATAGCTGAGTCTACAAGTCTGGTCTCCTGACACTGCCCATTAGGCCTCTCCTTTTAACGGGGAAAATGAGACTGAATAGAAAAAAAAAAAAACAAAAAAAAACAGAAAACATTGCCCCAGGGTGCGATGTGGAGGAGCTTCTATTGCCCAGGTCTATGTAGATAAAAAGAATGTTTGGTGCTGAGGTTTTATTCACGCCTCCACATTTTCATCATTTCTCCATTTTTCTTTACACTCTAAGAACTTAAGACCACATGAGTGGTCTTTAAAATCCACAGGCAGATAGTTCTGCGGGATACCAAAGGATGTTAATTCATTAGGACTCTGTCGTGAATATTACTTGGATGATTGGCGCTAGCTTGGTAAGACTGTGTATCAAACAGATGAGTTTATTTTTTTTTAAGGTGTCCCAAAAGTGAGAAGAGCTTCACCTCCCCAAATATTGCCCACGCAGGCTGTAGGGTATCTGAATATCATGGCACAGAGAACCAAACTGGAAAAGACCAGCTCTTTTCTGAACTACTCTGAAATATTAACTAATGGGGGTGATGGACACACGCTTGTTAGAGGTCCTGGTTATTTCTATGCAGGAAGAAACCCAAGTTAATGAAGACGTCCGGACTTTCCCATCCCGGAGCTGTGTCTTCTGCAAAGCGGGGGCGAGGGAGGGTAAGTGGCGGAGCGAGGTGGGGGGTTCTCTTCCGTCCCTGGCTGCCTGATCTTGCCGCAGCGGGTAAAAACCAGTAGGCTAGTTTTTGATAGTTCTATTTAATGCTCGTCATTTACTCGGGTGTCATATAGGCAGCAAAAAACAGGTCATAGAGAGACATGCAATTGAAATATGGACTCACAGAGCATTGCACGTGGGCCAGCATTGGGGCCAACAGTTTTGAGACTCGAAAGAGAACTGATGAGTTCAGAAGAGGTTGGAGGGCCTCTGTCTGGCTACGGTTTGTGGTTTCTCTTGAGTCCAAGCAGAGGGGGAGGTTTAGCCACTGTCTGCTGTGGCAGAAAATCACCTCTGATGGCTTGCGAGGTAGAGGATTGGAGTCCAGCAGAGACAGAAAATCTCAAACGAGAAATCCTGACCTGCGTCGTGCGGAGCTGTGTTTGACGGATGAACCTGTTCTAGCTCAATTCACTCCAAGCTAAGGCTTTTTCCAAACCAGAAAACAAAAATAAAGAAGAAGAACTGAGTCCTAGCAAGTTTGAAGGTGGCGCAATGATACAGACCTGAAGGGTGTGTCTCTTATTAAATTGTTTAAATATTAATGTACATAACTTGGTTTTCTCCTGGCTCAATTTGATTCCCCAAGACAAGCTGGGAGGCAACTCTTACTGGCGCAAAGGTGTCACATTCAATGTGGTGCCAACCCTAGATCTCAGATGTGACACATGGGACAGGGCAGAGGCCTTCAATGGCACTGACACTGGAATGGAGTAGACATGAGTCCCAAGTCCCTCTTCTGTCCCTGACAAGCTGTGCCATCTTAGGCAGGTTACTCTATTTTCTCAAGCTGAACACTGGGACAATTGTCCCAGCATCACAGACCTCGCATGCCAATTATAAGACGTTATATGAAATAAATACATATGAAGTCTTCAGTAAGGGCAGCCATAGCTACTACATTGCTCATCCCCCCAACTCTTCTCTCTCATGGTGGCTTTCTGGCTATGGTCTCCATTTCTACTTTGGCTTCAATGGCTACGTTTAGAGTCACCTTGTCCCTTTAGATGGCTATTTTGGGGAAATTTTTTTTTTTTTCCTGCAGAAGAACTCCATGGAAAATAACCTGTAGCTGGTGGGTGAGGTGTGAGTCCCTTCTCACATCTGCTCTGATGAGTCCAAGATTCTATACCAGGGACCTCACGAAAAGCCAAGAGAGCCTCACTGTGGGCACTCTGAAGAGTTGGAAGCCTAGGGAAGTTCTGGAGCTAACTGAGATTTTAGACATCACTAAACTGTAAAATTTGTAACATCTAAGGTCCAGCTCTTCAGTTAAAACCCTCCGTTGTAAATAAAAAGGTATGGAGCAATACAAAATCTATTATCATGTTAAATTATTTATGTGAAATCAAGTTTTCTTTTCATTAAGTTATTTCTAAGTATGGGATTGTGCTTGATCTCAGGTAGCCTGGGTTTTTAGAATATTATTAAAGTGTATTTTCTATTTATTTATTTTTAGAAAGAGGGGTAGAGGGGGAGAAAGAGTGAGAGAGAAATATCGATGTGAGAGAGAAACATCGATCAGTTGCCTCCCATACATGCCCCAACCAGGAATCAAAGCTGCAACTTAGGTATGTGCCCTGACCGGGATTCGAACCCACAGCTTTTGGTGTACTGAACGGCTCCGACCAACTGAGCCATGAGGCCAAGGCTTCGTTGCTTTTAATACTATGTCTACAGAGTTTCACATGGTCTTCTGATCCACTCGCCTTCATCTCTGATTCTTCCTCCACTGACCCTCTCCCTTAGTCACAAAAATTCTTTGGTTTCTGTGACACATTCAGCTCTTTTGGGCTTCAGAACTTTGTCTTACAGCTTCCTAGGCCTGGAGAGGGCTTACTTATTCTAATTTCTCCAAATATCCCATCCTAGGGACAGGTTTCTGGAATACCCTATCAAGAATAAGCTCCCTATTATTCTGTTCTGGTTTCTTTATGTGGTTTATCATATTTATAATTGTTAAAATACTTTAAAAACTTGAATAATATACTATTAATTAGCTAGCACTTTTGGGGATGTGTTAAATAGGAGTGGAGAAAGGAGGTCTCCTTGTTTTCAACTTTTCAAAGTTGAGTGTGATGCTAGCTATGGATTTGCCATATGTAGTATTTTCTTGAGTTATATCCCTTCTTTACTCCATTGGTCAAGAGTTTTTATCACAAAAGATGTTAAATTTTGTCAAGTGCCTTTTGTGCATCTGTTGAGATGATTCTATGCTTTCTGTCTCCCACACTAGGAATGTGGTAGCACATTTACTGATTTGCATAATGTTGAACCATCCTTGTATCCCAGAGATAACTCCCACTTGATCGAGGCATATGATCCTTTTTAAGTGCTGCTGAATTCAGTTGGTTAGTTATTTTGCAGAGCATTGGATGTTATGCAAATCTGATTGCAGGGACTCTTACCTGGCCCAACCAGCAACGACGAGCCCTAGTGTAATTCCGCTACCCACAACACGCCTTCGACAGGCACGCTGCCATATTTCATTCATGATACCACTGGGTGAAATGCAAATCTACATCGCCACAGGGACGTATAATATCTTACGAGCCGGGGATGGCTCATCTTTTATTCTGTTCCACCATTGTAGAACTCTATGATCTGTCTCTAATATAAATTTTTTTCCCCAGGAAAATACTTTAGTACCTTAAACTGTCCAAAACCCATTTGATGTCTAGACATTCTTTTTCAATCATCAAATAACGAGTCTCTTGGGGAAAGACTTTTCCCACTGATGTGCTCAAGAGGCTGCTCTTGACGGGCTGGTTTTTGTACCAGCAGAGCGCTCTCCGCTCCCGCACGTGACTCCTCCAAGTCACGTTTCATTAACGCTGGTTCTGGATATAAAAAGGCTACGTATGGCTTCTTATACTCAATGCAGGTGGGTTTTTAAAAGATATTTCTAACCTATTAAATACACTGTAAAAATGACAAAGCCTCATAGCTCAAATATGCATATTATTTAAACCCTTGAAATGTCTCTCTGTCTTACTTATTATTATTTTTTAAACCATTTTCTTGCTGTTCATTCTTTGTCACCAGCTCGTCCCTTTTCAAAAATTAAATATCTCTCATAATGTGAATTTTCATCACTAGGAAGCATATTTTTAAGTCCCTCTGAATCCAATATTAAGGAACCAGATTATATCACTTGTTTAATATCTTTCTCAGTACTCTTGTTGAAAACTTCGATGTGTCTATCTAAAATAGTCATTACGGTTTTGAAAAAAAAAAACCCAAAAAACTCTACACTTGTTTGACTTTGAATAGGTTTGGGGGCCATACTAAAACTTGGAGACATGAAATGGGGAAAAAAACTTAAGAGGAAGTCCTTATCTAATCGCTCACACCTGGATTCCTTAAATATCTTATTAACTATTCATTATTAACCAGATC